>NC_134473.1:7569953-7745953 GCF_964194025.1 Convolutriloba macropyga | reverse complement strand
TTGACAGTTTTTACGAGGCCTCTGGATTTGTCCTGACTTTGGCTGAGAAGTACAAGGTAAATTTATGTTCCATTTAAGTTCAAACTTTTCAATTCAAATCAACAAAAAGAAAAATTTTTTTGTTCGCATTTAAGCCAATTAAAATCCGGGTTGAGATTTAAACGGATAAAAATTGTAAGAGATTTGCTGAATGCGTGGAAAGTGAGTGAAAAATGCGCTGAAAATTTAACATGTTAAGCCTCTAACGTGAGATATACTGTTTGAAAGGTTTTTGTGCGCATTTCAGTAAAATTTTGTATTTAAAAAAATTTCTGCCTGCGGAAAGAGTCATTGATGACCTCTCAAATCTGAAAGATTTGTTTTACTTCATAACATATCCTTTACTTACGTTCCAAAACTTACATTTGCTCGAAATGAGTACAATTTACCAATAGAAATCCGGAAAGAAAAAAAGAGAAATTAAATAGCGAAGACCAAAATACATGAACGCTTTTAGAACTTTTTTAGAAATTATTTCTACCACTAATTTAAGGATCAAATTACTCACGAAATCGTTTCTTCCCAGGTCGAGGTGTGAGAAATTCGAGAAAAGAATTTTAGGCTAACTGAAACTTTTGTCACCGATTTATTGTCAGCATTAGCCTCCAAGTGCACCTTTTGGGCAAAAGTGTACCTTTTGCAATGTAACATAGATTCTGAAACCAATTTATAATTACTGGATTTGTTAGGCGTTGGTGGTGTTTGCCGAGCACCGTTTCTACGGCGAGTCTCTCCCCTTCGGAGCTAATTACTCCTTCAACTGGCCTGAGTTGGGACTTCTCACTGTGGACCAGGCCACTGCTGACTTCGCCAACCTCCTCCACCACCTCAAAACGGTCGAGTACGAAATACCAGATGCTCCTGTCATATGCTTTGGAGGTAAAATTTACTTTATTACAGTCCGTCCTCAGCCAGGGGAAGTCCCAGGCCAAAATTAGTAGTATCCAGACTGAAAGAATTGTAAGTTATGAAGAAAATTGATGAGTGCAAATGAATCGTTAACGGCTGTTTTTTTCAGCGAATAATTGACTGGTTTTATTCCAATTTATAATGTAAATTGTTCGGCAGTGATGCAATTTCTTATACAGAAATTTCAATATTAATTTCAATGATGATAAAAACGTATACAATATTCGAACAATATTCAGGTGCCATAAAAATCCGTTGTTTGCTTTTGTGCATTTAAAATCACATGAAAAATTAACCTTTTTCTTAGGCCAGCTATATAAAAAATTTGGAGAACGTACCAAGGTCCAGACATAAGAACTTTTTATCTCGAGAGGTAAGGTGTGTGGTTCACATGCCAATGATTGAGAGATCAATCCCCTGCCTCAGTGAATCAGTCTAAGTGAGGATGAGCTCTTACTTGACCATAGCATCAGGTTGACCATAGCCTGACAAATGTTGGCTGCAATGATAGTACCACTTGAAAGTTTCAGACGCAAAAAAGTGGATATAGTCTCCAAAAAAGAGCAATTCTGCTCATAAAAAGATCAGTCTGAAAAGTGGGGAATAATAAGAAAAAGGACAGCTGAGAACAGGCCGCTGTGGCCTAATGCTGTTCCGCTGTGATTACGCAGGAACCACAATTATTATTTTTACTATTATCTCAAATGATTTTTAAAAGACGAGTAAATTCAGTGAAACCAATTTAAATCCAATTTGAAGTGATAAAAAATTGAAAAGAGTAATTCCTAACGAATTTGGCTGATGTTTATTTTGCGGGGATTTTAATTCCATTTAAAAAATTAGTACGTAAAATCATTTAAGAAATATAGGGGAAGTCACAGATTTCAAAATCAGAATTCGATTACAGCCAACTTTTGGGTGGAAATTGCAAAATTTTTCCCAGTTTAAGCTTTATGAAACTAAAAAGTGGATCATTTCGGTTGCATCAGATGTACTACAGTATAGTATTAAAGGTCCATTTTCACAGTACTTGCGCTTGCTCAATATCTCCCAACTACTGTAGGAGATTTCCACTTTTGCACGTTTGTTTTCCTCAAACAGCTAATAAGCAACCTAGGTTCGTCTGTCGACAAATCTTATGCTAAAAGAGGAAATTGATGTCACATAATATATATATTTAAAAAAAATTGTGCTTGTGGTCAATCAAATGCTTCAATTATCTTATCAACTGATACTAGTGCTGTTAAGCAACACTTCGTGTATTATAAACAATTAACAACAAATTAACAACAATTTTGCTATTGAAAAAAACCGGTTTAATGATTCGTAGTTGTTTTTAATTGATGTTGACTTGTGACAGAAAAACGCACTCGACTTATCGTTCAAAATTCAAAGTTGATTAGTATCTTTTTGCCTTCAAAAATTTTATCAGATCTTGAACATTCTACCTTTGATTTTTACATTTTCAATTTTGTTTTATACATCTAAGGTTAATTTTTTTAACGCAGCAAGTTATAAATGCATTTTTTTGCTTGCCTTAGCTTTCAATCATTTTTGCAATTATAGTTTCGTTTTTTTAAAAATAATCAATTGACAATTGAAAAAGACTGATGATTACTATTTGTAATATTTGCGCAAATGAAAAAAGTTTTCGACCGCACTAGTTTTCGTTGGTAAAAAAATTCAACCGGTTCCGAGCTCAGCATATCAAATCATGACAATAATTTTTTGGAAAATTTTGGGAAATAGTTTGGCAATAAGTTCTTGTTCGACAGAAAAAAGCACTAAAATTAGTGTGAAAATTTTATATCTTGTGGAATAATTAAAAAGAAATTGTTGTACAGAGCAAAGTTTTCTTTACATATATTTTCATTTGAGTGAAGTTATTTTTTGTTTTGGTACTGTTTTTTTCACTTTTTGTTACACAAAATTCATTAGATTTTGTCATTCAAAGAAATCTGTAAAGTTTTTAACGGGCTTTGATATTTGGACCAGGTGACTCCAAAACAAAAATCCAAAAAACGCCAAAATTGTGGAAGTCTGTCTCTTCAGTAACATAAATGTGTTTCTGCGTAATCGCAGCAGAGCTGCATTAGGCTTTCAGTCTGCAGTGTATTAAAAGTAGCCTGTTCTCAGCTGTCTTTTTTCAATTATTCCCCACATCTCAGACTGTCCATTTGTTTGGTGCAACATTTCTTTTAGGAAAAAAATTAGGAGGCAAAAGGTAGTAACCAGAAGAGGAAAAATTTTACATAGTTTTATATACAGTTTCCAAAGTCGCGAATAGAGGTAGGTCAGCCCTAAGAGTTTGAGAAAATCCAGTCGAATCACCATAAAGATTCATAAAACTAACAATTTTGAGTAGAACCTGGAAACTTGCATGTCAAGTTGAAATTATATTAATATTGACGATTCTTTGCTTATTGTTTTCATGAGCTTCACAGTAAATAGTAACTTGGCAATATTTATCATCACGATTACTCGACATCTTAACATTGTTCAACAGCCTCAAAGTATTCTGCAGTTTCTAACCTTTTTAAGACTAGAAATAAATTATTGTTTAATTATGTGCTATTGGTTTAGGTTCATACGGAGGCATGTTGTCTGCGTACATGAGGTTCAAGTACCCGGATGTAGTGACTGGATCCCTGGCTGCCAGTGCCCCAGTCAGTCTGGCAGACTCTTATGAGGCCAGAAGCAGCTTCTGGACACTGGCCACTGACGACTTCAAACAGGTCAGGAAATTGTGGTCATAATTTATATAATTTTAGAAATTTTTTTTTATCTTTTTTTCTGATGAAGTTACTGTTAGAAGGTTGAGAGAGAACAACCTAATGTAATCTACCTGTTCAACGTATACTTGGCTAAAGAAAAGAAGCCTCGAGGAACAAGAAAGAACGAAAGAATGGGTTATAAGATATGCCCAACTTCGAGAGCTTCAGACCAGGTGCTGAAATGGTTAGCACACTAGGCTTGCAGGTTGGGAACACTAGCTGGCTGGGAACAATTACTGGCCCATTTTCACAGTAGTTGCGCCTGCTTAGACCCTAGAAGTTACCTTTACCCTTTTTTGGATCGAAAGAGTTTTTGATGAAAGTATACTGAAACCACCTTTGAGGATAATGTTTATATTCTCATAACCATATGTGAACAAATTATTACCATGTGTGAACAAACTAATGTTTGTTTTGCATTGCTCATGTTTTATGTGGCCTTAGACGCGAGATTAGACCTTTTGCATAAAAGTGTAAAAATATCGATTATGGAAGCCTAGGCCATAACCCACCTGGTGTGGGGGGGGGGGGGGGGGGGTTGGCAATTCCGGCATTTGCGGAGATATACCGAACCTAAGAGTTTTTGTAATTTTATATAAAGCATTATTTTTTATCGCTTTACCAATTTGACCAAAAAGGCTCTGTTGACATCGTTTGAGATCAAGTTCATTTTGTTGGCGTTCTTATGTTCTTTATCTAAGGTACATTTGTTACATTTCAATTTTTTTGCGTTTTACAGACGTTTTAGTACTTAACGATTTATGAAATTGTCTTAGCTTGGAAATTGTTTTACGATTTATGAAATGTCTTAGCTTGGACTTTGACTTGTGTAAAAATGTAAAAGGTGTAGTTCTAATCAGTAATGATATTAGACTTGACCAGTGAAGTTGACGTTACTTGTTATACACGTTAAATAGAATAGTTAAGCAATTTAACGCTAACTTTTTTAGTGTGCATCAATGGTATTTAACCGGAGTACACGTTCAGAATAAATCAGTACTGAATCATATTATTTCAAGCTTGTAATTTTATGCTGGCCATTCTGGACATATTATCATCATGTCACTTTTTACGCTGCGCAGACTAAAAAGGCCAAAGGCTAAATTTAAACTTTGCTAGCCCGGATCTCGAAAACCACGCAGATATTAAACGCTTTCTATTTGAAAAGTTTTCAATGGAATAAAGTTAAATTTAAAATTCTAAAAATGGATGAATAATAACGACCCATTCCATTTCGAAATCAATCAATTATAAATCTACAAAAATATACATCTACTTTAAAAGTGACCGACGCTCCATTACTGATAAAAAATAAATCAACACAAATTTAATAATCTCACTAAATAATTAGTTATAAAATTGTGACACATCAATCATATCGAAACCTGATAATTCTACCAATAGGGTTCCGAGTTTTGACTGAGAGTGTAATCGGACACCCCTGTTGGGTACCCTGGTGGAAGTGTTGAAATACCAGTCGGTGATTGGTTAATTTCCATTGGGAATACGGCCATTGATTGGTTGAAATATTCGATATCATTGGTCGGAATCATAGTGCAGCCGGGGTACAAATGGGTGGGCAAAAATGGCGGGAAATGGTATCTGGGCTTTGAACTAGGCCAGCCATGTTTTAAACTACGAACAGTAGCTTCGCTTGGACTCTTATTGTGTTTAACGATGTCGGTCATGTATTGGATGTAAATTATCGCGAGACGCAAAGTTTCGATTCTGGACAATTTATTCTCGTAGGAAAATTTGGGCAAATGTTTTCGGAGTTCGTCAAACCCGTCGTTCATACTAAACATACGTTTTCGTTCACGAACATTCGCGGCTGTTCGTTGCTCGGGAGTTATAATTCTTCGTCGTTTCGGCTTTTTTCGTGTTGTAGTGGTTGTTGTCGTGTTTGGGGTATTTGTTGTTGTTTCAGCGTTCGGGGCAATTGGGGAAACCCCTGACGGGTACAGAGGTTGCTGGTTTTCGAGTTCGGCAGTTTTTATGAATTCTTCATTTAATTGGCAATCTGTTTTGTAAAGGTCGTTTTCACTGTGAAGGAGGGACGAATATGGGAACACAGAAACTGGTGGTAAAAGCTGGTGGTTATAATCCATAACTAGCTAGTTATGACTGCTTTTATATACCAAAAATTTGAATATGGATTATCGACTCAATTTGACCAAATTTACAATGAATGGATACGTAGTTAATTTTTTTCTGAAAATGAAATTTAACTAAAATTGTTAGAAATTTATTACATACTTTTTCAGAATGGGAATATTTGGCGCTACTGTAACTGTGTTTTAAAAGGAATAAATTAGAAATAAAACTGGTTTTGAGTTTAGAAATCAATACTCAAAATTCAATAACTTGAGCAAAGAAATGTGAAACATTAATTCTATTTGCATTTGACGCTGCTTATATTAAAAGTGAGTTTAGTGAAATAAATTTTTGTAGAGAATATTGAAAAATTTTCAATTTATTTACGACGAAATATTTGAGCTAGCTCAGCTTGTTTGCTTAGATGAAACCTGCGGTCCAGCGGCGCTCCTTTTTGGTACTCTCTCGAAAAACTAAAGAGAGCTCTTAAGTCCCTCAGTGTGAAATACTTATAGCTATAGAGCGTCAATTCATTAGTTAAATATACAAAACAACAATACAATTACACTTTTAAACACATACACAATTCACCAAAACAAACTTTGAATCTATTAGACAATAAAAATATAATATATTTGTGGCGCTTTAAAGGGAATTTTCTCAAAGGGGAAAGTTTTTCTCATCTCGAGAATTTAATACTCGCGAGTAAACAAAAAGTTGAACACGCTGAGATAAACAGTAGGCCTGTTATGTTGTTTTTTCTATGAACGCTTGTAAACAAAACATCGGATTAGTTTCAACATACTCATCAATTTAAATCATGGGAAAGTTAAGTTTAGTTATTATATTATTAAAAATTTAAATTCAAGACGTGAGACGGGTCAATTGCTTTGATGTGTGATCAACTTTTGACCCGCTTCTAAATTCCAGACATCTTTGGAAATGACTTTTTAAATAAGTGGGTGTTCTTTTGTTTCGGAAGTTTAAGAGAGTCAACGATAAAGTGTTAACTGCTAGATGAAAGTAAGATGTGGCAGGTCTAAGATCAATAAATATGGTAGTCTAGTAAGGAAATATAGTCATAGGAAAGATATAGGTAACTGACCTCACAAATTTGAGAACAAGGTATGACCTCGTAAACCAAAAGCCCAGGAAGTTTTAGTGACAAATATGCTAAGTTTTAAAATATTTAGGAGTCAGCTAAACCCCCCCCCCCCCCCGCCCTCTTGTCTTGATTTGTGAGAGAGGAGCACGAGCTGTTGTAAGAGTTTGTGAAACGCAGGCTCAAAGTTTCGCCACATGTGTTGCGAAGATATAACAATAATATTAACTGATTTGCCCCATTTTAAAAATGAAGTATACACCAATTGAATGCTAAGAAAAACAACTGTGTGGTTTATTTATACATATTATACAGAATATCTCTTTGAATCCACGAAAAACAATCAAAAGTACTATACTTAGAACGTCAAAAAATTTGAAACTGAAAAAAAATCAATCTGAATTTGGAACAATTGGAAAAACTAACCACTTTATTCATGTTTAGGAAAGACATTGATAGCGTGCATTTTTTTTCTAGAAACGGATTGTGAACAAACATAGATAACGTGATGATTAATTGAGCAAATTAACAAAAAATATATATTACCTTTTCGCCAAATAGAAACAAAAATTATCACTCAACTGTTTTCGCAGATTTTTGTAAGAAATGACGTCAAAGATTTTCGTGAAACTTCTGAAAACTGGGGAAAACTGGTAGCATTTTGCAGTTATGTTCTTATGTTTTTTTTGTCTTTCGTTCAGTCAATTTTCGCTGATCGATATATTAACCGTAGAGCGTTGTGAGTGGTATCATTAGAAAGCCTGTCCACCGTAAAATGTAGAACTAAAAAGATTTTTTCCATGGCGTTATTGAATTCTAAACTTTTGAGAAAATTTGACTGATTTTCGTTGTTATTGCTCACATTTTCAGTATTTTTAAGCAATTTTTTGCATATTAGCCGAAAACAATGGTAAAAATGGAAACGATAGTGTTGTTGTCGTTACCTCAAAAATCAAAACAGTTCTTTGCAACTGTTTGATCAAATATTTAAGATTGAGATAATTTTAAAATTCAGCCTTTTTAAACCAAATTTGGCACGAAATAAGCATCTTCAGTCCACTTTACATAAAATGCCCGGATTAACACACCTAAACACTTCTGAAGCGATCTTTATTAACTCCAAAGAAGGCTAGTTTTACCTGTGGATATTTTTCAAAGTGTTGTTGAATTAAAATTAAGCCAATTTTTTGCTCATTTAACTCGATAATTAAGCAAAATGGTCCATATACATAATATTTGGAACAATTACGTTTTCCTAATGGACCAACGATAATAGCAAGGCTAGTATAAGTTTAACCGTTGTTTCTAAAGTCGTTGTAAACATTTCGTACCGTTGTAAATTTTCGACCGTTGTAAAAAAATTCGGATTGTAATCAGATTCCATGCTTTTAAAACGCTTTCGCAATTTTTTGTATTTTTACGTTATTTAAAGAGCAGAGCAATTCAAATCCAGACGTACTAGTGAAAAGTCCAAATATCTCATCACATCAAATAATTGGTGTTTCTGAGTTGTACAAATGAAAAGCTCTAATACTTTCAGTGCATTGCTTGTTGTTTGAACGAGTTCGACACCGGTTTTTTTGCAAAAACCTAAATAAAACTCCGTTTTTTCTCGGTATTTGTCGTTCTGTTTGCAGACGTATGGCATACTTTGAATAATGATAGATCTCAATAGCTTTCTTGAAGACAAAAATGAACCTATTTAACGGTTTCAGCTGAATTCCAAAGATTCCATGACTTTGAATTTAGTTATTTTCGAAAATATCAATTGTTTTTTTTTCAAGTGTGCCCCTTTTTGTTAGTTTTTGTCTACTTGCTACCTAGTCTCAATATTCAGAGGTCACCAATCACATGATTGGTGTTCAAAAAGGCGCAGTTGATTATATGTTGTTTTTTACGGAACAGGATATGGTTTTTAAGGCTTCGACACCGTTTTCTTGCAAAATTTAATGAAATTTGTGTCTGAATTTGTCGTCTTTTTTGTAGACCTACGACACATTCTGGATAATGACAGGTTTCAATGTTTTTCTATTGTGGTATGAATTGACATAAACCTCTTTAACTTTCCATTTTTTGAAGTTAATTGTTCCCAAGTAACATAAAAAAGTATTTCTTTTAAATTTGCCAGTTTTTGTCTGCTTGTTACCGAGTCTCATCAAGGTCTGTTCCCATGTTTTTTAGTGAATAACAAACTAAGTTGTTTTTTGTTGGTCTTGTCTCGTAGCATTAGAACGGCAGGTCTCATTGGCCCACTAATAAGTCTCGAATCTCTTCCTCTTTTGGTAGACAGTAAAGTCAACCTTGTGGATAAGTGTGTGGTGATGTGAGGATATCATTGATAATGTGACAAAGCATTTTCACTAAAAATATCGGGTTAGGAGAAAATTAATTTCATGTTTGGATTCAAGATTTTTTCTATTAATCTAGAAGAATATTTTCCGTTCTTTACTGCAAATCAATAGAAATTTACTCGCCGCATAGAAATCAATAAATTCTTCTCAAATACACAAATACACTTTTAAGGTAGCAAATTACATTTGGCGAAAACAATTAATTGAACTTACTTTTCTAAATTTAATTGTGTGCTCATATATCCTTTTTTGCATCCCAAATTCATTCGTTATCCATCCTTTTAGCGGCAGAAGTAAAAACAGAAAGCATGAACATTTGAATTTGTAAGGAAAAACATGTTATAAATTTTAATTCTATTATCATGATCAGATATCAGTATTACAATATGCTTGATTGATTGTGTCGCCCATCCTTGCAGTTACAATGGTAAAAAGACACCCTGGTTTTGCAAGAATTCATAACCGGCAAGAATCTTGCCAGATTTTGATTTAATTTGGACTGACACTTTCTCTCCATATTAGCATTTCAGTTTCGAAAATTACGTGGATTTGAACAACTCAAACAAAAATTACGGATCTTTTCAACAATTGCCCCCCTTTGGTACCTAGTAGAGAATCGCCACCCCTTTTGTGCTATACTTTACCATAATATTACTTGACCTACAGTTTAGATAGCCAAATATCAGTTTAAGCGCAATCGCAGACCGCTGTTCACGGCCATCCTCTCATGCGCTGTGGGATGTAATCTGGAAATCGCGGGTCGGTTAGTGCGCCCACCGATCCGCCAGTCGGAAATTCTTTTCGCTTTGTATTCCGGTTCGGATAGTTGCCATACCATGGCGTATCAATTTAACATAGTATGTGCATGAGTGGAAAGTTATTAGTCGTCTCTGATTGGTTAATAAATGGCTCGCTTAAATTCTATTCAAGAATAGCCCCCCCCACACACACACTTTTTGCAAAGGGGGGAGCAATTGTTGAAAAAGATCCAAAAAGTCTCATTGGTCCATAAATCAGTAATTTGGTGGACAATTATCTTTGATTTGCGGTCGGGTGGCGCTCCACCACGGCCTCTCCGTGACAGCAACCCCCGACCGGGGGGGGGGGGGATTGCGGCTACGGATAGACCGTCGTTACGGTAGTTGTTGGTATATTTGTCCTCTTACGAAATAGTGATTTAAGCTATGTCCGTCCAATCATGGCTTCAGAACTAATTGTACGCTCATTTTACTCTAATTGTCGGTTTAATTTCCAATTTTTTGGCTGTCGGCTAAACGCCCTGTCGGCCAACACGGCAGCGACCGCTCGCGAGGCATGGTGATCTTCAACAATTGCCCCCCTTTGGTACCTAGTAGAGAATCGCCACCCCTTTTGTGCTATACTTTACCACAATATTAGTTGGCCTACAGTTTAGATAGCCGAATATCAGTTTAGGCGCAATTGCGGACCGCTGTTCACGACCATGCCTCTCAGGAGCTGTGGGATTTAATCCGGAAACCGCGGGTCGGTTATCGCGGCGAAGCCGCGACGCGCGCGAGGCGCGCCCACCGACCCGCCAGTCGGACATTCTTTTCGCTTTGTTTTCCAATTCGGCTAATTGCCCTAGCATGGCGCATTTTATTCTATCCAGTTTAACACAGTATATGAGCGGAAAGTTATTAGTCGTCTCTGATTGGTTAATAAATCGCTCGCTTAAATTCTATTCAAGAATAGTCCCCCTTTTGCAAAGATCTAAAATTACTTACACCGCCAATTAAGTGAAAAAACAATTCCAAACTACTATTGTAATTTATTTCATCAACTTCATTTTTAGTGCATTTCCCCACTGAAACATTTCGACAATTTTGGCTAGACATAAATTGTCTGTATAGATGTTTCTGAAACCGAAGAAGATTTTGTTTTTTGTTCCGATCCTCTTGAGGGGGGAGGAACTATATACTCAAATGGGTTTTTTTTGTTCAGTCAATTTTGGCCGATCGATATATTTACCGTAGAGAGTTGAGACTGGTATCATTAGAAAGCTTGTCCAGCGTAGAATATGGAATTAAAAAGATTGTTTTGATTTTCGTTTTTTACAAGGACTTATCGAGGTTTAAACTTTTGAGAAAATAGAGTGAATTCCGTTGATTTTATTCACCGTTTCCGGAAGTTTCGCCAATTTTGCTTATATTTGTTAATTTTTTTTAAAAAAATGTTTATTGGTTTTATTGCTATGCTAAAAACAATAAAATATTCTAGGCTATTTCAATTTTTTCGTCAAAACTTCTGGCTAAAGGTTTCATAATTCAGAGTTCTTCATCAAAAACAGCACGAAATAAGTTTCTTTAGTCCAGTTTGATTAAATTTGCAGGAAGTACACACCCAAACACCACCAACACGTTCTCTGTAGACTCAAAAAGGAGCCATTTCTCCATCAGATTCTGTTGGGAGTGCTCCGTAATTAAAACTTTGCTGTTTTTTGCTAACTTTACTCGTTGATTATCAAAAACGCGGCATTTATTTTTGATTTTTAACTAACAAAATATCTATATCTACAACACGCGAAAAATTAAGTGTTCTTAATTGACAAACAACATTAGCAGGGCTAGTTTTGGACCAATCGTGGACTGTTACAATCCAAAAATAATTCGGATTGTAATCAGTCGGTCTTTTTATAAAAAAAATTCGATCTTTTTTATATTATTTAAATAAAAGAATTTCAAATCAAAGCTCACTATTAATAGGTCCTATTGACTTTCTAATTAGCTCCAAATTTTTCTGTCTAGTTTGTTACTTGACAGTTTTGGTCGTTTTGACTTTTAAAAAAATTTGGTTTTTAAATAAATAATGGCTTATTGAACTTTGCCTCCACTTTTCACTTAATTTGGTCAACTTGTAGATTAGTGTCAGCAATGAAAGAATACTTCGTCTTTCAACTGAGTATAAGTGCAATCATTATTGCGGTTTTATGCCTTAAGTTATGGTTTTCTTGCTTTGATACTACTAGATTTAAAATTTTATTTCATTTTTAGGTATTTGCCCATTTTTCACATTATCTAAATTTGCCACATTATCACGCTATTGAAAGGTCATATATCACATTATTGGCGTTCAAAATAGAGCACAATTGATAATATTATGATCTTTGAAGATGTAGATTATGGTTTTATCGGCTTCGACACAACTGTCTTGAAGAATTTCAAAGAATTTTTTATATTTTTGCTTTGTCTTTTAGTCGTACAATAACACGGTTATGGTTATTTTCCTGTACAAAAACGCGTTTTCATTGGTATTCATGAAAGATGAGCAGATATTTGGATAATAGTAGATAGCTGATGGCTTTCATGACTCTGAAAACAATTGTTTTCCAAAAAAACACGTTTTATTTCACAATTTTGTTCATTTTTTTTGTTTGCTAACTAGTCTCGTTAACTACAGGCCATAAATGATATTTTGTTGTCAAAGTAAGATGTCAAAAAGTATTGTGTCAAAAAATCTAAGGTTTTAAAAATTCGTTATGACTTTACTGGCTTCGAAACGGTTTTTCCACAAAAAAAAAGTAAAATAGTTTTTGATCTAGGTCGTTTTTGACGTTCTTTTTGTAGACGTAAGACATATTTTGGATAATTGCAGGTCTCATGGATTTCCCTTGAAAGAATAAACTAAGATATTTAATTATTTCATTTTGTAATTAATGGCTTTAATCTCTTTGGAAACAATCTTTTTTTTTTCGAAAAAAACTAGTATTACTTTATTTTGCCTTTTCCTTTTTGTCTACTTGTTACCTAATTTCATTAATTAGAGGTCACGTAAAACTTTATTGGTGTTTGCCGAGGCTGCAATCAGAAATATTTTGAGGGCCAAAGTACGGCCTTACGGCTTCGAAAGCGTTTTCTGGCAAGTTTTAACTGATTTTTTGTTTTTTCTCTATTTGTTGTTATTTTGTAACCGCATTAAAAATTGAATACCGACAGTTCTTAATTCCCGTATGTTGAAGCATTGGAAATTTCAAATCTATGGGACATTTTAATTGATTTCCAATTGTTTTCATTACTTTGAAATTATTGTTTTTTTAACAAAAAATGAGCGAATTTTTCAACTTGTTTTCAACTGTTTTAACAGCTTTTGTTCTTTATTGTCTAATTGTTACCAAGCCTTATTATTGACTGGTCCCATATTTTTTACAAGTTATTTTGTTTAGTTTCAGTTTCATCTGACACTATTTTGACTTTGATATTAAGTTTTGTTTTTAAAACGGACATAAAGTTTTTGATGTAATTAATGTTTGTTGTTGTTGTTTTATTTTGCTGTTCGTCTTGATCCACTTTCTTAATATTGGCATATCTCATCAATCTAATGCATCATTTTTTTACTCCACAGAGTTATTTGCTTTGGAGGCTATATTTTCGTTCATATACAAATCTTTTTTGAAAGTTAATTGAGTTTTTGGGTTTTTCTATCTGTTCCTCATTTGGTAGAGAATTATGCCAAAATTGTGGATGAGCGGGGTCGGAACCTTATGTGCGATCGCATAATACCGAGCCTCCTTGTCTATTTTATTTTCGAAAAAAAAATAACCACATCTTCTTGCGAGTGAATTCAAGATGTTGAAAGGTTCTTACAAGTTTATGCTTTACAAGTATTTTCTGCTTTACTAGGGTGTGATTTGCAGGTAAGTTTTTTTACTCTGCAGATAACAACTACACTGATTAATAAAATACCAAATCATAGATTATATTACAAATGGAAGAAATTTTTGGGCGCTTTATGCGAAAAATTGCTATTAAAACCCAATTGTGGTCTTAAAATGTATGTCAAGTATTAAAAAATTATGGGTTTAATTCGTAATAATGTTCATGCAAACAAAAATAAACAATTGCAGGCAATATTCTTTAAGAAAGTGTTTTTGATGTTTGCTGCCGCATAATTTGAGTTATCCGGTTGTTTTGTCAAAATAAATACATTCAAGAGGGTTGTTTCAATCAGATGTTTTTCCAGGTAGGTCAAGATGTAGTGGATCGGGTAAAAGAGGGTTTCGATCAACTAGACAAGCTAGCTAGCCAGGGATCCTCTGGATACCAGCAGATATCCAGCATGTTCAGTCTATGCAACACAATCCAGACACAAGGGGACTACACCCAGCTGTTGTACATGATCAGAAACGCATTTGTCCAGATGACAATGTTCGACTACCCCTACCCAACTGACTTCGGGGGTGGACTGCCTGGATGGCCTGTGAACTACTCGAGTGCTCTCATTCGGAATGCAGATACGGACACTGACGCATTATTTGAGGTAAGTTAGGCGCACCCCCCCCCCCCCTCCCCCTAAACGTGCCCCCCAAAGCTAGATACTACCAAAAGCAACCACTTGCCGATCTCTGAGAGCTATTTGCTAGTCGGTCACATTTTTTAAATTTCCACGTTACTCATTTCAGAGCATTCATAAAGTGCACTTTCAATTTGGGGTCAGAGAAGTTTCCATTTCTCATTTTTTAAACATTGGGAATCACATAAAGTAGCCCGAGTACTAAAACATCCGCGGCTAGACAATAAAACCTGTACCGGAATTTTCCTGGATAATAAAACGTCTGTAATTTAACTGGACATTAAAACGTGTCCTGGACTATAAATATTTTACGTGCAATTTATTTGCTAACTCCCGGGAGGAGGTTTCACCCCTATTTCACCCCTAATTAGCGGGGATTAGGGTGTAATCCATTTTCCACTCTTATTTACCGGTGAAAAGAGTGTAAGAGTGGAATTTGAAGAAATTACACTGTTATTACACTCTTTTTACACTCTTAGAAAGAGTGTAATTAAGGGTGGAATGATAAAAGAGTACACCCTTTTTTCCACCCTTATGAAAAGAATCAATTACTTTTACACTTTTACACCCTTTTTATTTCTAGAGTGTAATTTAAAGTTGGTGATAAAATTAAAAGTTCGGACTGACCGAACTAATTTGGACAAATTTTTACCTAGTTCCAAAAAAAGTATCTGAATTTTTTCTATCACCGAACATTGTTTTGGTGACCAAATCGTCAATTTTAGTCCAATTGTGCTCATTTTTGGTTTGCAGGGTCCAATTTAGACATTATGAAGGATGAAATAAAAAAATGAACTGAGCAAACCATTTTGGACACGTTTTCAATTACTTCCAAAAAAGTATCCGCGCTCGATGAGGCTTAACTTTTTCGATCACCGAACATTGTTTTGGAGACGAAATCGTCAATTTTAGTCCAATTGTGCTCATTTTTGGTGGGTATGCTCCACTTTAGCAACAATTGGTGATAAAATTAAAAGTTCGGACTGACCGAACTAATTTGGACAAGTTTTTACCTTGTTCCAAAAAAGTATCTAAATTTTTTCTATCACCGAACATTGTTTTGGTGACCAAATCGTCAATTTTAGTCCAATTGTGTTCAATTTTGGTTTGCAGGCTCCAATTAATTTAGACATAATTGAGGATGAAAAAAAATGGACTGAGCAAACCATTTTGAACACGTTTTCAATTACTTCCAAAAAAGTATCCGCGCTCGATGAGGCTTAACTTTTTCGATCACCGAACATTGTTTTGGAGACGAAATCGTCAATTTTAGTCCAATTGTGCTCATTTTTGGTGGGTATGCTCCACTTTAGCAACAATTGGTGATAAAATTAAAAGTTCGGACTGACCGAACTAATTTGGACAAGTTTTTACCTTGTTCCAAAAAAGTATCTAAATTTTTTCTATCACCGAACATTGTTTTGGTGACCAAATCGTCAATTTTAGTCCAATTGTGTTCAATTTTGGTTTGCAGGCTCCAATTAATTTAGACATAATTGAGGATGAAAAAAAATGGACTGAGCAAACCATTTTGAACACGTTTTCAATTACTTCCAAAAAAAGTATCCGCGCTCGATGAGGCTTAACTTTTTCGATCACCGAACATTGTTTTGGACACGAAATCGTCAATTTTAGTCCAATTGTGCTCATTTTTGGTGGGTATGCTCCACTTTAGCCACAATTGGTGATTAAAAGTTTGGACTGAGTGAACTAATTTGGACAAGTTTTTGCCTAGTTCCAAAAAAAGTATCTGAATTTTTTCTATCACCGAACATTGTTTTGGTGACCAAATCGTCAATTTTAGTCCAATTGTGCTCATTTTTGGTGTGCAGGCTACAATTTAGACATAATTGAGGATCAAATAAAAAAATGGACTTAGCAAACCATTTTGGACACGTTTTCAATTACTTCAAAAAATGTATCAGCGCTCGATGAGGCTTAACTTTTTCGATCACCGAACATTGTTTTGGACACGAAATCGTCAATTTTAGTCCAATTGTGCTGATTTTGGAGGGGATGCTCCATTTTAGCCACAATTGGTGATAAAATTAAAAATTCGGACTGACCGAACTAATTTGGACAAGTTTTTACCTAGTTCCAAAAAAAGTATCTGAATTTTTTCTATCACCGAACATTGTTTTGGTGACCAAATCGTCAATTTTAGTCCAATTGTGCTCATTTTTGGTTTGCAGGGTCCAATTTAGACATAATTAAGGATTAAATTAAAAAAATGGACTGAGCAAACCATTTTGGACACGTTTTCAATTACTTCCAAAAAAGTATCCGCGCTCGATGAGGCTTAACTTTTTCGATCACCGAACATTGTTTTGGACAAGAAATCGTCAATTTTTGTCCAATTGTGCTCATTTTTGGCGGGTATACTCCACTTTAGCCACAATTGGTGATAAAATTAAAAGTTTGGACTGACCGAACTAATTTGGACAAGTTTTTACCTAGTTCCAAAAAAAAATCTGAATTTTTTCTATCACCGAACATTGTTTTGGTGACCAAATCATCAATTTTTTGTCCAATTGTGCTCATTTTTGGTGTGCAGGCTACAAAATAGACATAATTGAGGATGAAATAAAAAAATGGACTGAGCAAACCGTTTTGGACAAGTTTTCAATTACTTCCAAAAAAGTATCCGCGCTCGATGAGGCTTAACTTTTTCGGTCACCGAACATTGTTTCGGACACGAAATCGTCAATTTTAGTCCAATTGTGCTCATTTTTGGTGGGTATGCTCCACTTTAGCCACAATTGGTGATAAAATTAAAAGTTTGGACTGAGTGAACTAATTTGGACAAGTTTTTGCCTAGTTCCAAAAAAAGTATCTGAATTTTTTCTATCACCGAACATTGTTTTGGTGACCAAATCGTCAATTTTAGTCCAATTGTGCTCATTTTTGGTGTGCAGGCTACAATTTAGACATAATTGAGGATGAAATAAAAAAATGGACTGAGCAAACCGTTTTGGACAAGTTTTCAATTACTTCCAAAAAAGTATCCGCGCTCGATGAGGCTTAACTTTTTCGATCACCGAACATTGTTTCGGACACGAAATCGTCAATTTTAGTCCAATTGTGCTCATTTTTGGTGGGTATGCTCCACTTTAGCCACAATTGGTGATAAAATTAAAAATTCGGACTGACCGAACTAATTTGGACAAGTTTTTACCTAGTTCCAAAAAAAGTATCTGAATTTTTTCTATCACCGAACATTGTTTTGGTGACCAAATCGTCAATTTTAGTCCAATTGTGCTCATTTTTGGTTTGCAGGGTCCAATTTAGACATAATTAAGGATTAAATTAAAAAAATGGACTGAGCAAACCATTTTGGACACGTTTTCAATTACTTCCAAAAAAGTATCCGCGCTCGATGAGGCTTAACTTTTTCGATCACCGAACATTGTTTTGGAGACGAAATCGTCAATTTTAGTCCAATTGTGCTCATTTTTGGTGGGTATGCTCCACTTTAGCAACAATTGGTGATAAAATTAAAAGTTCGGACTGACCGAACTAATTTGGACAAGTTTTTACCTTGTTCCAAAAAAAAATCTGAATTTTTTCTATCACCGAACATTGTTTTGGTGACCAAATCATCAATTTTTTGTCCAATTGTGCTCATTTTTGGTGTGCAGGCTACAAAATAGACATAATTGAGGATGAAATAAAAAAATGGACTGAGCAAACCGTTTTGGACAAGTTTTCAATTACTTCCAAAAAAGTATCCGCGCTCGATGAGGCTTAACTTTTTCGATCACCGAACATTGTTTCGGACACGAAATCGTCAATTTTAGTCCAATTGTGCTCATTTTTGGTGGGTATGCTCCACTTTAGCCACAATTGGTGATAAAATTAAAAGTTTGGACTGAGTGAACTAATTTGGACAAGTTTTTGCCTAGTTCCAAAAAAAGTATCTGAATTTTTTCTATCACCGAACATTGTTTTGGTGACCAAATCGTCAATTTTAGTCCAATTGTGCTCATTTTTGGTGTGCAGGCTACAATTTAGACATAATTGAGGATGAAATAAAAAAATGGACTTAGCAAACCATTTTGGACACGTTTTCAATTACTTCAAAAAATGTATCAGCGCTCGATGAGGCTTAACTTTTTCGATCGCCGAACATTGTTTTGGACACGAAATCGTCAATTTTAGTCCAATTGTGCTGATTTTGGAGGGGATGCTCCATTTTAGCCACAATTGGTGATAAAATTAAAAATTCGGACTGACCGAACTAATTTGGACAAGTTTTTACCTAGTTCCAAAAAAAGTATCTGAACTTTTTCTATCACCGAACATTGTTTTGGTGACCAAATCGTCAATTTTAGTCCAATTGTGCTCATTTTTGGTTTGCAGGGTCCAATTTAGACATAATTAAGGATTAAATAAAAAAAATGGACTGAGCAAACCATTTTGGACACGTTTTCAATTACTTCCAAAAAAGTATCCGCGCTCGATGAGGCTTAACTTTTTCGATCACCGAACATTGTTTTGGACACGAAATCGTCAATTTTTGTCCAATTGTGCTCATTTTTGGCGGGTATACTCCATTTTAGCCACAATTGGTGATAAAATTAAAAGTTTGGACTGACCGAACTAATTTGGACAAGTTTTTACCTAGTTCCAAAAAAAATCTGAATTTTTTCTATCACCGAACATTGTTTTGGTGACCAAATCATCAATTTTTTGTCCAATTGTGCTCATTTTTGGTGTGCAGGCTACAAAATAGACATAATTGAGGATGAAATAAAAAAAAATAGACTGAGCAAACCGTTTTGGACAAGTTTTCAATTACTTCCAAAAAAGTATCCGCGCTCGATGAGGCTTATATTTTTCGATCACCGAACATTGTTTCGGACACGAAATCGTCAATTTTAGTCCAATTGTGCTCATTTTTGGTGGGTATGCTCCACTTTAGCCACAATTGGTGATAAATTTAAAAGTTTGGACTGAGCGAACTAATTTGGACAAGTTTTTGCCTAGTTCCAAAAAAAGTATCTGAATTTTTTCTATCACCGAACATTGTTTTGGTGACCATATCGTCAATTTTAGTCCAATTGTGCTCATTTTTGGTGTACAGGCTACAATTTAGACATAATTGAGGTTGAGTTAAACAAATGGACTTAGCAAACCATTTTGGACACGTTTTCAATTACTTCAAAAAAAGTATCCGCGCTCGATGAGGCTTAACTTTTTCGATCACCGAACATTGTTTTGGACACGAAATCGACAATTTTAGTCCAATTGTGCTCATTTTTGGTGGCTTTGCTCCACTTTAGCCACAATTGGTGATAAAATTAAAATTTTGGACTGAGCGAACTAATTTGGACAAGTTTTTGCCTAGTTCCAAAAAAAGTATCTGAATTTTTTCTATCACCGAACATTGTTTTGGTGACCAAATCGTCAATTTTAGTCCAATTGTGCTCATTTTTGGTGTGCAGGCTACAATTTAGACATAAATGAGGATGAAATAAAAAAAATGGACTTAGCAAACCATTTTGGACACGTTTTCAATTACTTCAAAAAAAGTATCAGCGCTCGATGAGGCTTAACTTTTTCGATCACCGAACATTGTTTTGGACACGAAATCGTCAATTTTAGTCCAATTGTGCTGATTTTGGAGGGGATGCTCCACTTTAGCCACAATTGGTGATAAAATTAAAAATTCGGACTGACCGAACTAATTTGGACAAGTTTTTACCTAGTTCCAAAAAAAGTATCTGAATTTTTTCTATCACCGAACATTGTTTTGGTGACCAAATCGTCAATTTTAGTCCAATTGTGCTCATTTTTGGTTTGCAGGGTCCAATTTAGACATAATTAGGGATGGAATAAAAAAAATGGACTCAGCAAACCATTTTGGACACGTTTTCAATTACTTCCAAAAAAGTATCCGCGCTCGATGAGGCTTAACTTTTTCGATCACCGAACATTTTTTTGGACACGAAATCGTCAATTTTAGTCCAATTTTGCTCATTTTTGGTGGGTATGCTCCACTTTAGCCACAATTGGTGATAAAATTAAAAGTTTGACTGAGCGAACTAATTTGGACAAGTTTTTGCCTAGTTCCAAAAAAAGTATCTGAATTTTTTCTATCACCGAACATTGTTTTGGTGACCAAATCGTCAATTTTAGTCCAATTGTGCTCATTTTTGGTGTGCAGGCAACAATTTAGACATAGTTGAGGATGAAATAAAAAAAATGGACTTAGCAAACCATTTTGGACACGTTTTCAATTACTTCAAAAAAAGTATCAGCGCTCGATGAGGCTTAACTTTTTCGATCACCGAACATTGTTTTGGACACGAAATCGTCAATTTTAGTCCAATTGTGCTGATTTTGGAGGGGATGCTCCACTTTAGCCACAATTGGTGATAAAATTAAAAATTCGGACTGACCGAACTAATTTGGACAAATTTTTACCTAGTTCCAAAAAAGTATCTGAATTTTTTCTATCACCGAACATTGTTTTGGTGACCAAATCATCAATTTTAGTCCAATTGTGCTCATTTTTGGTGTGCAGGCTACAATTTAGACATAATTGAGGTTGAAATAAAAAAAATGGACTGAGCAAACCATTTTGGACAAGTTTTCAATTACTTCCAAAAAAGTATCCGCGCTCGATGAGGCTTAACTTTTTCGATCACCGAACATTTTTTTGGACACGAAATCGTCAATTTTAGTCCAATTGTGCTCATTTTTGGTGGGTATGCTCCGATTTAGCCACAATTGGTGATAAAATTAAAAATTTGACTGAGCGAACTAATTTGGACAAGTTTTTGCCTAGTTCCACAAAAAGTATCTGAATTTTTTCTATCACCGAATATTGTTTTGGTGACCAAATCGTCAATTTTAGTCCAATTGTGCTCATTTTTGGTGTGCAGGCAACAATTTAGACATAGTTGAGGATGAAATAAAAAAAATGGACTTAGCAAACCATTTTGGACACGTTTTCAATTACTTCAAAAAAAGTATCAGCGCTCGATGAGGCTTAACTTTTTTGATCACCGAACATTGTTTTGGACACGAAATCGTCAATTTTAGTCCAATTGTGCTGATTTTGGAGGGGATGCTCCACTTTAGCCACAATTGGTGATAAAATTAAAAATTCGGACTGACCGAACTAATTTGGACAAATTTTTACCTAGTTCCAAAAAAGTATCTGAATTTTTTCTATCACCGAACATTGTTTTGGTGACCAAATCATCAATTTTAGTCCAATTGTGCTCATTTTTGGTGTGCAGGCTACAATTTAGACATAATTAAGGTTGAAATAAAAAAAATGGACTGAGCAAACCATTTTGGACAAGTTTTCAATTACTTCCAAAAAAGTATCCGCGCTCGATGAGGCTTAACTTTTTCGATCACCGAACATTTTTTTGGACACGAAATCGTCAATTTTAGTCCAATTGTGCTCATTTTTGGTGGGTATGCTCCGATTTAGCCACAATTGGTGATAAAATTAAAAATTTGACTGAGCGAACTAATTTGGACAAGTTTTTGCCTAGTTCCAAAAAAAGTATCTGAATTTTTTCTATCACCGAATATTGTTTTGGTGACCAAATCGTCAATTTTAGTCCAATTGTGCTCATTTTTGGTGTGCAGGCAACAATTTAGACATAGTTGAGGATGAAATAAAAAAAATGGACTTAGCAAACCATTTTGGACACGTTTTCAATTACTTCAAAAAAAGTATCAGCGCTCGATGAGGCTTAACTTTTTCGATCACCGAACATTGTTTTGGACACGAAATCGTCAATTTTAGTCCAATTGTGCTGATTTTGGAGGGGATGCTCCACTTTAGCCACAATTGGTGATAAAATTAAAAATTCGGACTGACCGAACTAATTTGGACAAATTTTTACCTAGTTCCAAAAAAGTATCTGAATTTTTTCTATCACCGAACATTGTTTTGGTGACCAAATCATCAATTTTAGTCCAATTGTGCTCATTTTTGGTGTGCAAGCTACAATTTAGACATAATTAGGGTTGAAATAAAAAAAATGGACTGAGCAAACCATTTTGGACAAGTTTTCAATTACTTCCAAAAAAGTATCCGCGCTCGATGAGGCTTAACTTTTTCGATCACCGAACATTGTTTTGGACACGAAATCGTCAATTTTAGTCCAATTGTGCTGATTTTGGAGAGGATGCTCCACTTTAGCCACAATTGGTGATAAAATTAAAAATTCGGACTGACCGAACTAATTTGGACAAATTTTTACCTAGTTCCAAAAAAGTATCTGAATTTTTTCTATCACCGAACATTGTTTTGGTGACCAAATCATCAATTTTAGTCCAATTGTGCTCATTTTTGGTGTGCAGGCTACAATTTAGACATAATTGAGGTTGAAATAAAAAAAATGGACTGAGCAAACCATTTTGGACAAGTTTTCAATTACTTCCAAAAAAGTATCCGCGCTCGATGAGGCTTAACTTTTTCGATCACCGAACATTGTTTTGGACACGAAATCGTCAATTTTAGTCCAATTGTGCTCATTTTTGGTGGGTATGCTCCACTTTAGCCACAGTTGGTGATAAAATGAAAAGTTTGACTGAGCGAACTAATTTGGACAAGTTTTTGCCTAGTTCCAAAAAAAGTATCTGAATTTTTTCTATCACCGAACATTGTTTTGGTGACCAAATCGTCAATTTTAGTCCAATTGTGCTCATTTTTGGTGTGCAGGCAACAATTTAGACATAGTTGAGGATGAAATAAAAAAAATGGACTTAGCAAACCATTTTGGACACGTTTTCAATTACTTCAAAAAAAGTATCAGCGCTCGATGAGGCTTAACTTTTTCGATCACCGAACATTGTTTTGGACACGAAATCGTCAATTTTAGTCCAATTGTGCTGATTTTGGAGGGGATGCTCCACTTTAGCCACAATTGGTGATAAAATTAAAAATTCGGACTGACCGAACTAATTTGGACAAATTTTTACCTAGTTCCAAAAAAGTATCTGAATTTTTTCTATCACCGAACATTGTTTTCGTGACCAAATCATCAATTTTAGTCCAATTGTGCTCATTTTTGGTGTGCAGGCTACAATTTAGACATAATTGAGGTTGAAATAAAAAAAATGGACTGAGCAAACCATTTTGGACAAGTTTTCAATTACTTCCAAAAAAGTATCCGCGCTCGATGAGGCTTAACTTTTTCGATCACCGAACATTGTTTTGGACACGAAATCGTCAATTTTAGTCCAATTGTGCTGATTTTGGAGAGGATGCTCCACTTTAGCCACAATTGGTGATAAAATTAAAAATTCGGACTGACCGAACTAATTTGGACAAGTTTTTACCTAGTTCCAAAAAAAGTATCTGAATTTTTTCTATCACCGAACATTGTTTTGGTGACCAAATCGTCAATTTTAGTCCAATTGTGCTCATTTTTGGTTTGCAGGGTCCAATTTAGACATAATTAAGGATGAAATAAAAAAAATGGACTGAGCAAACCATTTTGGACACGTTTTCAATTACTTCCAAAAAAGTATCCGCGCTCGATGAGGCTTAACTTTTTCGATCACCGAACATTTTTTTGGACACGAAATCGTCAATTTTTGTCCAATTGTGCTCATTTTTGGTGGGTATACTCCACTTTAGCCACAATTGGTGATAAAATTAAAAGTTTGGACTGACCGAACTAATTTGGACAAGTTTTTACCTAGTTCCAAAAAAAAATCTGAATTTTTTCTATCACCGACCATTGTTTTGGTGACCAAATCATCAATTTTAGTCCAATTGTGCTCATTTTTGGTGTGCAGGCTACAATATAGACATAATTGAGGATGAAATAAAAAAAAATGGACTGAGCAAACCGTTTTGGACAAGTTTTCAATTACTTCCAAAAAAGTATCCGCGCTCGATGAGGCTTAACTTTTTCGATCACCGAACATTGTTTCGGACACGAAATCGTCAATTTTAGTCCAATTGTGCTCATTTTTGGTGGGTATGCTCCACTTTAGCCACAATTGGTGATAAAGTTAAAAGTTTGGACTGACCGAACTAATTTGGACAAGTTTTTACCTAGTTCCAAAAAAGTATCTGAATTTTTTCTATCACCGAACATTGTTTTGGTGACCAAATCATCAATTTTAGTCCAATTGTGCTCATTTTTGGTGTGCAGGCTACAATTTAGACATAATTTAGGTTGAGCTAAAAAAAATGGACTGAGCAAACCATTTTGGACAAGTTTTCAATTACTTCCAAAAAAGTATCCGCGCTCGATGAGGCTTAAATTTTTCGATCACCGAACATTGTTTCGGACACGAAATCGTCAATTTTAGTCCAATTGTATTCATTTTTGGTGGGTATGCTCCACTTTAGCCACAATTGGTGATAAAATTAAAAGTTCGGACTGACCGAACTAATTTGGACAAGTTTTTACCTAGTTCCAAAAAAGTATCTGAATTTTTTCTATCACCGAACATTGTTTTGGTGACCAAATCATCAATTTTAGTCCAATTGTGCTCATTTTTGGTGTGCAGGCTACAATTTAGACATAATTGAGGTTGAAATAAAAAAAATGGACTGAGCAAACCATTTTGAACAAGTTCTCAATTACTTCCAAAAAAGTATCCGCGCTCTATGAGGCTTAACTTTTTCGATTACCGAACATTGTTTCGGACACGAAATCGTCAATTTTAGTCCAATTGTGCTCATTTTTGGTGGGTATGCTCCACTTTAGCCACAATTGGTGATAAAAGTAAAAGTTCGGACTGACCGAACTAATTTGGACAAGTTTTTACCTAGTTCCAAAAAAGTATCTGAATTTTTTCTATCACCGAACATTGTTTTGGTGACCAAATCATCAATTTTAGTCCAATTGTGCTCATTTTTGGTGTGCAGGCTACAATTTAGACATAATTGAGGATGAAATAAAAAAAATGGACTGAGCAAACCATTTTGGACAAGTTTTCAATTACTTCCAAAAAAGTATCCGCGCTCGATGAGGCTTAACTTTTTCGATCACCGAACATTGTTTTGGACACGAAATCGTCAATTTTAGTTCAATTGTGCTCATTTTTGGTGGGTATGCTCCACTTCAGCCACAATTTAGAACGTTTGAAAATAGTAGTTAGCAATATCTCAATTTGTATACAAAATTTCAACGAACTCTCTAATTAGGTGAAGAAAATTTCAAACTTCTTGATAAACGTTTGTTAATATCTTTTTGAAGAAGACAAGTTAAAAACACTTCATTGGCCCATTTTAATGCCCCAATAAAGTAGTTTTTGAATATGTGTAGTAGTAATTAGCAATAATTTGATTTGTATACAAAATTTCAAAAATGTCTCGGGGTAAATGAAGAAAATGTCAACCTTCTTGAAAAACGTTTGTTAATAACTTTTTGAAGAAGACGAGTTACAAACTCTATATTGACCCATTTTATTGCCGTGTTATTGCACTTTTTGAATATCTGTAGTAGTAGTTGGCTATATTTTGATTTTTATACAAAATTTCAAAAATGTCTCGGGGTAAATGAAGAAAATGTCAACCTTCTTGAAAAACGTTTGTTAATAACTTTTTGAAGAAGCCGAGTTACAAACTCTATATTGGCCCATTTTTATTGCCGTGTTATTGCACTTTTTGAATATCTGTAGTAGTAGTTGGCTATATTTTGATTTTTATACAAAATTTCAAAAATGTCTCGAGGTAAATGAAGAAAATGTCAACCTTCTTGAAAAACGTTTGTTGATAACTTTTTGAAGAAGCCGAGTTACAAACTCTATATTGGCCCATTTTATTGCTGTGTTATTGCACTTTTTGAATATCTGTAGTAGTAGTTAGCAATCTTTCGATTTTTATACAAAATTTCAAAGATATCTCTGAGTAAATGAAGAAAATGTCAAATTTCTTTAAAAACGTTTCATCATAACTTTTTGACAAAGAAGAGTTAGAAAATCTATAATAGCCCATTTTGTTGCTGTGATATTGTACTTTTTGAAAATATACGGACGTTTCTCCGATTTGTTTTATTTCTAACCGAAAAATCCAAAAAACTGTTGATTTAGGGGCAAAAAATAGCTATTTTTGTCGAACTTCGACTAAATTTTCCCAATTAAAAGCAAAAAACATACAAGTTTTTGGTATCATAATAAACTAGAGTTTACGGTTCCAATGACAATATAATCTGTTTTTTAAATAAATGCCAAACAAGAGAATGCGAGAGCAATATAGCGGCCGAAATCAGGGTCGATTTTTGCAAAAATTTCAAATTTTCAAAGTTGTTTAGTTTAATAACTCTTTTGTCACAAATCGATTTTACAAGTATGTTATATCATTTTCTTGCTCATATAATACTCTTTACGAATATATAAGGATCAAAAAGTTTCGATACAGTTACATGGCTCAAATTTTTGATTTCCCAAATGTTAAAGAAAAAGAGCCAATTTCAGCCAGAATGGCAAAAATCGAGTTTTGATTTATTCAGTTTTTTTCGCGTTTTAAACCTTAGATTGACGCCCCAGTTCATGCTGATTGCAAAACATATTCATTTCTCAAATTTGGTTCAATAGTTTTCGAGATATAAGCCTTTTTCAGACGCATACCTCGGTCCCACCTAGCTCAACCACCTAGCTCCACCTCCATCCCCCCTCCGATCAATTTTCTTTTTTTTATTCGAATTTAACTTCCATAATGATCGCTCCCATCTATAGAGCTTCTCGAATATGTTACTTTTACTATTTCGTTGTTTACTTCATCTTCATAACTTCTTACCCAGATGAGAAAGTGAAACTTTCGTTCACAGCGTCCAGCGGGTCACGTGACATGCTTATTCGGTGTGCTGTCCCGTCAAGTGACATTAGAGAGAGGCTCAATGACTGCCTTCTAATTCCCCGAGGTAAGCATGTATGAAGATGAAGGTGAAACGAAATAGAATTTTCCGAAAGCTCACACAGACGGCAACGAAAGTAGAGAAAGTAGAATGAGAATGCGTTGCACGAATGAGTTGTAAGCGCCCGTATGCCTGCAGATCGAGTGCAGAGTGACTGCGTAGAGTGACTATGGAGTAGATTGACTGCAGTAGAGTGACTGCAGCAGAGAGAGCAAAACAATAGCGGGGATGGCTGCAGAGTGACCGCCGGGTCCGCGCTGTTCGATATAACGGGTTTTAAAGCTAGTTTCGTCATTATATGACCGACTATTTCAGATTTATGATGTCGGAGCAATTCGATGATGATGATATTCTTGGCGAAGGCGTTTGTGTTAGTGAAATTGCGGTCCCAGGTGGAGAGGCGAAGAAGGCGAAGAAAGAGCATTGCTTGAAGATCAAAGCAGATCGAGAGGCAGATGAGTACAATCGATCGTTTTACAGGCCACCAAAACGGAAGATCGAGGATTTGCTGCCCTTGTCCCTCAAGTTTGTTGGGTTCGATGCCAATGGAATCCCAGTTGAAGAGGTGATGGGGCATGTTAAACAATTGTTTTTTGGCGTTGAAAGCGTTGCACTTGGCAAACTTCGACCCAATCAGAGGAAAAACCCAGTGTACAATGGCTGGGTCAACTTTCTCGGTGTAGGCCATTGCAAGAAAGCAATTCGAGCCGTAGAAGAAGGAAAGTTTGGCAACATGAAGGTTGTGAAGATTGGGCGAACCAAGGAATTAGCTTGTGCGCCGATGAAATTGAAGATAAAGAAGCCTCCAAAGAGGCGAACACACCTTACATGTTGGGGACAAAGATTACTGCCTAATTACAGCAAATTCGCCAATGATGATTTTATGATTCTGAAGTTTTGAATTGTTTTCCGATGTTTTGATTTGTTTGATGATTTTCATGCTTTGAACTTCGTATAGTTTGTTTATTTCATCAATTGCTTTGTTTACTTAATTTGATCAATTCGAGTCATTAATTGACTTTGTTTCGCTTTTTTTCTCTTTCTCCTTTATGATGTATGCATTTATAAATTTATAATAATCCAACACATGGCTTTTTTTTAGTTGCTTGCAGGGGAAACCCCAGATTACCAACAAGCGACTAAAAATTAGCTGTGTTTTCAATCTCATTTTTTTCGCTTATTCTAAAAATTAGTTTAATTTTATCGGGTCAAGGAGTTGTCCAAATCAAACCAAACCTGGTATGGAGTATCACCAGTGTATAAAAAGTCTAAAACAAAAAGAATTTTTGGCATAGCTTGCCTAGGAAAAAAGTTAGCTTTTCATACGGAAATTTGCGATTTTTTCGAATAAATAATTTCAAAAATAGGTCTTTTTCGTCGGGTCAAGGAGTTGTTCAAATCGAACCAAACTCGGTATCGATTATCCCATGGGTAACTAGATTGTAAAACGAAAAGAATTTTTGGCATAGCTTGCTTAGGAAAAAAGTTAGTTTTTCGTACGTTAATTTCCGATTAATTCGAATAATTAATTTTAAAAATAGGTCTTTTTCGTCGGGTCAAGGAGTTGTTCAAATCGAACCAAACTCGGTATCGAGTATTCCATGGGTAACTAAATTGTAAAACAAAAAGAATTTTTGTTTTGGCATAGCTTGCCTAGGAAAAAAGTTAGTTTTTCGTACGTTAATTTCCGATTAATTCGAATAATTAATTTTAAAAATAGGTCTTTTTTGTCGGGTCAAGGAGTTGTTCAAATCGAACCAAACTCGGTATCGAGTATCCCATGGGTAACTAGATTGTAAAACAAAAAGAATTTTTACTATAGCTTGCGTAGAAAAAAGTTAGTATTTCATACGGAAATTTGCGAATTTCGCAAATAACGAATTTTAAAAATAGGTCATTTTCGTCGGGTCAAGGAGTTGTCCAAATCTAACCAAACTCGGTATCGAGTATCCCATGGGTAACTAAATTGTAAAACAAAAAGAATTTTTACTATAGCTTGCGTAGAAAAAAGTTAGTATTTCATACGGAAATTTGAGAATTTCGCAAATAACGAATTTTAAAAATAGGTCTTTTTCGTCGGGTCAAGGAGTTGTCCAAATCTAACCAAACTAGGTATCGAGTATCCCATGGGTAACTAGATTGTAAAACAAAAAGAATTTTTACTATAGCTTGTGTAGAAAAAAAGTTAGTATTTCATACGTAAATTTGCGAATTTCGCAAATAACGAATTTTAAAAATTGGTCTTTTTCGTCTGGTCAAGGAGTTGTCCAAATCTAACCAAACTCGGTATCGAGTATCCTATGGGTAACTAGATTGTAAAACAAAAAGAACTTTTGGTATAGCTTGCCTAGGAAAAAAGTTAGTAGTTCATACGGAAATTTGCTATTATTTCGAATAATTTTGCTATTATAATTTTAAAAATAGGTCTTTTTCGTCGGGTCAAGGAGTTGTCCAAATCTAACCAAACTAGGTATCGAGTATCCCATGGGTAACTAGATTGTAAAACAAAAAGAATTTTTACTATAGCTTGCGTAGAAAAAAAGTTAGTATTTCATACGGAAATTTGCGAATTTCGCAAATAACGAATTTTAAAAATAGGTCTTTTTCGTCGGGTCAAGGAGTTGTCCAAATCTAACCAAACTCGGTATCGAGTATCCCATGGGTAACTAGATTGTAAAACAAAAAGAATTTTTGGTATAGCTTGCCTAGGAAAAAAGTTAGTAGTTCATACGGAAATTTGCTATTATTTCGAACAATTTTGCGATTATAATTTTAAAAATAGGTCTTTTTCGTCGGGTCAAGGATTTGTCCAAATCTAACCAAACTTGGTATCGTGTATCCCATGGGTAACTAGATTGTAAAACAAGAAGAATTTCTGGCATAGCTTGCCTAGGAAAAAAGTTAGTTTTTCGTACGTTAATTTCCGATTAATTCGAATACTTAATTTTAAAAATAGGTCTTTTTCGTCGGGTCAAGGAGTTGTTCAAATCGAACCAAACTCGGTATCGAGTATTCCATGGGTAACTAAATTGTAAAACAAAAAGAATTTTTGGCATAGCTTGCCTAGGAAAAAAGTTAGTTTTTCGTACGTTAATTTCCCATTAATTCGAATAATTAATTTTAAAAATAGGTCTTTTTTGTCGGGTCAAGGAGTTGTTCAAATCGAACCAAACTCGGTATCGAGTATCCCATGGGTAACTAGATTGTAAAACAAAAAGAATTTTTACTATAGCTTGCGTAAAAAAAAGTTAGTATTTCATACGGAAATTTGCGAATTTCGCAAATAACGAATTTTAAAAATAGGTCATTTTCGTCGGGTCAAGGAGTTGTCCAAATCTAACCAAACTCGGTATCGAGTATCCCATGGGTAACTAGATTGTAAAACAAAAAGAATTTTTACTATAGCTTGCGTAGAAAAAAGTTAGTATTTCATACGGAAATTTGAGAATTTCGCAAATAACGAATTTTAAAAATAGGTCTTTTTCGTCGGGTCAAGGAGTTGTCCAAATCTAACCAAACTAGGTATCGAGTATCCCATGGGTAACTAGATTGTAAAACAAAAAGAATTTTTACTATAGCTTGTGTAGAAAAAAAGTTAGTATTTCATACGTAAATTTGCGAATTTCGCAAATAACGAATTTTAAAAATAGGTCTTTTTCGTCTGGTCAAGGAGTTGTCCAAATCTAACCAAACTCGGTATCGAGTATCCCATGGGTAACTAGATTGTAAAACAAAAAGATTTTTTGGTATAGCTTGCCTAGGAAAAAAGTTAGTAGTTCATACGGAAATTTGCTATTATTTCGAATAATTTTGCGATTAGAATTTTAAAAATAGGTCTTTTTCGTCGGGTCAAGGAGTTGTTCAAATCGAACCAAACTCGGTATCGAGTATCCCATGGGTAACTAGATTGTAAAACAAAAAGAATTTTTACTATAGCTTGCGTAAAAAAAAGTTAGTATTTCATACGGAAATTTGCGAATTTCGCAAATAACGAATTTTAAAAATAGGTCATTTTCGTCGGGTCAAGGAGTTGTCCAAATCTAACCAAACTCGGTATCGAGTATCCCATGGGTAACTAGATTGTAAAACAAAAAGAATTTTTACTATAGCTTGCGTAGAAAAAAGTTAGTATTTCATACGGAAATTTGAGAATTTCGCAAATAACGAATTTTAAAAATAGGTCTTTTTCGTCGGGTCAAGGAGTTGTCCAAATCTAACCAAACTAGGTATCGAGTATCCCATGGGTAACTAGATTGTAAAACAAAAAGAATTTTTACTATAGCTTGTGTAGAAAAAAGTTAGTATTTCATACGTAAATTTGCGAATTTCGCAAATAACGAATTTTAAAAATAGGTCTTTTTCGTCTGGTCAAGGAGTTGTCCAAATCTAACCAAACTCGGTATCGAGTATCCCATGGGTAACTAGATTGTAAAACAAAAAGATTTTTTGGTATAGCTTGCCTAGGAAAAAAGTTAGTAGTTCATACGGAAATTTGCTATTATTTCGAACAATTTTGCGATTATAATTTTAAAAATAGGTCTTTTTCGTCGGGTCAAGGATTTGTCCAAATCTAACCAAACTTGGTATCGTGTATCCCATGGGTAACTAGATTGTAAAACAAGAAGAATTTCTGGCATAGCTTGCCTAGGAAAAAAGTTAGTTTTTCGTACGTTAATTTCCGATTAATTCGAATACTTAATTTTAAAAATAGGTCTTTTTCGTCGGGTCAAGGAGTTGTTCAAATCGAACCAAACTCGGTATCGAGTATTCCATGGGTAACTAAATTGTAAAACAAAAAGAATTTTTGGCATAGCTTGCCTAGGAAAAAAGTTAGTTTTTCGTACGTTAATTTCCCATTAATTCGAATAATTAATTTTAAAAATAGGTCTTTTTTGTCGGGTCAAGGAGTTGTTCAAATCGAACCAAACTCGGTATCGAGTATCCCATGGGTAACTAGATTGTAAAACAAAAAGAATTTTTACTATAGCTTGCGTAAAAAAAAGTTAGTATTTCATACGGAAATTTGCGAATTTCGCAAATAACGAATTTTAAAAATAGGTCATTTTCGTCGGGTCAAGGAGTTGTCCAAATCTAACCAAACTCGGTATCGAGTATCCCATGGGTAACTAGATTGTAAAACAAAAAGAATTTTTACTATAGCTTGCGTAGAAAAAAGTTAGTATTTCATACGGAAATTTGAGAATTTCGCAAATAACGAATTTTAAAAATAGGTCTTTTTCGTCGGGTCAAGGAGTTGTCCAAATCTAACCAAACTAGGTATCGAGTATCCCATGGGTAACTAGATTGTAAAACAAAAAGAATTTTTACTATAGCTTGTGTAGAAAAAAAGTTAGTATTTCATACGTAAATTTGCGAATTTCGCAAATAACGAATTTTAAAAATAGGTCTTTTTCGTCTGGTCAAGGAGTTGTCCAAATCTAACCAAACTCGGTATCGAGTATCCTATGGGTAACTAGATTGTAAAACAAAAAGAACTTTTGGTATAGCTTGCCTAGGAAAAAAGTTAGTAGTTCATACGGAAATTTGCTATTATTTCGAATAATTTTGCTATTATAATTTTAAAAATAGGTCTTTTTCGTCGGGTCAAGGAGTTGTCCAAATCTAACCAAACTTGGTATCGAGTATCCCATGGGTAAATAGATTGTAAAACAAAAAGAATTTTTACTATAGCTTGCGTAGAAAAAAAGTTAGTATTTCATACGGAAATTTGCGAATTTCGCAAATAACGAATTTTAAAAATAGGTCTTTTTCGTCGGGTCAAGGAGTTGTCCAAATCTAACCAAACTCGGTATCGAGTATCCCATGGGTAACTAGATTGTAAAACAAAAAGAATTTTTGGTATAGCTTGCCTAGGAAAAAAGTTAGTAGTTCATACGGAAATTTGCTATTATTTCGAATAATTTTGCGATTATAATTTTAAAAATAGGTCTTTTTCGTCGGGTCAAGGATTTGTCCAAATCTAACCAAACTTGGTATCGTGTATCCCATGGGTAACTAGATTGTAAAACAAGAAGAATTTCTGGCATAGCTTGCCTAGGAAAAAAGTTAGTTTTTCGTACGTTAATTTCCGATTAATTCGAATACTTAATTTTAAAAATAGGTCTTTTTCGTCGGGTCAAGGAGTTGTTCAAATCGAACCAAACTCGGTATCGAGTATCCCATGGGTAACTACATTAAAAAACAAAAAAATTTTGGTATAGCTTGCCTAGGAAAAAAGTTAGTAGTTCATACGGAAATTTGCTATTATTTCGAATAATTTTGCGATTATAATTTTAAAAATAGGTCTTTTTCGTCGGGTCAAGGATTTGTCCAAATCTAACCAAACTAGGTATCGAGTATCCCATGGGTAACTAGATTGTAAAACAAAAAGAATTTTTACTATAGCTTGCGTAGAAAAAAGTTAGTATTTCATACGGAAATTTGAGAATTTCGCAAATAACGAATTTTAAAAATAGGTCTTTTTCGTCGGGTCAAGGAGTTGTCCAAATCTAACCAAACTAGGTATCGAGTATCCCATGGGTAACTAGATTGTAAAACAAAAAGAATTTTTACTATAGCTTGTGTAGAAAAAAAGTTAGTATTTCATACGTAAATTTGCGAATTTCGCAAATAACGAATTTTAAAAATAGGTCTTTTTCGTCTGGTCAAGGAGTTGTCCAAATCTAACCAAACTCGGTATCGAGTATCCTATGGGTAACTAGATTGTAAAACAAAAAAAATTTCTGGCATAGCTTGCCTAGGAAAAAAGTTAGTTTTTCGTACGTTAATTTCCGATTAATTCGAATACTTAATTTTAAAAATAGGTCTTTTTCGTCGGGTCAAGGAGTTGTTCAAATCGAACCAAACTCGGTATCGAGTATTCCATGGGTAACTAAATTGTAAAACAAAAAGAATTTTTGGCATAGCTTGCCTAGGAAAAAAGTTAGTTTTTCGTACGTTAATTTCCCATTAATTCGAATAATTAATTTTAAAAATAGGTCTTTTTTGTCGGGTCAAGGAGTTGTTCAAATCGAACCAAACTCGGTATCGAGTATCCCATGGGTAACTAGATTGTAAAACAAAAAGAATTTTTACTATTGCTTGCGTAGAAAAAAGTTAGTATTTCATACGGAAATTTGCGAATTTCGCAAATAACGAATTTTAAAAATAGGTCATTTTCGTCGGGTCAAGGAGTTGTCCAAATCTAACCAAACTCGGTATCGAGTATCCCATGGGTAACTAGATTGTAAAACAAAAAGAATTTTTACTATTGCTTGCGTAGAAAAAAGTTAGTATTTCATACGGAAATTTGAGAATTTCGCAAATAACGAATTTTAAAAATAGGTCTTTTTCGTCGGGTCAAGGAGTTGTCCAAATCTAACCAAACTAGGTATCGAGTATCCCATGGGTAACTAGATTGTAAAACAAAAAGAATTTTTACTATAGCTTGTGTAGAAAAAAAGTTAGTATTTCATACGTAAATTTGCGAATTTCGCAAATAACGAATTTTAAAAATAGGTCTTTTTCGTCTGGTCAAGGAGTTGTCCAAATCTAACCAAACTCGGTATCGAGTATCCTATGGGTAACTAGATTGTAAAACAAAAAGAACTTTTGGTATAGCTTGCCTAGGAAAAAAGTTAGTAGTTCATACGGAAATTTGCTATTATTTCGAATAATTTTGCTATTATAATTTTAAAAATAGGTCTTTTTCGTCGGGTCAAGGAGTTGTCCAAATCTAACCAAACTTGGTATCGAGTATCCCATGGGTAAATAGATTGTAAAACAAAAAGAATTTTTACTATAGCTTGCGTAGAAAAAAAGTTAGTATTTCATACGGAAATTTGCGAATTTCGCAAATAACGAATTTTAAAAATAGGTCTTTTTCGTCGGGTCAAGGAGTTGTCCAAATCTAACCAAACTCGGTATCGAGTATCCCATGGGTAACTAGATTGTAAAACAAAAAGAATTTTTGGTATAGCTTGCCTAGGAAAAAAGTTAGTAGTTCATACGGAAATTTGCTATTATTTCGAATAATTTTGCGATTATAATTTTAAAAATAGGTCTTTTTCGTCGGGTCAAGGATTTGTCCAAATCTAACCAAACTTGGTATCGTGTATCCCATGGGTAACTAGATTGTAAAACAAGAAGAATTTCTGGCATAGCTTGCCTAGGAAAAAAGTTAGTTTTTCGTACGTTAATTTCCGATTAATTCGAATACTTAATTTTAAAAATAGGTCTTTTTCGTCGGGTCAAGGAGTTGTTCAAATCGAACCAAACTCGGTATCGAGTATCCCATGGGTAACTACATTGTAAAACAAAAAAAATTTTTGGTATAGCTTGCCTAGGAAAAAAGTTAGTAGTTCATACGGAAATTTGCTATTATTTCGAATAATTTTGCGATTATAATTTTAAAAATAGGTCTTTTTCGTCGGGTCAAGGATTTGTCCAAATCTAACCAAACTAGGTATCGAGTATCCCATGGGTAACTAGATTATAAAACAAAAAGAATTTTTACTATAGCTTGCGTAGAAAAAAGTTAGTATTTCATACGGAAATTTGAGAATTTCGCAAATAACGAATTTTAAAAATAGGTCTTTTTCGTCGGGTCAAGGAGTTGTCCAAATCTAACCAAACTAGGTATCGAGTATCCCATGGGTAACTAGATTGTAAAACAAAAAGAATTTTTACTATAGCTTGTGTAGAAAAAAAGTTAGTATTTCATACGTAAATTTGCGAATTTCGCAAATAACGAATTTTAAAAATAGGTCTTTTTCGTCTGGTCAAGGAGTTGTCCAAATCTAACCAAACTCGGTATCGAGTATCCTATGGGTAACTAGATTGTAAAACAAAAAAAATTTTGGTATAGCTTGCCTAGGAAAAAAGTTAATAGTTCTTACGGAAATTTGCTATTATTTCGAATAATTTTGCTATTATAATTTTAAAAATAGGTCTTTTTCGTCGGGTCAAGGAGTTGTCCAAATCTAACCAAACTTGGTATCGAGTATCCCATGGGTAAATAGATTGTAAAACAAAAAGAATTTTTACTATAGCTTGCGTAGAAAAAAAGTTAGTATTTCATACGGAAATTTGCGAATTTCGCAAATAACGAATTTTAAAAATAGGTCTTTTTCGTCGGGTCAAGGAGTTGTCCAAATCTAACCAAACTCGGTATCGAGTATCCCATGGGTAACTAGATTGTAAAACAAAAAGAATTTTTGGTATAGCTTGCCTAGGAAAAAAGTTAGTAGTTCATACGGAAATTTGCTATTATTTCGAATAATTTTGCGATTATAATTTTAAAAATAGGTCTTTTTCGTCGGGTCAAGGATTTGTCCAAATCTAACCAAACTTGGTATCGTGTATCCCATGGGTAACTAGATTGTAAAACAAGAAGAATTTCTGGCATAGCTTGCCTAGGAAAAAAGTTAGTTTTTCGTACGTTAATTTCCGATTAATTCGAATACTTAATTTTAAAAATAGGTCTTTTTCGTCGGGTCAAGGAGTTGTTCAAATCGAACCAAACTCGATATCGAGTATCCCATGGGTAACTAGATTGTAAAACAAAAAGAATTTTTACTATAGCTTGTGTAGAAAAAAAGTTAGTATTTCATACGTAAATTTGCGAATTTCGCAAATAACGAATTTTAAAAATAGGTCTTTTTCGTCTGGTCAAGGAGTTGTCCAAATCTAACCAAACTCGGTATCGAGTATCCTATGGGTAACTAGATTGTAAAACAAAAAGAATTTTTGGTATAGCTTGCCTAGGAAAAAAGTTAGTAGTTCATACGGAAATTTGCTATTATTTCGAATAATTTTGCTATTATAATTTTAAAAATAGGTCTTTTTCGTCGGGTCAAGGAGTTGTCCAAATCTAACCAAACTTGGTATCGAGTATCCCATGGGTAAATAGATTGTAAAACAAAAAGAATTTTTACTATAGCTTGCGTAGAAAAAAAGTTAGTATTTCATACGGAAATTTGCGAATTTCGCAAATAACGAATTTTAAAAATAGGTCTTTTTCGTCGGGTCAAGGAGTTGTCCAAATCTAACCAAACTCGGTATCGAGTATCCCATGGGTAACTAGATTGTAAAACAAAAAAAAATTTTTGGTATAGCTTGCCTAGGAAAAAAGTTAGTAGTTCATACGGAAATTTGCTATTATTTCGAATAATTTTGGAATTATAATTTTAAAAATAGGTCTTTTTCGTCGGGTCAAGGATTTGTCCAAATCTAACCAAACTTGGTATCGTGTATCCCATGGGTAACTAGATTGTAAAACCAGAAGAATTTTTGGTATAGCTTGCCTAGGAAAAAAGTTAGTATCTCATACAGAAATTTGCTATTGTTTCCGAATAATTTTGAATAAGTATATTTGAAAATAGGTCTTTTTCATCGGGTCAAGGAGTTGTTCAAAGCGAACCAAACTTGGTATCGAGTATCCCATGGGTAACTAGATTGTAAAACAAAAAGAATTTTTGGTATAGCTTGCCTAGGAAAAAAGTTAGTATCTCATACAGAAATTTGCTATTATTTCCGAATAATTTTGAATAAGTATATTTGAAAATAGGTCTTTTTCATCGGGTCAAGGAGTTGTCCAAATCTAACCAAACTCGGTATCGAGTATCCCATGGGTAACTAGATTGTAAAACAAAAAAAATTTTTTTGGTATAGCTTGCCTAGGAAAAAAGTTAGTAGTTCATACGGAAATTTGCTATTATTTCGAATAATTTTGCTATTATAATTTTAAAAATAGGTCTTTTTCGTCGGGTCAAGGAGTTGTCCAAATCTAACCAAACTTGGTATCGAGTATCCCATGGGTAAATAGATTGTAAAACAAAAAGAATTTTTACTATAGCTTGCGTAGAAAAAAAGTTAGTATTTCATACGGAAATTTGCGAATTTCGCAAATAACGAATTTTAAAAATAGGTCTTTTTCGTCGGGTCAAGGAGTTGTCCAAATCTAACCAAACTCGGTATCGAGTATCCCATGGGTAACTAGATTGTAAAACAAAAAAAATTTTTGGTATAGCTTGCCTAGGAAAAAAGTTAGTAGTTCATACGGAAATTTGCTATTATTTCGAATAATTTTGCTATTATAATTTTAAAAATAGGTCTTTTTCGTCGGGTCAAGGAGTTGTCCAAATCTAACCAAACTTGGTATCGAGTATCCCATGGGTAAATAGATTGTAAAACAAAAAGAATTTTTACTATAGCTTGCGTAGAAAAAAAGTTAGTATTTCATACGGAAATTTGCGAATTTCGCAAATAACGAATTTTAAAAATAGGTCTTTTTCGTCGGGTCAAGGAGTTGTCCAAATCTAACCAAACTCGGTATCGAGTATCCCATGGGTAACTAGATTGTAAAACAAAAAAAAATTTTTGGTATAGCTTGCCTAGGAAAAAAGTTAGTAGTTCATACGGAAATTTGCTATTATTTCGAATAATTTTGCGATTATAATTTTAAAAATAGGTCTTTTTCGTCGGGTCAAGGATTTGTCCAAATCTAACCAAACTTGGTATCGTGTATCCCATGGGTAACTAGATTGTAGAACCAGAAGAATTTTTGGTATAGCTTGCCTAGGAAAAAAGTTAGTATCTCATACAGAAATTTGCTATTGTTTCCGAATAATTTTGAATAAGTATATTTGAAAATAGGTCTTTTTCATCGGGTCAAGGAGTTGTTCAAAGCGAACCAAACTTGGTATCGAGTATCCCATGGGTAACTAGATTGTAAAACAAAAAGAATTTTTGGTATAGCTTGCCTAGGAAAAAAGTTAGTATCTCATACAGAAATTTGCTATTATTTCCGAATAATTTTGAATAAGTATATTTGAAAATAGGTCTTTTTCATCGGGTCAAGGAGTTGTTCAAATCGAACCAAACTCAATATCGAGTATCCCATGGGTAACTAGATTGTAAAACAAAAAGAATTTTTGGTATAGCTTGCCTAGGAAAAAAGTTAGTATCTCATACAGAAATTTGCTATTATTTCCGAATAATTTTGAATAAGTATATTTGAAAATAGGTCTTTTTCATCGGGTCAAGGAGTTGTTCAAAGCGAACCAAACTTGGTATCGAGTATCCCATGGGTAACTAGATTGTAAAACAAAAAGAATTTTTGGTATAGCTTGCCTAGGAAAAAAGTTAGTATTTCATACGGAAATTTGCGAATTTCGCAAATAACGAATTTTATAAAAATCAAGGAGTTGTTCAAATCGAACCAAACTCGGTATCGAGTATCCCATGGGTAACTAGATTGTAAAACAAAAAGAAGTTTTGGCATAGCTTGCCTAGGAAAAAAGTTAGTTTTCCATACGGAAATTTGCGAATTTCGCAAATAACGAATTTTAAAAATAGGTCTTTTTCGTCGGGTCAAGGAGTTGTTCAAATCGAACCAAACTCGGTATCGAGTATCCCATGGGTAACTAGATTGTAAAACAAAAAGAAGTGTTGGTATAGCTTGCCTAGGAAAAAAGTTAGTATTTCATTCGGAAATTTGCGAATTTCGCAAATAACGAATTTTAAAAATAGGTCTTTTTCGTCGGGTCAAGGAGTTGTTCAAATCGAACCAAACCCGGTATCGAGTATCCCATGGGTAACTAGATTGTAAAACAAAAGAAGTTTTGGTATAGCTTGCCTAGGAAAAAAGTTAGTATCTCATACGGAAATTTGCTATTATTTCCGAATAATTTTGAATAAGTATATTTGAAAATACGTCTTTTTCGTCGGGTCAAGGAGTTGTTCAAATCGAACCAAACTCGATATCGAGTATCCCATGGGTAGCGAGATTGTAAAACAAAAAGAAGTTTTGGTATAGCTTGCCTAGGAAAAAAATTAGTATTTCATACGGAAATTTGCGAATTTCGCAAATAACGAATTTCAAAATAGGTCTTTTTCGTCGGGTCAAGGAGTTGTTCAAATCGAACCAAACTCGGTATCGAGTATCCCATGGGTAACTAGATTGTAAAACAAAAAGAAGTGTTGGTATAGCTTGCCTAGGAAAAAAGTTAGTATTTCATTCGGAAATTTGCGAATTTCGCAAATAACGAATTTTAAAAATAGGTCTTTTTCGTCGGGTCAAGGAGTTGTTCAAATCGAACCAAACTCGGTATCGAGTATCCCATGGGTAACTAGATTGTAAAACAAAAAGAAGTTTTGGTATAGCTTGCCTAGGAAAAAAGTTAGTATCTCATACGGAAATTTGCTACTATTTCCGAATAATTTTGAATAAGTATATTTGAAAATACGTCTTTTTCGTCGGGTCAAGGAGTTGTTCAAATCGAACCAAACTCGGTATCGAGTATCCCATGGGTAGCTAGATTGTAAAACAAAAAGAAGTTTTGGTATAGCTTGCCTAGGAAAAAAATTAGTATTTCATACGGAAATTTGCGAATTTCGCAAATAACGAAATTTAAAAATAGGTCTTTTTCGTCGGGTCAAGGAGTTGTTCAAATCGAACCAAACTCGGTATAGAGTATCCCATGGGTAACTAGATTGTAAAACAAAAAGAAGTTTTGGTATAGCTTGCCTAGGAAAAAAGTTAGTATCTCATACGGAAATTTGCTATTATTTCCGAATAATTTTGAATAAGTATATTTGAAAATACGTCTTTTTCGTCGGGTCAAGGAGTTGTTCAAATCGAACCAAACTCGGTATCGAGTATCCCATTGGTAGCTAGATTGTAAAACAAAAAGAAGTTTTGGTATAGCTTGCCTAGCAAAAAAGTTAGTGTTTCATACGGAAATTTGCGAATTTCGCAAATAACGAATTTTAAAAATAGATCTTTTTCGTCGGGTCAAGGAGTTGTTCAAATCGAACCAAACTCGGTATCGAGTATCCCATGGGTAACTAGATTGTAAAACAAAAAGAAGTTTTGGCATAGCTTGCCTAGGAAAAAAGTTAGTTTTCCATACGGAAATTTGCGACTTTCGCAAGTAACGATTTTTAAAAATAGGTCTTTTTCGTCGGGTCAAGGATTTGTCCAAATCAATCCAAAGCCGGTATGTAGTATCCCATGGGTAACTAGATTGTAAAACAAAAAGAGTTTTTGGTATAGCTTGCTTAGGAAAAAAGTTAGTATTTCATACGGAAATTTCCGATTAATTCGAATAATTAATTTTAAATAATTTTTAAAAAAAGGTCTTTTTGATTAGGTCAAAAGAGTGTTGAAGTCAATCCAAACTTGGTATGGAGTATCCCCTGTATATATAGAGTCTCAAACCAAAAAGAATTTTTACAATAGCTTGCATAGAAAAGAAGTTAGTTTTTCGTACGGAAATTTGCTATTATTTCAAATAATTAATTTTTAAATATATTTTTTTTCATATGGTCAAGGAGTTGTTCAAATCGAACCAAACTCGGTATCGAGTGTCCCATGAGTAACTAGATTGTAAAACAAAAAGAATTTTTGGCATAGCTTGCATAGGAAAAAAGTTAGTTTTTCGTACGGAAATTTGCGATTAATTCGAATAATTAATTTTAAAAATAGGTCTTTTTCATTGGGTCAAGGACTTGTCCAAATCTAACCAAACTCGGTATCAAGTATCCCATGGGTAACTAGATTGTAAAACAAAAAGAATTTCTGTTATAGCTTGCTTAGGAAAAAAGTTAGTATTTCATACGGAAATTTCCGTTTAATTCGAATAATTAATTTTAAATAATTTTTAAAAAAAAGTCTTTTTGATTAGGTCAAAAAGTTGTTGAAGTCAATCCAAACTTGGTATGGAGTATCCCCTGTATATATAGAGTCTCAAACAAAAAGAATTTTTACAATAGCTTGCATAGAAAAGAAGTTAGTATTTCATACGGAAATTTGCGAATTTCGCAAATAACGAATTTTAAAAATAGGTCTTTTTCGTCGGGTCAAGGAGTTGTTCAAATCGAACCAAACTCGGTATCGAGTATCCCATGGGTTACTAGATTGTAAAACAAAAAGAATTTTTGGTATAGCTTGCCTAGGAAAAAAGTTAGTAGTTCATACGGAAATTTGCTATTATTTCGAATAATTTTGCGATTATAATTTTAAAAATAGGTCTTTTTCGTCGGGTCAAGGAGTTGTTAAAATCGAAACAAACTCGGTATCGAGTATCCCATGGGTAACTAGATTGTAAAACAAAAAGAATTTTTGGCATAGCTTGCGTAGAAAAAAGTTAGTTTTTCGTACGGAAATTTGCGATTAATTCGAATAATTAATTTTAAAAATAGGTCTTTTTCGTCGGGTCAAGGAGTTGTTCAAATCGAACCAAACTCGGTATCGAGTATCCCATGGGTAACTAGATTGTAAAACAAAAAGATTTTTTGGTATAGCTTGCCTAGGAAAAAAGTTAGTAGTTCATACGGAAATTTGCTATTATTTCGAATAATTTTGCGATTAGAATTTTAAAAATAGGTCTTTTTCGTCGGGTCAAGGAGTTGTTCAAATCGAACCAAACTCGGTACCGAGTATCCCATGGGTAACTAGATTGTAAAACAAAAAGAAGTTTTGGTATAGCTTGCCTAGGAAAAAAGTTATTATCGCATACGGAAATTTGCTATTATTTCCGAATAATTTTGAATAAGTATATTTGAAAATACGTCTTTTTTGTCGGGTCAAGGAGTTGTTCAAATCGAACCAAACTCGGTATCGAGTATCCCATGGGTAACTAGATTGTAAAACAAAAAGAGTTTTTGGTATAGCTTGCCTAGGAAAAAAGTTAGTAGTTCATACGGAAATTTGCTATTATTTCGAATAATTTTGCGATTATAATTTTAAAAATAGGTCTTTTTTGTCGGGTCAAGGAGTTGTTCAAATCGAACCAAACTCGGTACCGAGTATCCCATGGGTAACTAGATTGTAAAACAAAAAGAATTTTTGGCATAGCTTGCGTAGAAAAAAGTTAGTTTTTCGTACGGAAATTTGCGAATAATTCGAATAATTAATTTTAATAATAGGTCTTTTTCATTGGGTCAAGGACTTGTCCAAATCTAACCAAACTCGGTATCAAGTATCCCATGGGTGACTAGACTGTAAAACAAAAAGAATTTTTCGTATAGCTTGCCTAGGAAAAAAGTTAGTTTTTCGTACTGAAATTTGCGAATTTCGCAAATAACGAATTTTAAAAATAGGTCTTTTTCATCGGGTCAAGGAGTAGTTCAAAGCAAACCAAATTGTTATCCCAGACTACGAGTAGTATGTAGGTTGTAATGCAAAAAGAATGGTTTGCCTAACTGCCCCACAAAAAAAGTGGATATCTCACACGGAAATTTCGACTTTTTCGCTTACTTTATTTTTAAAAATAGTTAAATTTTATCGGGTCAAGGAGTTGTCCAAATCTAACCAAACTCGGTATCCAGTATCCTATGGGTAACTAGATTGTAAAACAAAAAGAATTTTTGGTATAGCTTGCCTAGGAAAAAAGTTAGTATCTCATACAGAAATTTGCTATTATTTCCGAATAATTTTGAATAAGTATATTTGAAAATAGGTCTTTTTCATCGGGTCAAGGAGTTGTTCAAATCGAACCAAACTCGGTATCGAGTATCCCATGGGTAACTAGATTGTAAAACAAAAAGAAGTTTTGGCATAGCTTGCCTAGGAAAAAAGTTAGTTTTCCATACGGAAATTTGCGAATTTCGCAAATAACGAATTTTAAAAATAGGTCTTTTTCGTCGGGTCAAGGAGTTGTTCAAATCGAACCAAACTCGGTATCGAGTATCCCATGGGTAACTAGATTGTAAAACAAAAAGAAGTGTTGGTATAGCTTGCCTAGGAAAAAAAGTTAGTATTTCATTCGGAAATTTGCGAATTTCGCAAATAACGAATTTTAAAAATAGGTCTTTTTCGTCGGGTCAAGGAGTTGTTCAAATCGAACCAAACTCGGTATCGAGTATCCCATGGGTAACTAGATTGTAAAACAAAAAGAAGTTTTGGTATAGCTTGCCTAGGAAAAAAGTTAGTATCTCATACGGAAATTTGCTATTATTTCCGAATAATTTTGAATAAGTATATTTGAAAATACGTCTTTTTCGTCGGGTCAAGGAGTTGTTCAAATCGAACCAAACTCGGTATCGAGTATCCCATGGGTAGTGAGATTGTAAAACAAAAAGAAGTTTTGGTATAGCTTGCCTAGGAAAAAAATTAGTATTTCATACGGAAATTTGCGAATTTCGCAAATAACGAATTTCAAAATAGGTCTTTTTCGTCGGGTCAAGGAGTTGTTCAAATCGAACCAAACTCGGTATCGAGTATCCCATGGGTAACTAGATTGTAAAACAAAAAGAAGTGTTGGTATAGCTTGCCTAGGAAAAAAGTTAGTATTTCATTCGGAAATTTGCGAATTTCGCAAATAACGAATTTTAAAAATAGGTCTTTTTCGTCGGGTCAAGGAGTTGTTCAAATCGAACCAAACTCGGTATCGAGTATCCCATGGGTAACTAGATTGTAAAACAAAAAGAAGTTTTGGTATAGCTTGCCTAGGAAAAAAGTTAGTATCTCATACGGAAATTTGCTACTATTTCCGAATAATTTTGAATAAGTATATTTGAAAATACGTCTTTTTCGTCGGGTCAAGGAGTTGTTCAAATCGAACCAAACTCGGTATCGAGTATCCCATGGGTAGCTAGATTGTAAAACAAAAAGAAGTTTTGGTATAGCTTGCCTAGGAAAAAAATTAGTATTTCATACGGAAATTTGCGAATTTCGCAAATAACGAAATTTAAAAATAGGTCTTTTTCGTCGGGTCAAGGAGTTGTTCAAATCGAACCAAACTCGGTATAGAGTATCCCATGGGTAACTAGATTGTAAAACAAAAAGAAGTTTTGGTATAGCTTGCCTAGGAAAAAAGTTAGTATCTCATACGGAAATTTGCTATTATTTCCGAATAATTTTGAATAAGTATATTTGAAAATACGTCTTTTTCGTCGGGTCAAGGAGTTGTTCAAATCGAACCAAACTCGGTATCGAGTATCCCATTGGTAGCTAGATTGTAAAACAAAAAGAAGTTTTGGTATAGCTTGCCTAGCAAAAAAGTTAGTGTTTCATACGGAAATTTGCGAATTTCGCAAATAACGAATTTTAAAAATAGATCTTTTTCGTCGGGTCAAGGAGTTGTTCAAATCGAACCAAACTCGGTATCGAGTATCCCATGGGTAACTAGATTGTAAAACAAAAAGAAGTTTTGGCATAGCTTGCCTAGGAAAAAAGTTAGTTTTCCATACGGAAATTTGCGACTTTCGCAAGTAACGATTTTTAAAAATAGGTCTTTTTCGTCGGGTCAAGGAGTTGTCCAAATCAATCCAAACCCGGTATGTAGTATCCCATGGGTAACTAGATTGTAAAACAAAAAGAGTTTTTGGTATAGCTTGCTTAGGAAAAAAGTTAGTATTTCATACGGAAATTTCCGATTAATTCGAATAATTAATTTTAAATAATTTTTAAAAAAAGGTCTTTTTGATTAGGTCAAAAGAGTGTTGAAGTCAATCCAAACTTGGTATGGAGTATCCCCTGTATATATAGAGTCTCAAACCAAAAAGAATTTTTACAATAGCTTGCATAGAAAAGAAGTTAGTTTTTCGTACGGAAATTTGCTATTATTTCAAATAATTAATTTTTAAATATATTTTTTTTCATATGGTCAAGGAGTTGTTCAAATCGAACCAAACTCGGTATCGAGTGTCCCATGAGTAACTAGATTGTAAAACAAAAAGATTTTTTGGCATAGCTTGCATAGGAAAAAAGTTAGTTTTTCGTACGGAAATTTGCGATTAATTCGAATAATTAATTTTAAAAATAGGTCTTTTTCATTGGGTCAAGGACTTGTCCAAATCTAACCAAACTCGGTATCAAGTATCCCATGGGTAACTAGATTGTAAAACAAAAAGAATTTCTGTTATAGCTTGCTTAGGAAAAAAGTTAGTATTTCATACGGAAATTTCCGTTTAATTCGAATAATTAATTTTAAATAATTTTTAAAAAAAAAGTCTTTTTGATTAGGTCAAAAAGTTGTTGAAGTCAATCCAAACTTGGTATGGAGTATCCCCTGTATATATAGAGTCTCAAACAAAAAGAATTTTTACAATAGCTTGCATAGAAAAGAAGTTAGTATTTCATACGGAAATTTGCGAATTTCGCAAATAACGAATTTTAAAAATAGGTCTTTTTCGTCGGGTCAAGGAGTTGTTCAAATCGAACCAAACTCGGTATCGAGTATCCCATGGGTTACTAGATTGTAAAACAAAAAGAATTTTTGGTATAGCTTGCCTAGGAAAAAAGTTAGTAGTTCATACGGAAATTTGCTATTATTTCGAATAATTTTGCGATTATAATTTTAAAAATAGGTCTTTTTCGTCGGGTCAAGGAGTTGTTAAAATCGAAACAAACTCGGTATCGAGTATCCCATGGGTAACTAGATTGTAAAACAAAAAGAATTTTTGGCATAGCTTGCGTAGAAAAAAGTTAGTTTTTCGTACGGAAATTTGCGATTAATTCGAATAATTAATTTTAAAAATAGGTCTTTTTCGTCGGGTCAAGGAGTTGTTCAAATCGAACCAAACTCGGTATCGAGTATCCCATGGGTAACTAGATTGTAAAACAAAAAGATTTTTTGGTATAGCTTGCCTAGGAAAAAAGTTAGTAGTTCATACGGAAATTTGCTATTATTTCGAATAATTTTGCGATTAGAATTTTAAAAATAGGTCTTTTTCGTCGGGTCAAGGAGTTGTTCAAATCGAACCAAACTCGGTACCGAGTATCCCATGGGTAACTAGATTGTAAAACAAAAAGAAGTTTTGGTATAGCTTGCCTAGGAAAAAAGTTATTATCGCATACGGAAATTTGCTATTATTTCCGAATAATTTTGAATAAGTATATTTGAAAATACGTCTTTTTTGTCGGGTCAAGGAGTTGTTCAAATCGAACCAAACTCGGTATCGAGTATCCCATGGGTAACTAGATTGTAAAACAAAAAGAGTTTTTGGTATAGCTTGCCTAGGAAAAAAGTTAGTAGTTCATACGGAAATTTGCTATTATTTCGAATAATTTTGCGATTATAATTTTAAAAATAGGTCTTTTTTGTCGGGTCAAGGAGTTGTTCAAATCGAACCAAACTCGGTACCGAGTATCCCATGGGTAACTAGATTGTAAAACAAAAAGAATTTTTGGCATAGCTTGCGTAGAAAAAAAGTTAGTTTTTCGTACGGAAATTTGCGAATAATTCGAATAATTAATTTTAATAATAGGTCTTTTTCATTGGGTCAAGGACTTGTCCAAATCTAACCAAACTCGGTATCAAGTATCCCATGGGTGACTAGACTGTAAAACAAAAAGAATTTTTCGTATAGCTTGCCTAGGAAAAAAGTTAGTTTTTCGTACTGAAATTTGCGAATTTCGCAAATAACGAATTTTAAAAATAGGTCTTTTTCATCGGGTCAAGGAGTAGTTCAAAGCAAACCAAATTGTTATCCCAGACTACCAGTAGTATGTAGGTTGTAATGCAAAAAGAATGGTTTGCCTAACTGCCCCACAAAAAAAGTGGATATCTCACACGGAAATTTCGACTTTTTCGCTTACTTTATTTTTAAAAATAGTTAAATTTTATCGGGTCAAGGAGTTGTCCAAATCTAACCAAATTCGGTATCGAGTATTCCATGGGTAACTAGATTCTAAAACAAAAAAAATTTTTGCTAAAGCTTGCGGAGAAAAAAGTTAGTTTTTCGTACGGAAATTTTGATTAATTCGAATAATTAATTTTAAATATTTTTTTAAAAATAGGTCTTTTTGATTAGGTCATAGAGTTGTTCAAAGTGAACCAAACTTGGTATGGAGTATCACCAGTGCAATGAGAGTGTAAAGTAAAAAGAGTTTTTGGTATTGCTTGCCTAGGAAAAGATTTAGTTTTTCATACGGAAATTTGCGATTATTTCAAATAAGTAATTTAAAAAATAGGTCTTTCGAATTAAGTCTTAGAGTTGTCCAAATCAAACCAATTTGATATCTCAGACTACTAGTAGTATGTAGATTGTAGTGCAAAAAGAATGGTTTGCCTTTTTGCCCTACAAAAAAGTAGATATTTCACACGGAAATTTTGGCTTTTTCGCTTATTATATTAAAAATAGGGTTAGTTTTTCAGCTTTGACAATGGAACAAACAGGTCTCGTTTTGAATGAAACTGGCCTTATTTATGAAAGGCGTCGCTCGTCTTCTGTTCCAAATTTTCCTACTTCCACGGTTACTCTCCGCAGCTTGCTCTCTGAGATAAATGCGCTTAAAGAAAAGATCAGACAACTCGAAGAAAGAGTACAAATTTAGAGAGAGCTAATTCGGAAGTTGTTGATCTAACCGGAGACGTGAGTTTTGATTCGACGGTGTCCGTTCATTCAAGTGACATGAGCGAAGAAATTCCAAATGGCATTTAAAGCGACCATAGACATTGATAGACTGAGGTTTAGTTTGAATGGCAATTGTTAATCGGTCTCATGCTAGCAGAAACTTGTGTTTTTATGTTGCTACGTTTAGGTGCAGTTTATTGATACATACTTTCACATTCAAAAAGTTTTGGCAATGCTATATGTGTTCTTATCTGGCCCTCTAATCTTGATATCAGTTCGGCTGTAGTAGTTTAAAAGGTTCTCACTAATTCTCTTATTTTCAGGTACAAGATGCCTTTCAAAATTGAGTTTGTTTTTCTTACTGAAGCGTGCCAGGTCTTGAAGTTATCATTATTTGACCCTCGATGGCGGATGGTATTTCAGGTGAGCCAGAGAATGCAGTTGGAAATAGATGAAAAAGTAACCCTGAAGATTGATAATGTGGACACAGAATGCGTCCTTTTGAAGCATGGAACACCAGCTGCAATGGCGGTTGAATACTAGTCGTTGAGAGAGCTCTATGCGTCATTTTCCGATCAGTGTGAGAGAGACGTGGTTGCAACGCCAAAGAGGGGTGCAAAGTGGACACACAATGCAACTGGAACTCCGACTCCAAACAACATGTCTCAAAGGCCGGAGAATTTGGTTAGAATAATGTTTCTACTGGTTTAGAGTAGTCAGATTATGTATGATGGGTTGCTGAGAGTAGTAAAGGCGGAGAAAACCTAATTGATTAAATGCATTTTTGCTCTGAGAGCTTGCAAAACTTTTTGTCCATAGGTTTTTTAAACTTATAGTGTAACTTTAATAGAAGCTGTCAATGCATTAATTGGTTGTATAGAAATGCAGTAACCATGCCAAAATTGAAGCAATTCTGAAAGAGGACAAACAATTGATCTCTGATTTGATACAGAGTAACCAGAAGGCTGTCGCTGATTGCAACAAGAAATTGGAGCAACAGCTGCAGAGTTTGAAAGCGATTGTGAGTATTTTCGAATCTTTAAAGTAATCTTGTTATAAACTCGATTTAGGAATGTTCATTATAGAGTTTATAACTCTAGAATGTTCATATAGGAATGTTCGTCATCATTGTAGTCACTTAACTCTCAAGACCTATCGATAGAGTATGTTACTTGATTGAGAATAGTTGAGGTTGTCAATTTTTTTAGATAGACGTGCATAGAGAAAAGATTCAGGATGACGCAAGGGATGATCAGACAGAAGACCTTCCGAGCTTTTACAACGACATTGATCTGGAGAGTTTACCAAAGGCTGACAGACCTGAGCAGTATGTTAAAGTCTTGCGAGTGGCACTGTGGGGTGAAAAGGGCCTGCAGAGAGAAATTATTTCACCCACGCGAGACAGTGAAGTGAGAAAGCCTACCTCGCCAAAGAGAACAAAAATTTTCAGAGGTTGAGTTTGTCTTAAAATCTTGACTTAAAAGAGATAATAATGGGGCGGATCTTATTGAAAAAATTGATGGAACAATGAATTGTTAAGATTAACAATTTTTTGCTTTTAATATGTAGTGTAATATGTATTACAAACCTCACTTGAAATTTTTTAGGCCTGATCAAGAAAAACTTTCCCGCTCGTATTTGGCCAGACGCATACTCAGAAGCTCGGACAGCAGCAAACCGATCAGGCATGGACTCCTTGAGGTATAGAAAGAGGAAGAGCGATCCTTTTTGGTGCGATCAACAGAAAAAGAAGGCGGCTAAGAAGTTAAAGAAAAATCAAGGCGCGTCTGACGAAGTATCACCAAATACTGAAGACACCAACAGGGAGAGTCAGGATGAGGAAGATAGTGATGACCATGAAGGTTCTGCAACTGCGATGAATGAGTAACGAGCTTGTTTGGAAGATTTGTTGGAAATATTTTAGATTTAGAGTACTGATTTTCCTTTGAAAGGTGCTTTTTGCAGTGACAGTTGTTTTCTGAGAATGATTTGTTTTGTCAAGATTTGTTTAACTCAGTTTTCTTTACAAGGTGCTCTTTTTCCAATTTGTTTCAATTAATTACAATTACAATGAATTATTAAGTCTAGATTTTCAGGACTTAGTTTTCATGAAAAGGTTAGAGAATTGTTAGAGCTTGTTATTATTTCAAGAAGTTTATTTTCAGTCTCGTTTTTTCAGATTGTTGAAAATGAAAAGAACTCGTCATGATCAAGCGAAAAAAAGCTTCAATACGGATTCTGAAGCTGAAAGGGAAAACGCGGTCAAAGCTCACCTCGTGTCGAGTAATATGGCCTGGTTGTTTGTTGACAAGGAACTCATGCTTTTGAGTTTAAGTAGTACAAAGTGGCCCTCAAAACTCAAGGCATCTCAAAAGCTAAGCATGATTGAGGGAGAGTGCTACGATCTGAAGATAAAGGATAACGAGTACCCCTGTCGCTTGCTCACAAAAGGTCCTGCGAAGAAAGTGGAACAGGAGATGGCACATTACAAGGCGGAGCTTGAAGAAGGAAAACGGCCATCGGACTTGAGAAAGAAAGTGCTCACATCATCGAAAGCTCCAATGTTTGAAGTTGACTTCCTGAGTTCTTCTCGTCCTCCAATAATGACGAGCGCGGAGTTAAGTCTCGGAAAAGACAGAGGACAGACTTCAAATAAATCGAAGTCGAGTGCCAGTCAGCAGCCAGCTGTCGTACAAAGCAACACTTGTGACCAGGTAATTTTTTCAATGGAGAAAAACAAACGTTTTAGGCCAAAAAATACTTAACATTTTGCATGGTGTACTGGCTAACTATCCTAGTTCAATTAGGGAATTGTCCGATCTGACGACTCTTTGCCTGTAGGAACAAGAAGTAGTTGCTTTGTCTCAACCCTGCCCATCTGCCGCTCTCCCTGGTAACAGCGCAGGCAGTGTTGCAGAAGACAATGACTGTGGACCAGATTGCCCGCTCCTCGAAGAATTTCTAGATCAGCATGCTCTAGAAATGAATGAGCTGAGAAAGGCCTTCGAAGAACAGAAAAAGAGAGATGAGACGAGACGAACAAATCTGTGCTCCCGAATTGAGCAGAAAGTAAGTTTGGTCTATGCAAGTTTACTCCATGCGAAGGATTGTTTTATTTCACTTCACCCTATCTAGTAGATTTATCGTGCTTTGACAATAGACCTTGCATTAACCTAGGTAACATCTTTTTTGTTCAGACTATCGAGTTGAAAGAACTGCGTTTGTTGGACGTCCACGGTTTCCGGAGTGTGGACGAACATCCTTCGCGAGCCAGAGGCACTGAAGTAGTTCTGCATGAGGACGAGGATTTAATGTCCATTTACGTGGGAACCGATGTTGGGAAACTTGCCAGAACACTGTTCGATAAGTTATTTGAGGAAAGCGATCGTGGTAACTTCATCCTTGCACCCAGACGAAAAGAAGCTGACGGCCGAACAGAAGCTCCGGAAAACCTTCTTGAAAAATTTCACAGTAAGATTTTTTGTAATTAATTAGTTCTTGTAGACAACTTGTTTTTTCCTTTTTTAAGATTTCCCCTTAACGTTCATTATAAGTCACTAAATTTTGAAATTAAAAAAAGCCACGTAACTATTTGAAAAGTTTTGAAAAAGCATGATTAATAAAGTTCATTCAGCAGTTTTTTTCGTTCAGAAGTGGTGAGGCAGTAGTATTCTGACACCCCAAAGCAAGCGTGTGAAGAAGCAAGGAAGGCTGCGAATCAGTACGGCAAAGACTGTCGCAAAAAGAATGCCAGCGCAAACAACTAAACATTTTATTTTGATTCATTGATTAATTGCAGAAATTCCAGATTTAACTTAGAAAATTACCCTTCGAGTTCATTCGTTCTGTTTCGATAAGATAAACTGATTAATTCTCGCTCGGTCTCAGTCTTTATTTACTTTTTTTTATACAACTTTGTACGTTAATTTATAGCTTATGCAGTAATTTAAAATTGATTTTGAGATTTGCGAACTTTGTTTCATTGCATAATTGCAGACTAAGAAATTTACCCTTGCAGTTCATTTTTCTCCAAGTTCATTTAGCTCGTCTTCACCTTTCCTAAAGAGTTTTACGCTGACAAGATTAAATTAGACTTGGTGAGGCACTTTATGTAAGGCAATGTTCGATTAATGAGAGGTTTTTTTATCTGACTCAATTTTGAGCTTAAGTTTCTTTAAAGCAACTCGTTTTCAAATCTTGTCCAAGCTTTTCCAGTGTGATGATAAGTTGCGAAGAGTAAGTGATTGCGGATGGTCAAGTTGTTCGTCAGCTGCCTAAAGACTTCAATGTATCCCCCGAGTCAATGCTGCCTTTGAATAGTTTCGATGAGTTTGAAAAGCATCTTCAGTATGACAAAAATCTTGCGAAAACCTATGGTAATTTGAAAGAACTTTATCAGCAGTCTGTTGCAGCCGGTTTCAAGATCCTACCAGACAGTTTTGGTGGCTTCGGGTTATTTAGTCACACAGGGAGAGTTCTCAAGCCATCGATCGAACCCCTTAGACCTTTTCCTGTGGGTCTGGTCAAAAACGTCCCTTGCGAGCTTCAAGATGAAAAGTCAGATCTCTCGGTTATGCGTGGTGAGTTGGATACCGATGAGTTGGTTTTGCTTGGCCCAATTCGTTTCGCCAATCACTCATGCTCGCCTAATACTCAATTCTTCCTCGGTTACACCAGCCCCTTGCTTCAGCATAATAAATGCGTTTTTCTTAAAGTAATTAGCTCGATACAGCCCTTTGAAGAAATCACTGTAAGTTATGGTTCAAACTACTTCAAAAACGGTCGACTGAAGTGTAGATGTCCACATAAAGATAAACATATTGTTTCCCCGGGAAATCCTCAGGAGTCTTTTACGCCCCCAGTTGCAAGCCCTTCTCCGAAATGCACCGAGTTACCGGCTACACCAATTGATTTGTTTCAAAGTTCAACTCAAAACGAAAGTTTCCAGACACAATATTCAGCAAGTCAATCAAGTGCTGGAACCCCTAACCTGCTGGAAGTGGAGAGAAAAAGAGGAATTTTAACTCAGAGAAAAAGGAAAAGACGAATAGTCGATACAGCGAGTCGACAAATACGGACATTTATCCATCAGGTAGATTCCAGTTAGTCCTCAGAGTTGGAAAGTGTGCTTGACGAAAATGAGATGAATACCACAGATCATGCAACTCCAGATAGCATTGAAAATGAACCTGAAGATGCTTCTTGTGAAGATGCATCTTCAGTTTCTAAATCGGAGTCCGACGAAGACTCAAGAAAAGAATCTGAAACCGAGGAAGACCAGTTTGTGTTCTCACAAGACCCCTTGAGTTGTAACACGAATGTTAATGCTCATAACGCATCAATGGGATTGTATGGAATTGCTGCGCGACATTGTTTGCCTGACAAAGCCTTATTTGACCTCCTGACATGGCATAAAATTTTTCACCCGCGAGACATTTTACCAGCCCCAAATTACATTAAAAATGAAACGAACAAATTAACAGAGCGATACATTGCAGGGACAGAAACTAACGGCACGGGAGAAGTAATTTTCTTGAGTTTTGCTGATAAACTTCAAGAAAATGTTGAAAAATACATAACAGAAATTTTAGCTTATGCTAATCCTGATACGAAAACAGATCTAAAGCTCACAGCCCTTTTTGATGGAAATGCTCTTAATGTGAAACTTATCCTCAATACGGATGGAGTTAGGGTTCAAGAGTCTAGTGATTGCTCAGCCTATCCTGTTTGGGTAGCTCTGGCTGACTTGCCACCGAAATTGCGTTCTTCCTTTGATAACATCCATCTATGTTCGTTGTGGTATGGCAAAGGAAGTATAGATTGGGATTCCATATTTAAACACTATCTGTCTGAAGTATCAAAAGACAGGAAAATTAAAGTGAATGGGGTTGACTACGAGCTGAAATTTCAAACTGTTTTTGTAATACTAGATCTTGTGTGCAAGCACGATGTCCTGCAAATGAAAAAATTTAATGGATATTGTGGATGCGGCTTGTGTACCATGCGAGGTGTTCAAAGATATCCAGGCGGTCGATCTTATCCAAATAATCAATCGTTCACAATGCGTGATCCTGGGATGCACGAGTACCTAGTAAGGCAGTTTGAGAGTGGGAGTGTTGAAGAAAGAAAAGCTAGAAAGGAGAAGGACCCAGAGATTGATAGACTCGGAGTTAAGGGGCGATCATATTTATTTAAAGTTATTCCTAATCTTCCATTAACCTGTCCCGTTGACACAATGCACCAGTGTCTTAAAGGAGTTGCAAATGACATTATCAACTTTTTTGCTGAGCAACTGAGCAACGATGAGGTACAGAAAATTGATGACGCAACAAAACAAGTTATTTTGCCCACCGATTTCAAGCGATCAGTCAGGTCATTGCGATCCCGTGAGCACTTCAAAGCCAACGAACTCAAAACTTTTTTGCTGTATTTTGCCCCAATAGTGTTCCAAAATTTTCCAGAAAACTCTTTGGCGCATGAATCCAATTTACAAAATCTCATATACTTAATCTTCGCACTCCGCTCTATGTACGAAAGTGTTGACGAGGCCAAGCTTTGTGGTTACCTGTTAGAAGCTTTCTGCTACAACATGTCCATCCGCTATCCTTTAAAGAAATTCGACTCAATTAATTTCCATCTGCTCCGACATCTAGCATGGCAGTGCAAATTCTTCGGGCCCTTGTGGACTACGTCTGCAACTATGTTTGAAAGTGCCAATAATCACCTCATAAAGACTTTAACTGGCACTGTTAATACCTGCAGCCTTATAGTAAAGCGATATATTCGCAATAGACAGTTCGATAGCACGGAGGTGAAGAACGATATTCTTACCGGATTCCTTGAAGCTTTGAGGGGTAAATCAAGCGGCTTTAAAGACGATTTCTCAATGAAGCGAAACAATGTACTCTCAAATTTTCAAAAGCAATTTCCCGAGGCTCGTTTGTTTTGCAGACACCGAGGAAAATTCTACCTGGACAGCCAATTGTATACAAGATCTGAGGCAAACAGTTTTGTTTCACTTTCTGAGGAGAACGAAATTTTTGTCGGCCAGATTTTGTTGTTCCTTGAGAAAGAGTCGGTGATTTTGTGTGCTGTTCAGCTCTACGACATTCCTGACAAACTTGCGTTAGATCTGTCGTCAACTGAGTTTCACGGACAAGACAACAAACTTAAGCCTCTTGGCTATCGTGTAGAAAAGTCGACCGAAGTTCGAGTTTTCAAGTGCTGTTCAATAAACAACAAACTTATTCTCTTCCCTTTTCTCAACAACCTTTACTTTATTAATGTGCTCACCCATTTCGAGCACGATTAAGGTTGAATTAGACTTGAAGCAATCCAGACTTCTTTGTAGTTTTCCTAAAACTCTGTAATTTTCCTAAAATTCTCTTTCAGTATTTTTCGTAAAACTCTGCCAGAGCAAATTGTTTAATTTCTTTATAGATTGAATCGATGTTAATGGTTTAGTTGCCATTTAGTGCAAAAGTATTCCTCCGTTATGTCAGATTGATATTGAATTAGACGTTATTGAATCTAGACTTCGATCATTATTTTGTTAAAACTTAGACTTTAAAAGTTTTTAATGGTTCAAGGAACTGTTCAAAGTGAACCAAATGGATATCCCAGACTACCAGGTTGTAGTGCGAAAAGAATGGTTTGCCTAACTGACCTACAAAAATGTAGATATCTCACACGGAAACTTCGACTTTTTCGCTGACTTTATTTTAAAAAATAGTTAAATTTTATCGGGTCAAGCAGGAGTTGTCCAAATCGAACCAAACTCGGTATTGAGTATTCCATGGGTATCTAAATTGTAAAACAAAAAGAATTTTTGCTATAGTTTGCCTAGGAAAAAAGTCTATTTCAGTCTTACTATTATTCTAAGGTGAGGGCCTTGGGCCCGCATGAGATGCACCCCCCTGCCCCGTTGAGACGCCGGTTAGTCGGTTTCCCCCCGCTGGGATTTTTTTGTGCACCTCATGTTGGGGACGTAGTTGGCGTGCGGTCGATTTTTGGTTTCTCTTCGGTCTGGTTCAAAATCTTCGGTCGGATTGTAAACTTGCGAATTTCGCGAATGACGAATTTTAAAAATAGGTCCTTTCATCGGGTCAAGGAGTTGTCCAAATCAAACCAATCCCGGTATGGAGTATCCCATATGTACCTAGAGCCTAAAACAAAAAAAATTTTTGCTATAGCTTGCGTAGAAAAAAAGTTTTTCGTACGGAAATTTGCGATTAATTCGAATAATTAATTTTAAAAATAGGTCTTTTTCATTGGGTCAAGGACTTGTCCAAATCTAACCAAACTCGGTATCGAGTATCCCATGGGTAACTAGATTGTAAAACAAAAAGAATTTTTGGTATAGCTTGGCTAGGAAAAAAGTTAGATTTTCGTACGGAAATTTGCGATTAATTCGAATAATTAATTTTAAATAATTTTTAAAAATAGGTCGTTTTGATTAGGTCAAAAAGTTGTTGAAATCAATCCAAACTTAGTATGGAGTATCCCCTGTTTATATAGAGTGTCAAACAAAAAGAATTTTTACTATAGCTTGCGTAGAAAAAAAGTTAGTTTTTCGTACGGAAATTTGCGATTAATTCGAATAATTAATTTTAAAAATAGGTCTTTTTCATTGGGTCAAGGACTTGTCCAAATCTAACCAAACTCGGTATCGAGTATCCCATGGGTAACTAAATTGTAAAACGAAAAGAATTTTTGGTATAGCTTGGCTAGGAAAAAAGTTAGATTTTCGTACGGAAATTTGCGATTAATTCGAATAATTAATTTTAAATAATTTTTAAAAATAGGTCGTTTTGATTAGGTCAAAAAGTTGTTGAAATCAATCCAAACTTAGTATGGAGTATCCCCTGTTTATATAGAGTGTCAAACAAAAAGAATTTTTACTATAGCTTGCGTAGAAAAAAGTTAGTTTTTCGTACGGAAATTTGCGATTAATTCGAATAATTAATTTTAAAAATAGGTCTTTTTCATTGGGTCAAGGACTTGTCCAAATCTAACCAAACTCGGTATCGAGTATCCCATGGGTAACTGGATTGTAAAACAAAAAGAATTTTTGGTATAGCTTGGCTAGGAAAAAAGTTAGATTTTCGTACTGAAACTTGCGATTAATTCGAATAATTAAATTTAAATAATTTTTAAAAAAAGGTCGTTTTGATTAGGTCAAAAAGTTGTTGAAATCAATCCAAACTTAGTATGTAGTATCCCTTGTTTATATAGAGTGTCAAACAAAAAGAATTTTTACTATAGCTTGCGTGGAAAAAAAGTTAGTTTTTCGTACGGAAATTTGCGATTAATTCGAATAATTAATTTTAAAAATAGGTCTTTTTCATTGGGTCAAGGACTTGTCCAAATCTAACCAAACTCGGTATCGAGTATCCCATGGGTAACTGGATTGTAAAACAAAAAGATTTTTTGGTATAGCTTGGCTAGGAAAAAAGTTAGATTTTCGTACGGAAATTTGCGACTAATTCGAATAATTAATTTTAAATAATTTTTAAAAATAGGTCTTTTTCATTGGGTCAAGGAGTTGTTGAAAGTGAACCAAATTGTTATCCCAGACTACCAGTAGTATATAGGTTGTAGTGCAAAAAGAATGGTTTGCCTAACTGCCCTACAAAAAAAGTAGATATCTCACACGGAAATTTCGACGTTTTCGCTTATTAAATTTTAGAAAATAGTTAAATTTGGTCGGATCTTAGAGTTGTTGAAAGCGAAGCAAATTAATATTCCAGACTACCAGTAGTATGTAGGTTGTAGTGCAAAAAGAATGGTTCGCCTAACTGCCCTACAAAAAAAGAAGATATCTCAAACAGAAATTTCGACGTTTTCGCTGACTTTATTTTAAAAAATAGTTAAATTTTATCGGGTCAAGGAGTTGTCCAAATCTAACCAAACTTGGTATTGAGTATCCCATGGGTAACTAGACTGTAAAACAAAAAGAATTTTTGGTATAGCTTGCCTAGGAAAAAAGTTAGTTTTTCATACGGAAATTTGCGAATTTCGCAAATAATGAATTTTAAAAATAGGTCTTTTTCATTGGGTCAAGGACTTGTCCAAATCTAACCAAACTCGGTACCGAGTATCCCATGGGTAACTAGATTGTAAAACAAAAAGAATTTTTGGTATAGCTTGCCTAGGAAAAAAGTTATTATTTCATACGGAAATTTCCGATTAATTCGAATAATTTTGCGATTATAATTTTAAAAATAGGTCTTTTTCGTCGGGTCAAGGAGTTGTTAAAATCGAACCAAACTCGGTATCAAGTATCCCATGGGTAACTAGATTGTAAAACAAAAAGAATTTTTGGTATAGCTTGCCTAGGAATAAAGTTAGTATTTCATACGGAAATTTGCGAATTTCGCAAATAACGAATTTTAAAAATAGGTCTTTTTCATTGGGTCAAGGAGTTGTTCAAAGCGAATCAAATTGATATCCCATACTACCAGCAGTATGTAGGTTGTAGTGCGAAAAGAATGGTTCGCCTAACTGCCCTACAAAAAAGTTGATATCTCACACGGAAATTTTGACTTTTTCGCTTATTAAATTTTAGAAATTAGTTAAATTTGGTCGGATCTTAGAGTTGTTGAAAGCGAACCAAAGCAATATTCCAGACTACCAGTAGTATGTAGGTTGTAGTGCGACAAGAATGGTTCGCCTAACTGCCCTACAAAAAAGTTGATATCTCACACGGAAATTTTGACTTTTTCGCTTATTAAATTTTAGAAATTAGTTAAATTTGGTCGGATCTTAGAGTTGTTGAAAGCGAACCAAATTAATATTCCAGACTACCAGTAGTATGTAGGTTGTAGTGCAAAAAGAATGGTTCGCCTAACTGCCCTACAAAAAAAGTAGATATCTCACACGGAAATTTCGACGTTTTCGCTCATTAAATTTTAGAAATTAGTTAAATTTGGTCGAATCTTAGAGTTGTTGAAAGCGAACCAAAGCAATATTCCAGACTACCAGTAGTATGTAGGTTGTAATGCAAAAAGAATGGTTCGCCTAACTGCCCTACAAAAAAAGTAGATATCTCACACGGAAATTTCGACGTTTTCGCTGACTTTATTTTAAAAAATATTTAAATTTTATCGGATCTGTATGCATTTCTATGTATCTTTTTGATGATTTATGTATAGTGTTTAAATTTCTGCTGTTATTTTATTTAATTTGTATTATTTTGTTTGGAGATGGAGTTTGAGCCCGGTTTTTTTTACCGAATGCTCTGCTCAAAATCTCCTATAGTTGTTTGTTTGTAACTCCGCCGTAGCCGGTCCCCAGCCCGGTTGAGAGAAGGAGGAGGGAAACACACCCAGAACATACTGGAAAATCTCAAAGAGTTGTTTGTTAATTCAACTGTAGATTTTTTCCGACAGTATTTAACCTAATTCAGCTCTCAAAATTTATTAAAAATGTTAATTTTCAGCTGTAGGAAGATCTTCCCGGATAATAACGGGGAAAAGAGTGTAAAGAGTGTAATAGTGGTGTAAGAGTGTAATTATTAAAATTTTAATCAAAAATTGAGAGTGGAAGAGTGTAAAAATAAAATAAATACACTTTTATTCCAATTATAAGGACCGGGGAAAAGAGTGTAAAGAGTGTAAAAATAAAAAAATTACACCCCCATTTCTCCGCTTAATTAGCGGTGTAAGAGTGTAATTATCAAGAGTGTAATTTTGAAATTAAGAGTGGAAGAGTGTAAAAATAATTTAAAGGTGGAATGTTAAAAGTGTAAAAAGAATTTAAAGGTGTAAAACTAAAAGTGTAAAAGAAAATTGAAGGTTGGATTTTACACTCTTATTTTTTAAAATTACACTCTTAAAATTACACTCTTACACCGCTAATTAAGCGGAAAAATAGGGGGTAATTTTTTTATTTTTACACTCTTTACACTCTTTTCCCCGTTTTTTTCCGGGAAAATCCTCCCCCCGGGCTATTGCTTATAACGTGGCCAGCATGAAGGCTCCTTCATAGTTCCGGATCTAAAAGAACCAACATTGTATCAAAAATCTGCAGTGATTTTTTTAAAAAATTAATTATAAATCTTGAAAGGAAAAAGTGATTAACTCCATAATTTCCTTCTGGCTAATGGGAAGAAGACCACTACAATTGAACTAGCTAGTTCCATTCATTCAACTATTGTGGCAAAATAGTCCAGCTGCGAGAACTGTTTGATCTTTGTGATGCTTAAAGAAGTATAATACTGAGAATTAGATCATTACCTGTGTTGAGTGAATGAACTGGCAATTTAGCAGACCCAAAATTGAGGACAGTCGACGCTCTTGTTTTTCACTTTCAAAAAAAAAGAATTTTGCCTGCCTTTTTCTTATATAAAAATTTTATAGGGATCAAAGTTTCTTCTTTAAAACGTCTCTCAACCAAATCCCATTCTTAAAATAACACTTTCGTAACACTCCCAAAAAAAAATTCTCCTAAAAAATGTCTTCTTCCTTTAATAAGCGAGAGAGCCTGAGGTTGAGTTTCAGGATGAACCAAATTGACAGACCTTCATCTGAGGTGATATTGACAGCGATGAAACAACTCAAGATTAAAATGAACTTACTGAAGTGCAGAATAAAAGACAAACATTCACAAAACATGTACAAAGTCCAACCAACAATGTAAGACCAATCGTTATTTCCATTGATCCAAGACAACCACAAACACAATTTGCAAGAGCAATCGCCTTGTATTTTGAGAAATCAAGATAAAACATATGAGAGAACTGAAAAACAACGCCAATTTTTTCACTCAACCAGAGGACATTGCTTCAAGAAAATGTAAAATGCTGTCACTAAACCTAAATCAGGCTTTTCCAAAAGCCACTGTGAATGCCAGAAACACACTTCCCAAGCCTAAAACAAAGTTTCGTCATTGTGAACCTTCATCACAGCATTACAGAAGATGAGGTAACGGAAGAACTCCTAAGCAACAACGGAATGAATGTCAGCCAAATTTCAAGAATAACAGGTCGATCAACTGGCCAACTAATACGTGTGGTTACGGACTCAAGAAAACAAGCCAGCACGGTTCAAAAACATGGCTTTAAAATAGGCTAGCAGCAATACCGATGTGCAGCAAGACAAGAACCACCCCATGAATGCAATGTTTGAAGAAAAAGTGCGGATTGTTCAAACTGTGGTGGTGCTCATGCGACAGTTTATCGCAGCTGTCTAGCATATCAGCACATTTTTGCTGAGGCTGCGGAAAACGTAAACGAGAATAACTCTTTGCCCTAGCCAACAAATTCGAACCTCAAGCAAACAGTGAGTTTTTACCATCAACTTAGGAAAATGGCTGTTGTAGTATCCGAAATTTTGAACACAATACGAACAGTTGTCAACACCATGTCCTACAGCGACAAAATAAATATTGTCTCAAACAGCGTCTCGTCTCACGCATCTTCATTGAAAAAAATTGATGTCAAAAGAATACATGAGAGCACTTGTAAGAGCGCAAATGCAGTTCCTGTCCTAATGATATAGACAAACAACCTATCAATCAGATGAAACTTTTCCCAAGATGGATAAACTCAAAGTCGTGCAATAAAACAGTCGTATCACTTTTACGCATTTCAACCATTTTCAAGAATCAGAAGATCGAGGCAGCGATCACAGCATTAAGCTTTTAACAATGAGTCTCAAAGCGGAATTTTTCAAGTGAAACTGAAAACCAACTATAGAGAGTTTAGAGAAAACGCACGAAAATTATACAGATCATCAAATCTTTGGCCTGCGCATTATCGGAAACAGGATGATATATATATATATATATATATATATATATATATATATATATATATATATGTATATATGTATATATATATATATATATATATATATATATATATATATATATATATATATATATCAGTTCAACAGCAGTTTAGTTGATCTAAAACACAAATCTTTGGAAGACTCTTGCATCAACAAGAAAGAGTACCACTACAGTATCGACACACAGAAACTGATAAAAACGAAGAGAAGAAGGCAAAAGGAGCTGCTCAAAACTCCTTTAGGCAATGACTATGCATTTTTAAAAACGAAAATAAATTAACTACAGAGAAATTAAACAATCGATAAGGCAGTCAGCAGACAGAAAAAGAGCAAAAACTTTGGAAATTGCAAATGTTAAGGGCAGATAATGTTTCGGGAGAGCAATAAAGGAACTAACGAATGAAACGGAACCCAAACAAAAACCAGCAGAAAAACCAAGTTTACTTTACAAAGGTTGCATGGCGGTCGCAGACCAGGCGAAAAGCGAAATGTTCGTACTGCTCCTAAAAGACACGATGAAAAATCAAATAAAAGAATCATCAAAAAATTCTGAACAATCCGAGAACATTGAAGATAAAACCAAAAAATAATTGAAACAAACGGTCACAGTGAACAGCTTGGCATTGTGGTTACAAGAAAAAAATTTGGTGAAATCTTAAAAAGGTAGGAAAAACGGGGCCTTATAAAATCTGCTACAAACTCATCAAAGAATTACCTAAGAGTGTTAAAGCCCCCACATGTGTCTAAGCTCCATAAACAAGCTACCTATCTAGCTCCACAAAAAACTCGTATAATTCAGTTAAATGGAGAGAATCCCAGAATAAAACGATACCAAATCAAGACGAAAATCGATCAAAAGCTGAAAACTTCCAACAAATTATTCCTACATGTTGCCTAGCCAAAAATGTGAAACTGTTGTGAAAAGCATTGATTTCGAACAGTGTGAATGTCAAAAAGACTCAGTGTGCTTACAGAAAACACCGCTGGAATACAGAAAACCTCATTAAACTCACTCCGCACCATAGCGAGGCCTTCCAGTAGCACTAAATGGTTGCCTGGGAGTGCTTGGATGTCGGGCAAACGTTCGATGCTGTATGGCGCCTAAAACATTTTCACAAACTAAACTCATTTGGGCTAAATAATTCAGTCATAAAGTTCCTTTGTGAAGATAAATTTAACGGTCAGTGTTAGTTTCAGCCCAACAACTGGAGTACCTCAAGGACGCGTAATTGCTCTTATTCCTTTCTCATGTACGTCAGTCGTTTGCCTCAAATAAAAACCGAAATCTAACAGTTCGCTGACAATTTTGTCCTCTACTATAGGTCACAATCCACCAAATTAATTCAAAAACATCTCCAATCATCACTGATCAGTCTTATTGATTGACGTGACTCACTGCAAATAATAATTGGACTGGTCTGGTGAAACAACGTTTAGTTATGTACCGGTGCTTTTTCTGTAATACAGAAGCTGAATAATTACCTTCGGGCAAAAAACAGAGTTTTGAGAGGACTTTTGTTAGACCTATGAAAAGAGCGAAAAGACCCTGATTGACCGAAAATGCCTATGAAAAGACTTTTAATAAACCTATGAAAAAAATTTGACTGGACTTATGAAAAGAATTCGCCTCGAAATAACTGGTGTACTCGACCGTTTGAATTAATTCAAAAATTATCACCCCCCCCCCCCTATTTGGAATTACTAGTTCTTTTCTTAAATTCCAGGTCTAGACTAGGGATAGAGGCTGACAACATTGGGTTCATAAACGTTTTAAGCTTTCTACGCCTGGGGGAGGGGGTTGTTAAAATTTCCCTCTTGTTAACTACTGTTTCTTTTGTGTTGAGGTTACAAACCTGGTATACAATGCGACAAAGGACCAGACGTGTTTCGATCAGTACGTGTTGTACATCTACTGTGCAGACCCCACTGGATGTGGACTGGGAAATGACGCCAAGGCATGGGACTTCCAAGTGTGCTACGAACTCAACCTCGGTAACATCCGTTCAATTTTATTTGAAAAAAAAAGAACCCGGGTCGAGGTGTCACTGCCATTCAACGCAAAAATATGTAAGATAAGCGGTGAATGCGGTGAAATTACATAAATCATGCGGTGAATGCGGTGGAAAAAAATTTTATCGCATGGTAGCGCTGAAATTACATAATTTCACCGCTGGGTTTAGCGGTGAAATTACATAAATTCACCGCTTCGAAAAAAAGTGTACGAATTATGTAAGATAAGCGGTTAATGCGGTGAAATTACATAAATTCACCGCTAAACTTAGTGGTGAACTTACATTAATTCACCGCTTAGAAAAAAATGTTAAAGATGTTTGAGATCAGCAAAGAATGCGGTGAAATTAATGGTGAGTGTGAAAGAAATTGTTAGATTTGCCTTCCCACAAAAACTGCCCCTTAATCTTACATCTTTTTGACACTTTTTTCTAAGCGGTGAATTTATGTAATTTCACCACTAGAGTAAGCGGTGAACTTACAAAAATTTACCACATTTCACCGCTAAAATATGTAATTTCACCGCTAAAAACTGCAAATCTTACAAAAATTCACCGCGCATGTTTTGCAGAAAGTAGAGTGAATTCGATTTATATTCAAACAAAAAATAATAGCATTTAGTGAGAGATGGCGCAGTGGAAGAAGAAGTTGATGACATGCAGGAGGTGAGAGGTTCGTACCCTTGTATGGGCGGTGAAATAACATATTTTAGCTGTGAATTGTGGTGAGTTTTTGTAAGATCACCGCTTAGTCTAGCGGTGAACTTACATAATTTCACCGCATTCACCGCATTTCACCGCAAAATTACGTACGAAATTTGCGGTGAAAAAACTAACTTTTCACCGCTTATTTTACATATTTTTGCATTTTTTTCTCGACCCGGGAAATGAAGCATGTAAATTTTTATTCAAGCATGTAAATTTCTCGACCTTAACCATAGGTTAAACATTTACATTACCATCAATAAGAATTATAAGAATCACATCACGAGGTATCATTTGAACAACTGTAAGGAAAATTCACATTTGTCTGTTCGTTTCTGTTTATTCTATCTTATTCTGTTTATAACTTATCGTTGAACTTGTTGACCTTATGCGACATGGTAGTTTATTCAATTTTTGACGCGTTTCAATAACAACGATATGTCGCCATGTTCTGTACGTTTTTGTATCTGAAAAATGAGCTTTTTCTTTTTTTTCTGTTCCAATCAATTCTCATGTGGCTAGCAACTTTTAAATCCTCTCCAATGCGTCCAGTTTTTATGTAGCTCAAGCAATCTAATAAACTGAAATAATTAAAGCAGCTAGCAAAATATCAGTTTCCAGCAAAAGATTGTTTTCGACAGTGATTATGTTTTCTGTGCATAGAGAAAACTTTAATTCTCAGATCATTTCTGGATTTTATACGCTGGACTTTTTCGCTGACTAAGTTGTAAAAATCCCACTGACTGAAAAAAGTGAGAGTACAACGGATTTTTTTAATACTCAAGCTTGTTTTACTAGGATGTGAGATCTGCATAGGAGTAGATGATTAATGGCTAAGGCCGAATTCCGCAGTGCAATCATTAAATGAGTTATCAAATGTCAGTTCGGAATCAAGATAAACTCCTAGATATCGGCACTTTCCAGCAGCTCTTATAGCGATAATTTGTATAAAATATTCGCCTTTCTTTAAAAAATATCCTCGTTTTGTCCGAACATCCCGTGTTTATCTCTTACCACCCGAAAAGATGTGGGTGATTTGTTTTTAAAAAATTAACAATATCGTAAATGTATCGAAAAACGATCGGGATTTCAAAAGGTGCTCTCTCTGGTAAATACTACTAATGGTTTCAATTAATAACAGCTTCATTCATTGATCGGTATTAAAGCTTTAAATAGTTTTCTTTCTTTGGCGGCGTTCCGCAATTTTCAGCGTAGTTGATTAATTAGAATGTTCTTACTCCATGCGTGATTGTCATCTAATTCAATGAAGTTTTTCAGCAACGTAAAAAGGGAAAATTCAAAATGATTTCTCCATCACTTTATATAATCTTCTCTTGAAAAAATACACTTGAAGTTGCTGGTTCCTATCTTCACCTTCGACTATATTAGAGATAATGAACTGAAACGTTTTTTTACAAAAAAGTCTGGCGGTTCCTAACGTGTCACAGAGAAAATGCTGACGATTTCTCAAATTTTCAAAGTTAACTTACCGTTTCTTGCGTTATAAAAGGCTTTGGCACGTTTTAAAACCGACCATTTTACTACTTATACCAATGATACCGACAAAACCGAGCTTTTTGAAGCTTTCTCACGTTTGAAATCAAACAAATCAAAGATTTACAAACTTTTCGAAATATTTGTTCGGTCTTGGGTCAATCAATTTTCTTCAGCTCTGGGGAGTTCGTCTAAGACAAGCATGTTCCCTGACTTGCCCTTCTCGGACGCAGACAGAGATGAGTACTGTACTAAAAAGTACGGTATAACCAGCAGACACAACTGGTTCGGTATCAACTACTGGGGTTCCAACGTCTGGTCCAGTTCTAACATCATCTGGAGCAATGGGTTTTTGGATCCATGGCACGGCGCCGGCATCTTATCAAGCGATGATCCAGACCTTCCAACGGTGATCCTGAATCTGGGCGCGCATCATTTGGATCTCCGGGCTCCGAATGCGAAAGATCCAGCGTCGGTGACTCAAGCGAGGCAAAAAGAGGAAGAGTTGATTGGGGAGATATTGGAAAAATCTAGAAAGAACAAGAGTGCCAACAAGAATGGTTACAAAGGTCAAGCCAAGAAAGGAATTAAATTCTAGTCCGACAACAGAAACGCCTGTTGCTTTCAACATAATATCTGGAAAATTGTATTTTTCTACCTAAAATATTAATTAAATTGTACTCTATGGTGTATTAAAAATATATTCAAAAAGAAACGGTTCATTAAAAAAAAACCTTTGGCCTCCTACAAAAAAAAAACGCTTAGCGCGTTGTAGACATATCTATCGAACTCAAAATTAAAGCTGTCAATTTCAAATCACTAATTAGTGTCCCCCTCGCCCATAGAAAAAATCGTTTTCATCACAATATGTGAAAATAACTAACTCGTGTTTTTGCACCGATAAGTTGTTGTTTGATATAGTACGTGAACAACATGATAATACCTCCTCGCATTTTTTTCACTTTGCGTAACTGGTGTCCACAATCAAACCACAAAAAATGTAAAACAAAATCATGGATTTCGTCATTCGTATTTACGGGTAACGTAACCACTGACACTGGTTTGAACATTTAATTATTGACGGAATTCTTCAATTAGCTTAAATCTTTGTTACTCGAACTTACTTTCTAATTACTTAAGCTTTAATTGTTCTCGTAAGTCGTGATATGTATATTGTTGCAAATCTGCTAATTGTCTACCTAATCCTCACATAGTTTTTACTTTTAAATCATGGTTAATATTGCATGTTCAAGGATTAATTTTATATTGCGGCATCTCTTCTACTCTCATTCGTTGTGTTCCTGCATTTTTATAACTTAAAAGGTGGAATATACAACAGCATCCAATCATTAAGTGCTCTAGATGACGTGTGCGATTACCTTGACGTGCTCTTTTGGCGCAATTGCGGAACTTTGTAGCGCCACAGTTTAGAGCATTTTAAAAAGTAAGATTAGTACTGAAAAATCAACGTGAAAAATCCAGACCAAACAGGAACTTCAAAAACTCAACTTTCAAAATGCATAGTGGCTTCCCGATATATAGTTTCAAAGCAGCTGAATGTACAGGAATGGAGTAACCAAAAAATTTGATAGAACAATTTTTTTTGAAAATTTTTGCTCAGAATAACAGATTTAGTGCGTTCGATTAAAAAACTTTTAAAATACAATCAGAAATAAGCCTCAGTGATATTCGAAGAGGTCATTTGAGAATTGAAGAAAAATATTGTTAACCCGAGAAAAAAGAATTTTTCATATTTTTCCCATAATTTGAAGCTTGTTGAATTTTTCTTAAAGACAATTAACTTGGTTAACAAAACCGTGGTTGTCAATACAACAGATCAACAGATTATGAATCTCATTTCATCGGCATTTTTTTATTTTCCACATGTAAAATGTATGTTTTTATTGTCCCCACTTTGGTCAGGTAAGAATAACAATACTAGAACTGCACATTCATAAAGCTCCCGTTTGTTGCAATCGTTTTAGCGACTCATCATTAAAGGTCCAATCTGGACTCTTCTTATTCTGAATTGGTTAAATTTGGCCAAAGGAGCGTGTCAAAATCCTTTAGGCAGACCCCTTGATCATATCTGTCGACAATGATTGCAACAGTACTGGATCAACCATCTCCCCTCCGAACGGTCGAGCACTCAAAAAGCAAAATAGTCTACTAGGGAGCCCGTGCCAGCATCATTTCCGCTGATCCCCGAATAGCAGTGATTGACAAAGATTGCATTTATTTACAGAAAGCTACAGAAAACCACTGCGCTTGGAAGGAACGATTGTCACTTAACACAGCCAACCGCTTGAGTGTTTTCTTGAAGGTTGCCGATATCCCGCCAAGGACTTCAATTGCAAGGGGAACAAATGTGATTCCCATTTTGCGCAGTTGTTGTCGTGGAGACAATATTGTCTTTCATCTGCTGCATCAAGTGCGTATCCTGCCTTTTTAACCGCATTAGTGAGAGAGTTGGATTGCAGCGACGAAGTAACAGTTACATCAAATGCAGCAGGTTTCCCCGCTTTCAAAGTCGGGACAAAGATGTCTCCGGGGCGTGACTGGCTTTCTGGACTTAGGATCTTTTTTTCCACTACTGGTGAGAGTTTCGCAGATGAGCAAGCAGACACTATATTATCTCGAATCCGGTCATGTCTTGCAATTGCGTCTCCTCGACCGTGACACGCAATGGCATGATCCCCATAGATGTCAAGAACTCCTGCTTTACGGAACGGGCATTTCCTTTCGGCGTCGTAGACAAGGAGACCCAACCTGTACTTTCCACTAATTCTAAACTCTTTTGGTGCCATATGAAGCCCAAGAGCTGGAATGGGGGAGCAGACAACGAAGCTCCAGCATGTCGAACAGACAATGAGAGAAGACGGTGGGATTCTCTCTCACAAGCTAGATTCTCTTTGAGACCATGAATTTTTTCATTATCAAGAGCATGCTGAATCGTCTTGAAATGTCCAGTTGTGCTATACTGGAATGAAGATCCTGAAAAACTTGGCAGTTTTTTGGGCTTTCACCCCTTATTTTCGAAACAAGATCTTCAGAAGAGAACACGGAACCAACTTCTGATGCTTTATACTGGTCTTGGCATTGGCGAACACCCAACCCTGAAAGGGTTATGCACAGGGTTGCTTGTGTCCGGGATTCATCTAGAAGAACAGTGTCAAGGATATTCTCAAGTTTTTCGCGCCGTTGGGCATCAAATTCTTTTAGGGATTTAATAACTGGACTTGTTGGCGTTTGACAGCGCAAAGAATACATCATTTTGGGGACGCAAAACAGTGGCGTAGGATAACGAGGGCGCACTGAGGGTAATCAAGATAGTCCAACTTTTCGTAAAGTACCCCTATTTTCCCTATCCTTTTGTTAAGTCTCATGCAGACAAACTCTGGGGTTCCTAACGCAGCTCCAAGAACCTCATGGCCTGAAATATCATTTTGTTTTGTTCTTATATCCAGTCTGTCTAATTCTACCGTGGACCACAATTCGCACTTATCGACCCTGACGTGGAGGCCGCGATCAGGTCCGAGCTGGCATAGAAGATCCCAAAATAACAACGTAACTACACATTCGACTTATCTAAATTTAAGCGAAAAACCGAACCTTGTTGCATAAAAACTCATGCTTTATTCAAATTATCAAAACCTATCAGTTTCATTTATCCTAAATATGATTAAATCGTACTCTTCGTTTTCAAAATTAACAGTGCGTAGCTCATTTACATCACATTGAATTTCTGGGCACCAAAAAAACCTGAACCGAACAAAAAGATTTTCTAGAATAAAAGCGAGCGCAGAATTAAATTAAATTCAACTGGTTCTCAGCAGCTAAGGACATTTTATCACTCAGCACATACACATCACTAAGTTCCAACAGGCCAATAATAGGCTTCAAAGAAGTCTAGTCTAGCGATGCTTTGAGGCAGTTCAAAAGTACTTGGAAAAAAATCCTTCTTCAAATTTACCAAAATTCAATTATTCGACAAAAAACGAAATAAAAAATCAATAAACTTACAAAAATAGAGTTCAGTAAATTTTTGAAAGTGGTCCAGTCTTGCTATGAATGTAACATTGGACAAACGTGAAGATAAAGTTTTCCAGCTTGGGGCTATTAATCGCTTTTATATTTTTTTGCAAAGTTGGGGTAATACTTGAGCATGAGAGTGACTAATTTCCGTACGGTTATGCCAATAAAATTAGTACTACAGCCAGTTGCGATATCAGATCGTTTGATGGATCTACATAAATTTCTCGAATTTGATACCTTCGCCAGTTCAACACAATTTATTATGCAATCAATTTTCCCCAAGAGGCTTTCTTTCTTCAAACCTAATATTAACAGTTTAAAACTTTGTTTAAACGCACTTCCCTACAGTTAATCTCTGATTGCGTTCACTCACAGTGCAAAGTGAACTGTGTTTTCTGAAACCGCATCAAAATAGAACCAAATGGCTAAAAAACACAGTATATTGAACAACCGGTTGTACATAAATCTTATTCAAAATCTATAATTCTGAAAAAAAGCCCATAATTTTTTTTAAAACAAACTTTGTAATAACAAACATTATAAAAAAACAATTTGTAATAAAACAAACTTATAATTTTTTTAAATTCTCAATTAAGTATTGAACATGCTCGATAAATTTCGAATAAAAATCAATAACAATTATATGGTACTTTACATAAGATCATCGTTCAATGTTATCTTCATTTATTTTGAGAGTCTGGTTAGAAGCTTCTTTATTCTTGTTACCTCTACTTAAAACAATTTCCATTGTTGTTTTATAATTCTTTGCTGTCGATTTATTATTCAATCAACCAACACCGTCGTTTAAGCGTTCCTGACATTGTATACTTTTGTTCGTTTTGTTCTGCAGAATAACTGTGTCAACGGCAAGTAGTATATTATCAAGACCTTTGGAAAAATGAGTGATCTTATTTACTTTTCAAATGAAAAGTTGAGGCCCACAGAACTTATTCCTGTGGCGCACCAAGTCCAAAAAATTTTCGTGATGATAGTGGGTTACCTATTCTAACTCTCTCTCCTCTGTTTGATAGATAGGAAGAATTAAGTTCAAGTACCGACCCTCGGAAGCCCAGTTCAATTAGAACCATAAGCAGGTGTTTTTGGTGCAGTTAATTAAAGGCCTTTCTAAAATAAAAAAAAATTGTGCAGGATTCTTGATTTCCCATGACTCTTGCATTAAGGAAGTTAGCTCGAATAGAGCGTTTACAAGAATTTTTTTTTCTGAAGCCATTGTGTTATTGAAACAGATCATTATCTTTTTCAAGAAAATTGCTGGTTTGAGGAAATAAGATTTTCTCAAAAATTTTGCTGACTGTAAGTGAAAGTGAAATAGGTCTAACTTTCTTTAGATCAACAAATATTTCCAATACATTGAAAGGAAAAACTATTGCCTTTTTCAAACATTCTAAGAGCACACGCTTCTTGATGCGGTCAGTAATTAGTCCCCGTCAAAAGCGCCAGGCAAAAATTTTGCATAATAAAGAGATGGACACATTTGCAGTAATTGCTTCAAACTTCGCTCCAGAGCCTTCAAACACCACTATGCACAAAAAAACCAATTGTAGGACAATTTATGAATCAACATATATTTTACACTAAATTGATAAATATCAGTAGCAAGTTACAAAAAAGTTTTCAATGAGAAAACAGTAAATTTATAGAAATATTCGAATACTAGGAACTCAAAAAACAGAAATTTTTTATGTTACATGCAATTTGAAATACGGAATCTTATTTTCTTTTACTTTTGCTATTAGTCATATCTTTCACGAAGACCTCTCATGTCGATAATTCAAAAGTAGAACCGTGGATGTTCCAAGAAAGTGAAAGTTAGGTAATCATTTGAAAGCTAACAGCCAATCGCTAAAAGCAGCTTTTAAATATCCTGCCAAATATGATGCGCATCTGTTGAGCTGAACAAAATGCTATGTTAGGAATTTTTCAAATTAAAACAAAGAGAAGAATCAATTCTCCTATTTTTGATGATTTTTTTATATTGTGGACTAAACTCAACAAGGAGGCTCGTTGATGTGCGTTTGCACATGGTGTTCTGACCAGAGCTCATCTAAATTTTCGACTTAATTACCAACCTAATAAAGATGTGGTTGGAAAAATCTGTACATATTATAATCAATTGATTTATTCCCTAATCGCCAATGAATTAGTTCTAAGTTGATTAGCCCGCTAACGGTTTCTTTCTGTCTTTATCTCTTGATAAAATCCCGTCTGTAAATTATACTTGTTCATTTGTTCAGGCCTGATTATTCATCCGACGATCAAAATTTTACTTTTTCGTGATAAGTAGCCCAATTCAACTTTGCATAGCATTTTGGCAGGATCACTTAAAGTCCTCGTTTGGCACCGCGTCTCCACTTCTCAGAAAATTTAGTAAATTTGCGCTGCGAAAGCAAACAAAATTTCAATGTTCACCAAATGGTGCAGTCAGCAGTGCGCGATTGAAAAAATATCACCTCCTGGCATAGCACCTTTCTGGGAAACAGCAACTAAGGAGATTTTATTGAGATGGAGATAAGGAAAGTTTATTTGAAAAAACAATTTCGGCTGAAGTCACCACAGAATAGATAATCAAAAATATGTATTTGAGTTCGAAAAAATGGTTACGTGTCCAATCTACTTTGAATTACAATGTGCCATGCCTCAATACAGCGTTCACGAATTTTGCCATTAAAAAGACTACCAGAAAAACAAGAAAAATGCAAAAACATTAATTCCATGTCAACTCTTAAAATCTAATTTTCTGGAGCTAGCAACAACATCAAAAAACTATCAGATAAAACCATAACAACACACAGGCGAAATCGGGAAATTTATCATCATTTTTTAAACCAATTAATTTCAAAGGTCCTAAAATTGAATAGTTTTTAACGACATAATTCTCGATAGGATCTGTCTTTGAGTAGACTAAGCCATAGAAAAGCTGCAGAACATTTACAAAAAATACATTTTGCGAAAACGCTGTTTATTAGAGCTCTTCAAGTCAATAGCTAATATCTGAAAATAATTTTTTAAATTAATTAGTTATTTTCACTGATTCAACAAAAAATGTAATGAAAGCTTAAATAATTCAATTAGGCACCTTTTGAAAGTCTATGGGATCTGTTATTACGCAAATCACCTACACGAAAAAAACACAATTATTAACCACTCACAAAACACGATAAAGAAAAACACAATAATTAACTGCTCACAAAACTTTTATGAAAATGCATACTGTCTGTCAAACAAACAAAACATCAGTTACAACAAAATATCAAAAGACACGTTCATATTTGAATAACAAGGAATTGGATGGGACCTCTCATTGATGAGAAAATTTTACATGTTGACACAGAGAAAAACAAAAACTAAAAGTTTAAGAATTTTTTGAAAACGAATAAATTTGTAAATTTGCTGGCTTTCCACTATAAATTGACAGCATTTGGTATCATCTTTCATTCGATCCTGATTCAGAAGTTTACGAGACCTCTCGCCATTTTACGACTACATAGAGAGTTTTTAGAAAAGGGGAAAAACAAATTTAAAAAATTGAGAAATTGTTAAATCCTTTAAATTGCTCTTTTCTGTCATAAAACATTTTTCTATTCTTAGTTTGTTTTTTAGCAGCAATGGGATTCTTTTTTAAACAAAATGACTTCAAAAAAACAACAAACATATTAACACCGCGAAGTTTTTGACGAAACCCATAGTAACAATGCTCTTAAACTAACGCAAGTTATGATTCCATGGAAACACAGTGATGTGTGTCCTTTATAAGTCATTAATGAGACATCACAATAAGTCTTATGACTATGAAAACAACAACAATTACCGAAAAACCAAAATCAGTAGAAAAGTGCGAGAAGAAAGTGTCGAAGCCAATTACACCATTAGAATTTCCTTAAAAACTTTATTTATGATTCAATGAACGTCTTCTCTAAGCACGTGGTAATTATCAATGTTAGGCTATTGTGATAAGATTTCAAGGGGAACCGAAAATGTGAAAAAATGTCCAAATATTACCGAATATATTAAAAAATAAATCAAAAATTGTGTCAAGGAAGTCATAAAACTTATAGCTAAACAATAAAACAGCAAACAAGATGGATTGTGTTTGCAGCAGAACAAACGGGGATCCTGCCATTACTGAAACTGGCTTACAGCTCACAAAAATAAGTTTAAGATTGTATATTGTTCAGAAAAAATTTTCGTAACTGCCATTAGCTGTCCAATCAAGGCACTAGATAGTATCGCTTAAGGCTCATTAGGAAGCCTTTTGCACTCTAAGTCATTTGACTGTAAATGGGGTTTTTCATTAACGGAATCTCATTATGAAAAATTACTGCTCTCTAAGCAACTTAAGAACACGAAAATGATAAACTTTTCTTTAAAAAAAGGTTCTCAGATAGAATTAAACTTTCTTTGATAGTACACATCCCTGTGAGACCCGAACCTACCTTTTTATTGCTTTTCTAAAATTGTTTTATTTTGTAGTGTTTTGTTAAATTTAATTTTGAATAAATATTTTTTCGAAAAAAATATTAATTTGAACAAAATTTACGCTAAAAGTGAACAAAATCATGTCAAATATACCGATAACTCCTCGAACAAAGTATTATTTTTTCCTCATTTTTGCTTTCGAACTCTATGCTGCCGAACATTTTAATGAAACCGCGCAAATTTCTCTGCGACTAATATGTCGATCAGTCAAAGTTGACTGAACAAAAAAGCCATTTGGGTATATAGTTCCTGCCCCCAAAAATGGGGACGGAACAAAAAAATGTCTCGTAGCTCAATTATTGATCTGAAATAACGGCTGGTTTTGCTCACTTTTCATTTATTTAAACTTTCTGAACCATCTGCATTGTTTAATGCAACCAAATGTGCACTTCTGTTTTTTTGGCGTTTTGCGGCCCTTGTGGAAATTTATAACAAAATCTGGTCTGATTTTTTACCTACATGTAAGTGTACGTGAAAAATTTATAATTGAATTAAGGACGTTATAATTTGTAGGATTTTTTTTCATTTTTAACGTAACCAATCTCAGCAAAATTGCCTACCAATTTCTCCGATTAGCTTGAGATTTGTTGCTAGCGTTTCTTTAGTTAATTTTTTTGACCCAGTTCAGAGACCTGGCATTCCTGAAGATCCATGGTAAAGGTGGGTGCTCCTCTTCAGGTATTCTCAGCTTTGTGATAAAATTTCGAGGAAATTTGTTGTTTTTGTAATTCAATATACCATTGTTTAATTGCCTAATTGACGTCTTGTTGGTAGACCTTATTTGAAATTAGTTGTTAACGCGTAGCTAAGAAGTTCAACTGAGCCATTTTGACGTGTAGGTTAAAACGAAAAAAAAACATAGCAAGACAAGTCCTGAAATACATTTCAAGGAATTGAAAGAAAAATTTATAAATACTAGACCTGACCAGCAGATCAATTGAACAATGCCAGCCAATACACAAACAAAATCAGATCGAAAAATTGAGAAACAAACAATCAAACAAACTAAACAAAAATATAATCATTGCTAAAACTTTGAAGCTTTTACCCCTAAGGCAAAATTTGATCCCTTTAAAAATACCTAATTCAAAAATATGTTCAAAACCTGAAAAAATTTACTGGCCTTGAAAATCGATTAACACAAAAATGACCCAAAATTTTTTTTAAATGAAACCAATTGCAAATTTTAAAAATTATTGATGAAAATTGTAATACTAATATCTTAAGAATCATTCCTGTGTCTCTAGAGGCTATCCAGTAAACCACTTCCAAGCCTTAATAAATTAATTGGTTCAAATATGGATAGGCAATAATTTTTATAAACTTCAAATTTCAAAAAAGAAATTCGCTCTTTTAAAATGTTGAAAACCTTTCAATTGCCCCCTAGCAACTATTTAATAACATACTATCAAACCGTGTATGAGGTTATCTGGCTACTTAGGCAAGAAAAACTGAATAAAAGACAAATGTTTTTTAAAAAAACTTTGAAAAAATTGCAAATTTTATCAAAAAGTTTTCAAAATTCGAAAAGTTAATTTGTTGGAAACAAATCCATTGAAACTAACAACAATGCAGTAACACTTTTTCAAATCGTGGAATAGGTTTCCTGGCACTTGAGAAGGGACAAATATCAAAAATTGACGAAAACATTAGGAAAACAAAAAATGCTGAAATTGTAGACATTAAATTGTTGAAAACCAAACACTTGTTACTAGAAACCAAACAGTGACCTGTTATCAAACCTTAAAGCGGATTCCCTGGCCCCTGAAAATGAAAAAACTCAAAAATGACAAAAAAATTTCAAAAAAAAACTTGAAAAAAGTTGCAAATATTAGTATCATTTTGCGTGTTTGTGTGTGCAGTGCAAAAAGATATGGGTCATAAAATGGTGATAACGAGTTTTTTTGTCTCCCAAAAGGCCTTCCTCAACTTTTAAAAACTACGTTCTAAGACTAATCAAACAAAAATTAAAAAAATCACAAAACTTATGGAATATTGCACCATTTTGAGCTCTAAAACTCCTAAAAATGACCTTTTAACTTAAAATTGAGGCCATCCCAGCAGCTGCATTACTCATAATTGAGGCCATCCCAGCAGCAGCCGAGCTCATAAAAAGAATAAATAAACAATCTCAAGGACAAATTGAACAGTTGAATTAAAAAAAAGCATGAAAGTTATGAAATTTATTGATATTGCACGTGCGCTAGCTTTGCCTTACTAAAGAAAAGCGTTGAGAAAAGATTTGATATATCAAAGAATTATCAAAAAATCCAGAACGAGAAAGCTTTTTTTGCGTCCTGAATGTTATTTTGGGGTGGAAAAACACACTGAAGCTAGAAAAAGGACTCAATATATCCGGTTAGATCGTTCCATTTATTTGGCTGTTTTTTTGCGTTTAAGAAGAAGAACAGTCCCCCTTAAAAGTTTTGTATCATTGAGGCATTCCTGAAGAAGTATTGTTTTAAGTTGTCCCCAGGTTCCATGAGGTGCCACTGGGCAGTTTTAAAAAAATTAACATGACTCACAAAAAAGGCTCTAAAACAAAAGAAGCCTCTTGTGAAGATTTTCCATGCGGTATATGTAGAAGCAATTGTACTGCATTTAGCATACAAAGCTTCAAGTGTCTCATATGGTTCCATGTTAGGAGGAAATCCTCCTGCAGAGGAAATTTAGACCTGTCAGAGGAAAATTTTAGAACACTGGGGAACATTAATGGATGTTTTTGGGCATGTTTACGTTGTCGAAATCAAGTCGTTATTCCCCAAGATCAGTCAAATATTAAAGATGAATTATTTCAAAAAATTGAGGACATGAAAAACAACTTGAAATCTGAAATAGAATCATTCAAAACTGAAATTCGCGATTGCATAAGAAATGTTCACATAAATATGAATTCAAAAATTTTCGAAACAGAAAAACAGCTCTCTTCAAAAACACCAAGTGACAAAAATCAAATTCAAAAAAGTGAAAACCAAAACAAATTGATTCTTTTTGGCGTTGCTGAGAAAACCAAAGATAGTAGGGGAACACTTTCTTTTGTGGAGTTGATCAGCTACGACAAAAAAAGTAGAAGAGATTGCACATTATTGAGGAATTGACAAAATCATTGTTGAAGATGTTTTGCGTCTAGGAAAGTTTGACGAAGCAGCACAAAGAACACGTTTAATTGTAGTTAAGTTGACTAATCCTTGGAACTATCGACTGCTCTTGATTTTGAATCAAAAATTGAAGGCTAAAAATATTTTCGTGAAAACTTTCTTATCCAAAGATGAATGGGAAAAAAAGTTACTTGACTGTCGTTTCAAACTTGCACAAAAACTGAACATTAACAGATCGGAAATCAAAATTTGATCCGGGGCGTTGTTCGTTGAAAACCAGTTTGCAGACATAACTCTCTCAGTAGAAGAAATATGTCAAAAGATAGGTCATCAGACAACTTCACGTTCATGACTAAAGGAGAAAAAAGCACTGAAGGTAGGTATATTGAACTGCAGGTCAATTTTAACAATTGATCGCAGAATTAATTTTCATTTTAACTAAAAAAACGCGATACTGACAAGTTTTGCTTAACAGAAACATGGCTTACAGATGAAGTAAGAAATTTTCCAAAATCGGCCATTTTTCGTGCAGTCAAGAAAAGATAGAAATGTTGGAACTCACGGTGGTACTCTTATTGCTCACAATACAAACCTTTGTTTCATTCAAGCGGTAGAAACTGAAACAAACTTTGATTTTTTGTCATGTTCTGTTTATTTCCTAAACGACCTTGTTTTAATAATCATCACCTTGTATAACCCTCCACAAAACAGCAAATACCGGGTTTCTGATACTGAATTAGGACGTTCAATGAATATAGTATTATATAAATTGGAGTCGCTGTTCGACTCCAATACTCAGAAAAAATTAATAATTATGAATGGTGATGTCAATTTTCCACATACTGTCTGGAATAGACTTTCTAGTAGAAACGAATTTGAAATAAATTTCTTAGAAGAAATAGATGCTCTGAACCTTTGCTCAATCCTCAACTCCATTTTTCGTCCTGACATCTTTCTATGAATAATTCGGGAGCAATGTAATCTAGCGGTTGAGGCTAAATCCTTCTCTGATCACAAATTGTCATAGCAGAAATTTCTGTAAGACTCACAAGAAAAGAACAAAAGCCTCTCTTCCAAAAACTCAACATCAACAAAGCAGCTTGGAACTTTTTTATCTTGTATTTTGAAATCCCCGAATTGTCATACAGGTGTCCCAACGACTTGCTTCATTGTTTTTATCAGAGTTTTTACAATGATTGCGAAAAATCAATACCTCATATAACAAAACGCTGGCTTGATGCACCATCTTACATGTCTTCCATAGTGTACACAGAGAAAACAAGTTGAAGACGCTAAGGAAACCAAACAAAAGATCAGAGGAAATTGGAAAGTTGGAGGTGGAATTGAATTTCTCCTAGCTTAAGGACAAACAAAATTTTATCGAGAATTTCTGTATTTCAACAAACAACAATGCATACAAATTTTTGCAAAAACTAAACCAAGAACAAAATTTCCCCGAGAAAATGAAATACAGAGGCCAAGATATAAAGGGTTATCAGCAAATTGCGGAAACTTTTAACGAGCATGTTTTTTCAGTTTCTATCGAAGATAATTCTGACATTGCTGTGCCTGAAACAGCTCAACCGGGGATTTTTCTGGACGATAAAACAATCAACGCAAAAGATGTGCTAGAGGAAATATTACAAATTAAATCTGGTGTCAACTCCTATGATCAAATAACACTATCACTCTTAAAAGCCTCAGCGCCTTACGTTATAAATAGTATCCTATATATATTTAGCTGCATTATTAACGCTTGCCAATTTTCCGAATCTGGAAAAACATACACGTGCGTCCTCATCACAAAAATGGTAGCAAAACGGAAACTAAGAATTACAGACCAATTGCAATGCTCTGTGCTATTTCTATAGTTTTTGAAAGAATAGTTTACAAACAAATTAAGAAGACAGTCGAAAGGAAGCTTCGCACTGCGCAACATGGTTTTCGGCAAAAGCATTCAACAATAACACAATTATTGCTATATTGTGATAACTTATATCAAGTTTTAGATGATAATTCAATCCCAATAAAAGTTTACTTGGACATTACTAAAGCTTTTGAAGCGATTGATAATAATATTGTTCTTCGAAAGCTCACTCGTTTTGGATTTGATGAAAAGTTTTTGAATTTTTTTTGCTTCATATCTAGTTAATCGACAGCAGAGAGTAAAAATGGCAGACAATTACTCGACTTTCGCAAAAAACTCAAGCGGGGGTCCCCAGAGATCAATCTTTGCTGTGTTTTTGTTCTCCGTGTACATAAGTGACCTACCTGATCAACTTATTAATAAAACATTTCTTTATGCCGATGATACGAAAATAATAAGACAGATGTCAGAACGTGAAGAACTTCAGTTTGATGTAAATAGAACTATCGAATGGTCAGGTTTTAAAAAAACTAAATTTCAACTTTGACAAATTCATTATTCTCGAGTTCTCATACAAAAATACATATGATTCGTCCAAAAAGTTATTCGCAAAAGGCAATGCTAGCAAAAACGAAAAACAAATTAAAGACCTCGGTTTAATTTTTACGTCCAGCATGACTTGGAATTGTCACCTCGAAATAGCCATAAAGAAAGTATTCCAAAAACTGAATCAGTTAAGAAGAGTTATACCCCGCACCACAAAAGAAACTGTCAAATGCACATTGGTGAAAACCTAATTCTGCTTAACAAAATTTTAGTGGGCTTAACTTCTATGAATGCCTCAGACCACTGGTCAGTAACAATTGGTTGTCCAAAGACCAGATCAATTGAAAAAATTTTTATTGAAGCCAGAAAAACATTTCAGAAACGATCTGAAGATAATTACTTTAATAGAGTGGCCAGATTCAATAAATAATTGTCTCAATTTAACAGTTTTTCTAACTATTCACAACACAGAAATCCATGTCAGTTTCGAAGAGAAGTGAAGACCTTTTGAAAGTGGGCAGTGAAAAGATTCAAATATAAAAGTTACCCTCCAGGATGGAAAATTTTCGAGAAATTTTAATTACTGAAACTTGATTTCTCCCCTAATCTGGGGACTACCAAGCTGGTTGTAACCATGTATGGTTGAATTCATTATTATTATTATTTTTATTATTATTATTATTATTATTATTTTTATTATTATTATTATTATTATCATTATTATTAACCGGGTCGAATGTCCTCCCTAAAATCCTCCCATTTTGATGTAAGAGTGGGGTTGGGGTAATTTGTCTATGGGGGTAAATTGATGTAAGAGTGTGGGGATAATTTGTTCAGAGGGGGCAAAATGATGTAAGAGTTGGGCTGCAATGGGAGGACTTTTGAGGAATTACCCCCTGACTGAAATTGCCATGTAAGAGTGGGCTGCAATGAGCTGAAATGGGAGGACTTCTCAGGAATTACCCCCCTGACTGATTTTGACATGTAAGAGTGGGCTGCAATGGGAGGACTTTTCAGGGATTAGCCCCCCCCCCCACCACCCCTGACTGAAACTGACATGTAAGAGTGGGCTGCAATGGGAGGACTTTTCAGGAATTGTTTCCCTGACAGAAATTGCCATGTAAGAGTGGGCTGCAATGAGCGGGGGGAGGGGGGGGGGGTAAAATGTTGCAAGAGTGAGGGGGTCTTTTGTTCAGAGGGGTTGAAATGATGTAATAGTTTGGCTGCCAAGGGGGGTAAAATGGTGTAAGAGTGAGGGGGTAATTTGTTCTGAGGGGGTAAAACGATGTAAGAGTAAGGGGGTAATTTGTGCAGAGAGTGTAAAATGATGTAAGAGTTGGGCTGCCATGGGGGGTAATTTGTTTTAAGAGTGAGGGGGTAATTTGTTCAGAGGGGTTGAAATGATGTAATAGTTGGGCTGCCAAGGGGTGTAAAATGGTGTAAGAGTGAGGGGGAAATTTGTTCTGAGGAGGTAAAACGATGTGAGAGTGAGGGGGTAATTTGTTGAGATGGGGTAATTCTAACAAGTCTTATTCATATATAAAGACCGTCATGAGTTGGACAAGCTTGATGGTCTTGAGGATAAGGCGACGCAGCTGAGGGTACAGAGGTTGTGGGTTCAAGACTAGCAGTCTTCAGGTATGGGGGCTAAAAAATGTAAGACTGAGGGGATAAAATGATGTAAGAGTTGGGCTGCCCGGGGGGGGGGGGGTAAAATGATGTAAGATTTGGGCTGCCAAGGGGGGTAAAATGATGTAAGAGTGGGGCTGCAGTGGGAGGATTTTTTAGGAAAATGCAGCTCAAAACTCTTACATCTTTTTGGGCTGCGTTGGGTTTCCAAGGGGGGTAAAATGGTGTAAGAGTGAGGGGGTAAAAGACAAATTAACCCCCCCTGTTACAGTCTTTTAGGTCTTCCAAGGGGGGGGGGGGGTAAAATGGTGTAAGAGTGAGGGGGTAAAAGACAAATTACCCTCGAACTCTCACATCGTTTTACCCCCCTTGGCAGACCAAAAAAGATGTAAGAGTGGGGGGTTAATTTGTTTTTTACCCCCTCACTCTTACACCATTTTACCCCCCTTGGAAGCCCAATGCATCCCAAAAAGACGTAAGAGTTTTGAGCTGCATTTTCCTAAAAAATCCTCCCATTGCAGCCCCACTCTTACATCATTTTGGGCGGAAAAATTCAACCCGGTTATTATTATTATTATTATTATTATTTTTATTATTATTATTATTATTATTATTATTATCATTATCATTATTATTATTATTATTATTATTATTATTATTATTATTATTATTATTATTATTATTATTCTTATTATTATTATTATTATTATTATTACTATTATTATTATTATTATTATTATTATTATTATTATTATTATTATTATTATTATTATTATTATTATTATTATTATTAGTATTATTATTATTATTATTATTATTATTATTATTATTATTATTATTATTTTTATTATTATTATTATTATTATTATTATTATTATTATTATTATTATTATTATTATTATTATTATTATTATTATTAGTATTATTATTATTATTATTATTATTATTATTATTATTATTATTATTATTATTGGTATTATTATTATTATTATTATTATTATTATTATTATTATTATTATTATTATTATTATTATTATTATTATTATTATTATTAATATTATTATTATTATTATTATCATTATTATTATTATTATTATTATTATTACTATTATTATTATTATTATTATTATTATTATCATTATTATTATTATTATTATTATTATTATTATTATTATTATTATTATTATTATTATTATTATTATTATTATTATTATTATTATTATTATTATTATTATTATTATTATTATTATTATTCTATCAAGCCAATTTAGTTTAGTCACGATTGTCAACATCTTTATATTGTTTCCTTTTACTAGTAAATGGATTGAAACAAAAACTCAAATTTGAACTACCTCACATTCAAAAAATCAGCATACCGACGTATCTACTGCTTGAGAAATTCGTGGACATTGCAACATAATCTTGGTTTGCGAATCGGTTTGTTGTTGATATAGACTATTCTGAAAAGTGCTTTTATGAAAAACTGGTCCGACTTTGTCGACAATTTTATCTGCAGCCACTAAACCAGGCAGTTTCAACGTGTATAAAAATATGACTAGAAACATCAAAGAGCTTGAAAACTAAGAAAAGCAGTTAAAACTCCTCATTTTTGTCTTCTTTAATTTCCATAGGTTGCTTTTTGAAGCACAATCTGTCATCAGTTTAATGCTTGTTACTGTGTCTTGTTTCTCTAAGGAGAGCAGGCGTTACAATTGTATTTTTGCAAGCAATTTTGTAAACGTTTTCTTAAGTAAAATGTTGAGTATAGTTTATATAGACTTTATGGAATTTTAGTTGAACCGAAACATCGATTTAAAAAAAACGGTCTCGTAAACCTTATGTACTTCTTTTTAGTTTCAAATACTCTATGGTGCGACTAATTTGACAAGTTTAAGTTGTAATTCCTTTAACTCGTACAAATTCTGGATTGCAAGTAAAAAGTCTTGATTTCCATTTGATGCATATCCAATTAAAATGCTGGAATGAAAATTCTATTATGAAATTTTAAAATGCTAGAAATTTTAAAATGAAGACTAGTAAAGTTGGTGCTAGGACAACAGATCGAAAGACAACAGATCGAAAGCAAAAATTGGGACAATAGATCGAAAATTAAATTATTCAAGTTGCGTATTGGCCAATCAGATTTGTGCGCTCATATATTATACAGCATATAACATGTTATGTTGTGCTATTTTGTTCGGTTGTGATAGATTCATATCAAGTCCCACGGGCCGCTAAGGCATGGCCATGGCTCGCGAGGCATGGTCATAATGTGTTAATTATATTGCAACTCGCAAATAATGCTTAGTTTCAACCAATAAGAATAAAGATTAATTTTCGACCTATTGTCCCAATTTTTCGGTTTTCGATCTGTTGTCCTTTCGGATCTTTTCTGTTTTTGCCCCCCCAGTCCTATATAACCAGGCTGTTTGCACCCCCCAAATATGTACTTTTTGTCCTTAGAGATCCTTCATTTTAGGCACAATAACGTGCCGGCACCAGCAAAAGATTGGATGGATTTTTGTTTCCGGTTATCAATAAAATTAGTGTCATAAAGCCAATCCTATGGAATATAAGCGCTAAAATAGTAAAATGACGCATTATTCTTTGTCTGCTTACATTATTAGCAAAGTTCAATTACCGTATACGTCTTAATTTCAAAACTTCGCTGCATAATTAAATTGTAAATGCCGTTTGTGCGTAATTGTATGTAATTGTATAAAATCCAAACCATATGCTATAACATGCGTAAGTGGGGGGTGCAAATGGACGTGGGGGGGGGGGGGGGGGGGGGGGGGGGCAAAAACAGAAAAGATCCGTCCTTTCGATCTATTGTCCGGTCACTAGTAAAGTTCCATAAAATGGTTGTACCAATTTCATTGGATTAAAGTGATCGTCCAGCATGTGGTCAATGCGTTAGGCAATGATTTTTACCTTCTTCTGAATTCATCAGTGGTACCCGGAGAAGGTTGATTGAGGTTGGGTTGCGGATTACCTTTAGAGGGATGCGATCAAATTTAACCCTGAGTCTTTGCTCACTCATCTGAAGTGTATTACACTCGTCTTTGCTATGATTGTTTATTCAGCGGTATGTTTCTCTTTTGTAAGTTTTCTCTAATTTTCTTTCTCTTTAACTACCTGTCTTGATTGTGATACTTAATGTAACAAATCTTTATAACTCTTGGTATTACTTCAGTTTTTTAGCAAAGAAATCATCAGCTTAAACTACATTTAATGCCTATATTGACATGCTTGAAAAGGGGTTATTTTGTATCTAATAGCAATCTATCTGCTGATCTTATTTACTTTTGTTTAATGCTCTTGTGATGTAAAAATAGAAAGCTCAGGATTGTTATTAAGTCTTCAAGTCTGTTGAATTGTAGTAGTGTGTTTGAAAGGTGCTAGGAAAATTGGCCGACAGGGAGTTTAGCCGACAAGGAAAAAATGAGAAATTTAGCCGACAGTTTTATCATAATTGGTCATAAAAGTCTCATTGGTCCATAAATCAGTAGTTCGGTTGTGATAGATTCATATTAAGTCCCACGGGTCGCTGAGGCATGGCCATGGCCCGCGAGGCCGACTACGGATAGACCTTTACACTAGTTGATGAAAAAACTGAGGTGTATTTGTGCGCTTACGAAAGAGTGTTTTAAATTGGCCAATCACAGCTTCGGAATAAGTTTTATTGCTCATTTTACTTAAATTGTCGGCTAAATTTCGCATTTTTTGGTTGTCGGCTAAACGCCGTGTCGGCCAATACGGCGGCCACCCATTTGAAACTATGTGATTTGATTTGATATGTGAGCAACAGTCATTAGATATTTGTTAATTCCTAGGTGTAATGTTTATCGTTGAAACCAAAGCATCTTGCCTCAATGTCTAATTAGTCCTTTCAAGTAAAATTCATTTAACCCAAGAATAATTGGTGCTGGGACAATAGATCGAAAGACAACAGATCGAAAGCAAAAATTGGAACAATAGATCGAAAATTAAATAATTCAAGTTGCGTATTGGCCAATCAGATTTAAGCGCTCATTTATTAACTGCATATAACATGTTCTGTTGTGATATTTTGTTCGGTTGTGTTAGATTCATATCAAGTCCCACGGGCCGCTAAGGCATGGCCATAATGTGGTAATTATATTGCAGCCCGCAGATAATGCTTAATTTCAACCAATAAGAATAGAGATTAATTTTCGATCTATTGTCCCAATTTTTCTGTTTTCGATCTGTTGTCCTTTCGATCTATTGTCCGGCCACCAGAATAATTAAATTAAAAAAAAACGAATGTTCCCATCCAGAGATATTAATCTACAGAAATCAACATTTACTAACTGTAACATTAACAACTTTAACTAAATAATTATTGAACTGCAAAAGATCAGTTAGGCAGTTTTCGAGTATTTATGTTTTCATTATTTAGTCAACCTCTTCAATAGTAGGACCCTTGGCCTCCCGGTTCATGCCCTCCGTCGTTGGTCCAGACCCATTGGAACCCGGAGATCCACCGGAGTACAACTTGCTCATAACTGGTGCCACTTTATCCTGAATTTCCTTCATTTTTTGTTCCATTTCCTCCTTTTCGGCGAGTTGGTTTCGCTCCAGCCACGATTCCGCGTTCTTCAGTAAGTCCACAACCATAGACTTGTCTTTAGCATCCAACTTATCGGCTACAGCAGGATCTTCGATCGAAGACTTGACAGTTAATATGTAGCTTTCAAGCGAGTTCTTAGCAGATACTCTCGCTCGGCAGGCATCGTCTTCGGCTTTGTACTTCTCGGCATCAGCAACCATCCTGTCAATGTCTTTTTGGCTTAGTCGGTTCTGTTCATTCGTTATCTTGATCGACTCATTCTTGCCTGTGCTTGTGTCTTTCGCGGTCACTGTCAACATGCAATTTGCGTCAACGTCAAACGAGACCTCAATCTTCGGGACGCCTCGGGGAGCTGGGGGGATTCCTTGCAAGTTGAAGGATCCCAGAAGGTTGTTGTCTTTCGTCATGGCTCGTTCGCCCTCGAATACTTGAATGGTAACTGCTGGTTGATTGTCCGCGTAAGTTGTGAATGTGTTCTGAGCTCTGGTTGGTACTTTGGTGCTTCGTTCTACCAACTTAGTCATCACTCCTCCGGCAGTCTCGATTCCCAGGGAAAGAGGAACAACGTCGACCAGAAGGACCTCGTTGATGACCTCGTCTTTGACATTTGTGAGGACTGCAGCTTGAACAGCTGCGCCATAAGCCACTGCTTCGTCAGGGTTGATTGAGCAGTTCAGTTGTTTTCCATTGAAAAACTCTTCCAGAAGTTTTCTAATTTTTGGAATTCGGGTCGACCCTCCGACCAGAACAACTTCATGTATTTGTCCTTTACTCAGTTGAGCGTCTCGTAAAGCTCGTTCTACTGGATCTAAAGTGCCTCTGAAAAGATCACTGCACAGGTCTTCAAATCTAGCCCGGGTGATGTTAGTGTAGAAATCGATTCCATTGTAAAGGGAGTCGATTTCGATTGCAGCTTGAGAACTTGATGACAAGGTTCGTTTTGCAGCTTCCGCAGCCGTCCTCAAACGTCTTAGGGATCTCTTGTTCTGTGAGGGATCCTGTTTATGTTTCCTTTTGAACTCCTCAATTAGATGTTTGACCAATCGATTGTCGAAATCCTCCCCACCCAAATGGGTGTCTCCTGCGGTCGATTTCACCTCAAACATCCCGTCTTCAATAGAAAGAATCGAGACATCGAAAGTTCCTCCTCCCAGGTCGAATATCAAGACATTCCTCTCGCTTGAAACTTTCTTGTCCAGACCATAAGCCAGAGCGGCGGCTGTAGGCTCGTTTATAATTCGCAGGACGTTCAGACCCGCAATGGCTCCTGCGTCTTTTGTAGCCGCTCTTTGCGCGTCGTTGAAATAAGCCGGAACTGTGATTACAGCATCCTTTACCTTAGCACCCAAGTAGGCCTCCGCTGTCTCCTTCATTTTGGTCAGCACCATTGAGCTGATTTCCTCAGCGTGAAATCTCTTCATCTCAGCTTTGTATTCAACTTCAATTTGCGGTTTCTCATTATTGTTCACAACTTTGAACGGCCACAATTTCATGTCCTTTTGAACTGTATCCTCTGAGAACTTTCGGCCAATTAGTCGCTTGGCGTCAAATACTGTGTTGTTGGGGTTCATAGCTGCTTGATTCTTGGCCGAATCTCCAATTAGCCGCTCTGAGTCGTTGAAAGCCACGTAAGATGGTGTTGTTCTGTGGCCCATGTCGTTGGCGATGATTTCCACTTTCCCATTTTGGAAAACACCTACGCACGAGTAGGTTGTTCCCAAGTCAATCCCAATGGCTGGTGCGAATCGAGACATCGTTTTTGTTAGAGATTAGAGTTGAATTATAGAAAGGAGTTTCAATTAAATAGATGCATTGAATATATTGTTTTCAATAATACGATGACAAAATCTGTCGATCAAAAGCTGAATTTAAATTGAAATTTTATGTTTTTACTTGAAAATTAAAGTTAATGAAACGGTGTTTCAGAGCATGATTTTTATACTGATCAGAATATTCTGTTCTAGAACATTCTTCAGCGTCATTCTGTTCAGTGCTGTGTACAACCATGCCTTGATTGATATTAGTTTGGGTGCTAGGAAAATTGGCCGACAGGGCGTTTAGCCGACAAGGAAAAAATGAGAAATTTAGCCGACAGTTTTATCATAATTGGTAATAAAAGTGAATAATTGGTCCATAAATCAGTAGTTCGGTTGTGATAGATTCATATCAAGTCCCACGGGCCGCTGAGGCATGGCCATGGCCCGCGAGGCATGGCCAGATGCAGTAAAATACGGTCCAACCACGGATAGACCTTCGTTACACTAGTTGATAAAAAAAACTGCAGTATATTTGTCCGCTTACGAAATAGTGTTTTAAATTGGCCAATCACCGCTTTAGAATAAGCTTTATTGCTCATTCTACTTAAATTGTCGGCTAAATTTCCCCATTTTTTGGTTGTCGGCTAAACGCCCTGTCGGCCAATACGGCGGCCACCATTAGTTTGTTCTAGAATATTCTATTCAACGACGCACTGCGTGTTATTGTATTACGGTAAGAGAATATTCTAGAACATTATATCACCAACAATGCAACACGGAGAGCATTGTAGAAATAGACTAAGCTTCAAATTCAAATTTGTGTGCGCTTTATTTAACAGAAAATGAACTGAGCCGAAAGTATTTAGAGGGTATCTTAGCGTTGTCCGGGGCTAGCTAATTGCGCTAGCACTTTCATTTCGTGCATCTTCAAAGTCAGGGTCAAAATACTCAATCAGCTATCAGCAAATTCTGCTACTGAAATAGTTAAAAGAAGTATTTGTTAGTTGCGAAGATATTCGGCCAACTCATCATCGGCTTTAATTCCTACACAGAATGTCTACTTACAACAGAATTGATTTCCCATTGCATTGCATGCGGGTGCTAGGAAAATTGGCCTACAGGGCGTTTAGCCGACAAGGAAAAAATGAGAAATTTAGCCGACAGTTTTATCATTTTTGGTCAAAAAAGGGATCTTTTCAACAATTGCCCCCCCCCCCTTGGTACCCAGTAGAGAATCGCCTCCCCTTCTGTGCTATACTTTACCATAATATTACTTGGCCTACAGTTTAGATAGCCGAATATCAGTTTAAGCGCAATCGCAGACCGCTGTTCACGGCGATGCCTCTCATGCGCTGTGGGATGTAATCTGGAAATCGCGGGTCGGTTATCGCCCCCACCGATCCGCCAATCCGCCAGTCGGAAATTCTTTTCGCTTTGTATTCCGGTTCGGCTACTTGCCATACCATGGCGTATTTTATTCTATTCAATTTAACATAGTATGTGCATCGTGGAAAGTTATTAGTCGTCTCTGATTGGTTAATAAATGGCTCGCTTAAATTCTATTCAAGAATAGCCCCCCCCCCCCCCCCCCCCCACCTTTTGCAAGGGGGGGGGGGGCAATTGTTGAAAAAGATCCAAAAAGTCTCATTGGTCCATAAATCAGTAATTTGGTGGACAATTATCTTTGATTTGCCTTCGGGTGGCGCTCCACCACGGCCTCTCCGTGACAGCACCCCCCCCCCCCTGACCCGGGGGATTGCGACTACGGATAGACCTTCGTTACGATAGTTGTTGGTATATTTGTCCGCTTACGAAATAGTGATTTAAGCTATGTCCAATCATAGCTTCAGAACTAATTGTACGCTCATTTCACTCTAATTGTCGGCTTAATTTCCAATTTTTTGGCTGTCGGCTAAACGCCCTGTCCACCAATACGGCAGCCACCGCTCGCGAGGCATGGCGATAATGTAATTGGTGACTTCTTAACAAACAGACGTACCAAAATGTAGAAATTTCAACGAATGTGATTGGTTGAGAAATTTAAAAACATTGTACCTTTATGCGTTCAATTAGCCTAAATTTGACATGGCCTAATGCTAGATTATTCTGTTACCGCATCTGGCCATGCCCCAGCGGCCCGTGGGACTTGATATGAATCTATCACAACCGAACGTGAGACCAGTTTCCCCCAAAAATATATAATTTTTATCTTTCGGCTTATGGCGATTTCTGAGAATGAGAAACTTTACGTTAACATTCATATCCTATTTTAAAACATGGAGAATTTGTTGACCAATCAGTCAATCAGAGAGCAATATTCCCATTTTCTCAATTGTGATTGGCCACCAATATTTTTTCTATATTTTGGTACTGCTGCCATTTTCACTAGCGCCAATGTAATTATTTTGCAGCTCGCAAATAAATGTTTAATTTCAACCAATAAAAATAGAGATTAATTTATGATCTACTGTCCCAATTTGTTGTCCTTTTGATCTGTGTCCGGTCAACTAGTCCGGTCAACTGAGTCCTAGCTCAAGAATTTTTCTTAGTAGCTTGTGAAAGTGTTCCATTAGCCCGCCGAAAACGTTTAGCTCATTGGGCAGCTAACAAGAAGTTTATCGATCTCACTCTATTGCACATGAAAACAAGTAATCGGTTCTCCAACAACAATTTCGTCTCCAACATATCTTCATTTCTTTGAGAAATTTTCGAGAATTCATTTTTGAGAATTCGTTCTACTGTACGTATAGACAATGTATCGTACCAGAAGGGATAGTTATGGGTAATCCTGATGCGTTCCAGGGACATTTTTGGATCATTCGGAACATTTTTTTTGGGGGCGGGGGGGTGGGGGTATTCTGATCAAAGCTGATCCTCTCTAGCAACGTTTGAATGAATGCTTTACGCTTGATTTTGAATTTAATTTGAGTTTTGTGTGGCGCACTTTGAGAGTATACATTATGCTGTAAGGAGCTTTTTGTTAAAATAGCGTATAAGTACCCGAGTTATACAGTGTCCTGTTTTTTCAACCCTATTATCTTATCCCCCTCTAATTTAATGCCGATTTTTAAACAGCTTAAATCATTAAACCCCGCCACCCCGATTTAAGATTCCTATTATTGTAATGGATGATTAGGTCGTGATCAAATCTGATTATTCTAGTTAATAGAGATTATCATCGGAGTGAAAAGAATGAGGGGTGAACAAAACAATTTCATGCCTTTCATTACACTCCAATTTTAATCTGTAATATATTGGCTCAAAGTTGTCAGACAATTGAAGCTACAAGCTCAGCTACAAAAACTAAATTAAAAATAAAAAGCGAATTAGTGATCTCATCTAGTGCCGGATAGGGCAATCAAAAGTTATTGAAAAGCGAATTGAGTTTAGAGTAGTGGGATCTTTTCAAGAATTGCCCCCCCCTTTTGCAAAAAGGGGGCTATTCTTGAATAGAATTTCAGCGAGCTATTTATTGACCAATCAGAGCCGACTAATAAATTTCCACGCATGCAAATACTATGTTAATATGAATAGAATAATACACCACGGTATACACCATGGTATGGCAACTAGCCAAAATGGAACACAAAGCGAAAAGAATTTCCGACTGGCGGGTCGGTGGGCGCGCTTTGCGCGCGTCGCGGCTTTGCCGCGATAACCAACCCGCGATTTGCGGATTACATCCCACAGCGCATGAGAGGAATGGCCATGAATAGCGGTCCGCAATTGCGCTTAAACTAATTTTCGGCTATGTAAACTGTAGGCCAAGTAATATCGTGGTAAAGTTTAGCACAGAAGGGGTGGTGATGCTCTAATAGGTACAAAAGGGGGGGGGGTACTTGCTGAAAAGATCCGAGCATGGCAACACTTATAAAACTTGCAAGTTACAATGGTTAGATATGATGGATCTTTTCTGCTAGCGCCCCCCGCTTAGTTAGGCACCCCCAATTTATAAATGTGTAAACATATTGTTAGAGGGAAGTAATCCTATACGTGAACATATGAACAATGTGCGTTTACTAAAAGCCGGCACAGCTATGCTTTAAAAATTTTACGTATTCAACCAATATTTGTTGCATATAACGTAAGCATCAATTAAATTTCTGTATTAGATCATTTTTGGTATTATTTGATTACCAAAATGGGCTTGATTTTTCACAATTTTTATGGAAACTATTCTAAAAGTGCCTTCAATCTACCCAGACACTCTTGTTTCAATGAAATGCAAATATCGCTCTTAAAATTCGCGAAAAATTAGATTTTGAGGGGTGCAAATTTAACGCCTATTTAGGGCTGGGGGGGGGGGGTTTGGCTAGCAGAAAAGATCCGATATGACAAAGTTTTTCGATAAAAGAGGTAAAGTTTAAAAAAATGAACTGGTCGTAATTCTGCGATTTCAAACAAACGCAATCAGCAGTTTTGTAACTTGTAACTTAAAATATTGACTAGTATCAACAACTAATTATTGTAAAACCAAATAATGTCTAAACCATGAAACCATTGCAGCATTTACCCATATAATGTTCCGATCCCTTTCTCATCCACTTTCATGACTTAAATGGCTACCAAATGATGAAGAGATAGAAAACTTTCAATAACGAACATATCGTTCAAAAAACCAATAATGGAATAAAATAAAGCCACGCTAGAGGGCCCATGAAACTTTTTGCTGAAAGGACTACTAGGAATGACAATAAAATCAAATCAAAATAACAATCATTAGTTAGGACCAAAACTCGATGACTCTACTTAAAAAAATCATAACAAAATCAAACTCGCATCAGATAGAACCTAAATAAGAAATTGAACTATACTTCATAAGAAAAGATATGAGACCTACCTTCAATGCGATTGCATTACAGGTCGACGAAAAAAGAGCGAAAAAAATGCGAAGTTCAAAAATACGTTTCTTTTTTTCTGAAAACAATTATTTCCATAGTGATTATTATCATTGGATATCATGTAAAATATCTAAAATGTTCATTCATAGCTCCATAGGAGGCGATTGAGACTTGTCTCTATCCATTGTACGTCATACGATTACGAAAAAGGACAAATACCGACAATATACAAAAGGTCAAATTCAATTAAACTTTATCAAAAATGGCAGTGAAGCCGTTGAAATCATAATACTGTCAATAAGAGCAATAAAAAAGTTCAATTGCGCAATATTTCACAGCCAATAGGACCTATCATTAAAGTTACTATTTAAAAAGAAAACAAAATCCTTTAAAATGGACAAACTTATTTAAAAATGTCAAACATTTTACGAAATCTCGTAGTAACAGAAGTAAAAGACGAGAAACAAAAGGTTGAAACTATAACCGTTATAAACATTAAATTACAGCTCACTGGAAATGAATTGCGAATTTTTTAGAGAGCCAGTGCTAAATATCGACCGAAAAAAAACAACTTCAAAAAGACGAAGCTCGAAAACCCAAATATGTTTTTGAAAACAAATATTTTCAAGTCATAAAAAAACATACGATTTCACTAGAAAGAGATGAATTAAGTTGCAACACCTCAGGAAGCCAATCAAGCTCCTTTTAATTGGGACTAAATCACCAGACTACAAAATAACACATACAGGCAGAAAACCAAAGCTTCACAAACAGTTTTATGGCACAACAGTTAAAGGCACTATAATGTTAAGATGTTATCAGCAGGAACTGTAAATCATCAATTACTTCTCATCTGAACATCAACGGATCTTCCTTAGAGAATCACAGGAAACAAGTTTCTGCATGTTACCGAGACTACGCCAGAAGCTGAGATAAATAAGATGAAATAATGGCAAATTTCAAAAATTTACCGGCGTTCTCTTAAAACAAATAAATTGAAAGTCATCATAAATAAGATAAAATAACGACAAATGTCAAAAATTTACCGACGTTCTCTTAAAACAAATAAATTGAAAGTCATCAGAGACATTGGATAACAACTGAAAGCGTCGCTTAGGTTCACTTACAACTCTTAAATAACCAATCGTTTTTTTAATTACGGAGACTAAGTCATTGGGCTACAAAAAGTATAAAAATGAGTGCAAAACATACAAAATCCAAAAAATTTTACAAAAACAATTGGTCAGAGCCCTAAAAACCATGACCTTAACTCTGAAACTTTAAGATATGGTTGTAGGCCCAAACTTCACGTAATATGATTTTGTCAATATTTAGGCCTTCATTTGAATTTCGTGTCAGTAATATGAAAAAAAAACGAAGTGCAGAAATAATATTAAAGAAATCTGAAAATTTTTTACTACAACGATCTATGGTAAGATCAAGATCAACCCTGACATTGCTACACGGCTATAAAAACACTTAATTGTTCAAATGTTTGCAAATTATATCAATTGAACAAAATTTTTTGGTATATCAAAGAACTGCTTTTTGTATAATTATCGAGTCCAAATTTGCAAAAAAAACTGGGAAATTTATAAATCCAGAAGACTCATACAGCCAATAGGAGTATAAATAGCGCTCTTTTTACGGAAGTTGCTTCTTGAATTTATTTTCATATCTTGAAATACCGAATATTCAGAAAATTTTGTAGGGTCGAGCAGTTACTCAAACTTAAAATCAAAGAAAAGAATAGTCCAAACAATGAGACGAGGAATGGCTAAACGTTATAAGGGGTTCTATTTTTACTAATCTGTCATACAAAAATCAAAAACACTCTTCTGTTCTTTCACTCAACTCAGTTGTTTCACTTTCGGCCAACAAATTTTGATGGCTAGATATTATTTATGTTTAATTTCTGGGTCTAAAAAATGCCAAAAAAAATTTTGCCAAAACAAAAAATTTCGGATTTGTTGTGATTATTGCCTTAGCATCACATTTTCGGTTCTAATTAGAAGTATTGAATCCGTGTTATCCAAAACTAAGACTTATTAAAACTAACAAAATTGTGGTTTTCTGTCAGAAACAGCAATGCCTATTGAGAAGTTGTCAGTGTCTCTTCAAAATAAAAACCTGCCGAATTCATAATCAAACACAGAAATTAATGGAGCTTAGGTGTAAAAAGTTTCCGTTTCTTGGGAATAGTGAAAATAATTTTTAAAAACAGCCAGATTTCATAGTTCGACACAATCAGAAAGACAAGCAAAGCATTCATACTTATTCAATACGTTCTGAAACAAATGCGGGGTGACTGAAGAGGAATAGTATCTAAAAATTGGGAATTTTTAATCTCCCGTAGTCTCATGTCGCCCCCTTTTAATTTCTCAGGTAGGATTGAAACAATGCCCTCAGAACGCTTTTTTCAGTTGATGCAATTTGGCCGGTCATTGGCGGGAAATTGTTCTACTTCACAGCGGCAATTTTTCTATTTTGCTACTATATAGCTGGGCAGAAAATGTCCATTTCAAATCAGCAGCTCATCAAAAATGAGCAAAATTAGAAATTTTTATGACCAAAAACACCATACGGGTGATGAATGCTTGGCTTCACTTATTTGGCGTCCCTTAATGATAGCACTTTTGTACGAGCGGTACAACTACTGAAAATTTCCAGAAGCTGTAAACTTATCTGCGACCGGCCAAATGCTTAGATTGATCAGCTGTTCACAGTAAGGTGTTCTCAGCAGCTTTTGGACAAAATCGTCCTATTAAAGCTAGTTTCGGATGAAAGCTGAAAAAAAGCTAAAATAGCCTGAGTGATTTCTCTTGTCGTATACAGTGCCTGTCGATAACTCCTCAATCTCAGAATTGATTACGAGCCAGTGCCCCTACCATTCATCAATTTCACGCTAATTAGCGTAATTTCGCGCAAAAGAAAAATATAATTGCATAAACAGCCAGCAGATTATCGAAATAGCTGCGAAAGAATAGACTTCAGTGCCGTATAATAGATAGAAACAGATACAGATATAAGTTAAAAATGTTATCGAAGCCGCTCAAAAAGCTATGTAAAAAAACATTCAGCGACAAACTAATAAATTCATTGCACACAAGCCTTTTCATTAGGGACCTTTATTACACTTACGAGTTCCTTTGACCCTAAACTAATTCAAATTAAACTTAAATTTTAAAGTGCAAAGGAGTGAGGTAAGTCACGCACGTATGATCAAAATCAAATCACGCAAATGAGCTAAAAACGTCGGCTAAAGAGTGAGAAATGACGTCACGCGCGCAAATGCCGTTATTGAGAGGAAGAAGTCATTCAGGAAATTTGACCTTTTCAGCTTTGCTGTATGAAAAAATCTAAAACGAAGAAGAGCGTCAGACGACGAAACAAAACACATAGCCGGAAGAATTCCGGAAGCGACACGAAATTTCAAAGCTTTACAAAAAAGCCGTAATTGCAGCTGATGCAATAAGCTTTTGTATTCAACGATTTACTCAGTTACTCGCCTGGTTGGATTTTTTTTAAAAAAATACAGAAACTTCTACCGCAGTCACCACGAGACAAATACAGCAAAATTTCATTATATTAAAACATTTGGTGACGTTAAAAAAATCCAATATTATGTCGGTCAAAATACCGATAGGCTCAAAAAACAGACAATGATATAAATTGGCATGAAATAACTCATGAAACTGGTCTTGAAAAAAGTGAACTCCTTAATGAACAGTAATACCGAAAAACACATTGAGAAAGCATAAGGCAGAAAAACATCTTAAAAACCAAACTAAATTTTTGAAAGAATACTAAAAATAAAGACTTAAAAAACCACTACATTCAGTTTTCAAATAACTGCAATTGAGACAAAGCAGATACACTTCTTCTTTGTTGGAGATATGATAGACAAATAGAAGTAAAACTATTTCAAAACTAAACTAATCATAGAAAAAAAGCGAAAGAAAAATATTCAAAGGCAAAAAATCTTCCAAAAACTATACCAGGTTCCCCAAAGAATCACAGAAAGTAGTAATCAGACAACAATTGCAAAAAGAATTTGCAGCAAATTCTTAGTGCTGCATTCTGTTAAATGAAATACATTGCAAACCAAAGAAATGACAAAAATCAAAAAAGATAAAATCGTTTAATTTTTCAACAACTGAAAAAAGAAAGACGAATAAAAAATATGTGCTAGGGGAATGCTAGAATGATAGATGCTAGAATGGGACTACTTAGGAACAGAAACAATAGGAATAATTTTTAAAAGTTGTAATTCAAATTTAAAAGAAAGAAAAACAAATACATTTCAAAATTCGAAATATAGAAAAGTAGATACAGAATTCAAAGATTGGAAACGCTGAAAAATTATGCAAAAGCTCAAAAAAACTGCTTTTCCAAAAAATTTTTCACTTTAATTTAAAATTGAATTATTAATAGAACGGAAAGAAGAAATCCCTGATTTTGCGGAAATCTTTCTAGTATATTAAACCAAAATACAAACTGAGAAAAACTGAAAAACTAGCAAAATCGGATTAGCTTTTGCAAAATTTTATAAAAACAAAACCACCTCGCGGTAGAAAGACACATTCTGTATATGAATAATCAATGGGAAGTTGCCATATGAACTGATTTTCGAAAAAAGACGGCTGAAAGATCCAAAAATGAAATTATTGGGGATAAGTTAATGGAGAGCAATAAATATGTGCTCATTTTTGCGCATTATTAGGCTCTGCAAAATACTGCGGTATCAATTTGTGAGGGCTACACTTCAATATGACGTCGAAAAAAAAACTTTCCCTAAAAAACCTCCACTTTCCACAAATTACAAGCCAAAAAACGGCTAAAATCCGTTACCTATATGCACCATTCCGTCAAAAACACTTCTCAAAGTCAAGTCATTCACTGAACGCAGCGGATGATCAAAATTCACATGGAAATTTTACTTTCACTTTTAGTCAAAACGCGGCCTGAACTATAGTGCTTCCGGTGAAAAACTTGAAAACCCATACTCAAAGAAACCAAGAGCACCGCAATAAAGCTCCGCTCAGCTTACAGCTATAAACCTAGCCGGCAGATTACCGGAAAATAGCCGCGATAGAAACTTGGGGCCTCCCATGAATTGAAAGAAATAGATTAGATAGGGATCGACCACCAGTCCTTTAATAGATCACTAGACTTTTTGGGTTAGCTTTGGACTGTCATTTTTATGAGACACATAAGCTCTATAAGGAGAAAGCCCTAAAACGGCTTTTCAAAATTAGGATGTTTTCCTTTTGTGCTCCCTCAGCTTAGTGGGCGCATATTATTCGCACCCCTGAGATGCATATGCAAAATTTTTTACATAGACTTACTATGTAAGAGCACGTGCTCTGTAACTGGGGGCGCATAACGTACTGGGGCACAAACGGAGAAGATCCCAAAATTAACATTCGCAGTCAAAAACTCGGGACTCTAATAATCAAGAATTAGGGCATATATTTTTGGCACTACTTAGACGCACACTAATGACCTTTAACAAGTAAATGTTCATAAAATTTAAAGTTCCATAATAGAGTTCAGAAGTCATTTTTTTAGTGTGGTAAGTCATTGAAAAAGTCCCAAGAAGTCAGGGTAAGACAAAACAAAAATCTGATAGACGAAGTAAAAGAAAAAAATTTAGGAGCGCTATAATAGCCTCCTGGAATTGAAGACGCGGCTATTAATTACTAATAAGTAATTGTTCCTTTGTCACCATAGCCCATACACTATAAGGCCTTTAAATGTTTTGAGATACTTTTTGTGGAGGGGTGCTAGCTCGTAATGAAACTACAAACTTTTCGAGATCCCGAGATGAAAATTTTTAACATTGCGGATGAAACTTATTTCGAATTTGATATTTAATATTTTACGAGCGATTTATTTTGATGTTTCTCGGGGCCTTTCCCCATTATGTCGCCCCTTATAGTATGCAGGGGGGGCTATACGTTTTGCCATTAGGCTAAATATTCCCTAATTCATCGATTAACGCATCAAGCTCAGAACTGATTGCTGACTTCAGGGCTAAAAAGAGATGGAAAATAATCTATTTTATTTACGCATTTTTAATACACAGTGAGATAGTACAAAACAAAATATTGGGAAAAAATGAACTCTATGCACGCGTTGAGAGAGAGCTACTTCATTACTTTACTCGCAGAAACAAGAAATGCTAAACATTACATCATGCAGCTTATGATTAATATGACACCTCAAAGTGGAAATAGGGCTCGTTAGTGATCGCGACAAATAAAGGACCAGTAATCAATTCAGTAACATTGCAGATATACAAATAGCCCGGTTCAATTCAAATCAAACTCAGTACACAGTTAATTTACAGAGAAGAAATACTCAAAATAAGAACAGTTAAAAGAAGAAATTAATGTATAGAAATAGAGCTATAAGCCAGTATCCGTAATTCAGTTGAGTCAGTCAGTAAACAATTCTTGGAAACTAGAAAAAAAGTTGTTTACCGGAAAAAAAGGTGCTCACAATTGATTGCGTCACTTTTTGAAAAAGAGATAAAAACTATACGCGTGCGATGACCTATTGTCGAACTAAAGCACTTAGAAAAGAGCAGGCAATTCGTTTAATGCAAACTTAAAACTCTTCAAAACTGTCGTCGCTAAAATCTGGCAGAACATGAGCATTGTTTTTTTTAGTTGCTAATAGCGAACAACTACTGCGCAGGTACAAAAGTAGTTGAACCCGAGCTCTGGTTTTGACTGACCACAGATGCAAACTGGGGCTGTGCTGGACTGGAGGTGGTGAAAGCGGGTTGAGCTGTGTTGAAGGATTTGAAAGCGGATTGCACGACTGAGTATGGCTCGTTGGAGCCGCTTGCATCATTATTCTGAGGTGGGACGGCAGTGTGCGTGGGGTACTGTTGCACGTCATTTGTTACGTAATAATGTCCGGAAGTGGAATATTCCATATTTTGATCGTTTCCAGTTGCGCCATTGTGGTCAAAATTTGGTTGGTTCAATTGAAATTGCTCGTTGTTGCTCTCGATTTTTGCAAATGCGAAGTTGGAATGGTGAAACGTTTCGTTTGGTTGAGGATTTTGAGCGTTCATGTTAAAGTCGTTTGTGATTGGGTGATTTGAGTCTTTGATTACGTAACTGGAGTATCCACTGCTTTCTGACAGGTGAGCTACAGGGGCAGGCGAAGCTGGCTGGTGTTCTTGTGAAGTTGTGGCGTTGTTTGCTTGATGGTTAGTATTGTTGGTCATTGATTGCGAAATGGCTTCCTGGGTTAACACAGGTGCATTGGAGGTCTGATTGGCTGTTGTTCCTGGCTGAGAGGAGGGGAGAGGGGCAGGGGGTGCATGCGAGGATGGCTCTAGGCTGGCTGACGGACTGTGGGCTAATGAGGATGACTGGCTGTTTTCCGATGCACTCTGATCCAATCCGGCACTGGCCGCAGCCGCAGCCGCCTTCTCTCGTTTTATTTTCTCTTTGGAGCGCCGATTTTGGAACCACGTCTGAAATTATCAACCTTTATTAATGAACGTCCTATTGGACCAGTCCTACCTCCAATTTTCTCAATAAATTTTACACTGTTTTTACACATGAAATAACATACGTATGAAAATGCACTATCTACCGCTACTCCACAAAAATTTGGAGTATAAAGAATGTTACCAACAATATCGTGTCTTTGAAAACTTTCGCAAAATTGTCAATGATGAAAATGGAAATAAACACACGTGATAGTAACAATGATTTGATTCGGTAGCTAAGCCATGATTGAATAAAAATTAATAGTTATCAATTTCTCCAACACACTACTGAAATTCCATGACAAAGAATAAGAATAGTCTTACGGCGATAGTTTTAGCTTCAACTCCGATCTCGGCTGCAATTGCTTCCCTTTCCTCTTTGGAGGGTTTCTGGTTTGTGAGGTAATAGGACCTCAGGAACTCTGCCTGTGGACCCTTGAGATGGTTTCCCGGACCCCTCTTGGCCGATGTAGGGGGAGTAGCCGCCCCTCCTCCGGACTGTGTAGAGGCGGGTGGTGTATTTGCTGCAGATGAGACTGAGTTTGGGTTAGAGTTGGTGCCCCCACTGCTGGATCCCATTGATGCCCCAGATTTAGGCGAACATTGAAGATCATTCTAAAGCGAAGAGTAAAGAATTAATAGCCTCGGTAGAAAAGAAACGGATGTTACCCATGGAGAACTAAAATTCCAACTCTTTGAAGTAATTTGTCGAAAAAAGTTTTTGAAAAAGTATAATAGGATTTAATTTTAATAGACTATCTGATGCCAACCAACTACTCAAATGATGTCACAAATACAGATTTTAGTCGCTCATGGCAGTCTCGCATTCTTTTTCGGTCTCGTTCAGTTGCTAAATTCATCAGTGTGAAAATTGAAATAAGGGCCCAGAAACGAAGTTCTGTTACACCTTTATCGGCGACGTGATGGCTTTTTTAATCATCGAAATTGTTTCCATTTGGAGTCAAGAAAGAAAAGAGGCGGAATGGTTGGGGGGGGGGCAAAAAAGTGAAGGGTGGACCAAACTTTCCACCAAAATAGATATCGATAAATTTTCGGTAAAATGTATACTTAGAGACTAATAGAGCTCTGAAAGGACTGAGCTGAGACTCAATACTCTCAGGAGTTTTACCCCTTTTTTGGGGTGAAAAGCCAAATGAAAATAGATTAAGCAAAATAACAGCAGAAAAGCCTGCACGCTGCAGGAAAAAAGCCACGAAATAGACTGTTGAGACCCCCGAGTTTTAAAAAACACGAGTATAGATAATTATCCACCCAGGTAGACCAAACTTTCCACCAAAATAGATATCGATAAATTTTCGGTAAAATGTATACTTAGAGACTAATAGAGCTCTGAAAGGACTGAGCTGAGACTCAATACTCTCAGGAGTTTTACCCCTTTTTTGGGGTGAAAAGCCAAATGAAAATAGATTAAGCAAAATAACAGCAGAAAAGCCTGCACGCTGCAGGAAAAAGGCCATGAAATAGACTGTTGAGACCCCCGAGTTTTAAAAAACGAGTATATATAATTATCCACCCCGGTAGAATTCTTCTCATATTCAGTTCTTAGGAGAATACAATCCTTTTTTATATGTGAGGACAAAGTAGATCCAGAACAAAATTTAATAAGTGAGTACAGAAGCCATTTTATTTAGTGAGGGAAGTCGTTTATCCTCAAAATGTTATCACACTGTTGACATAAAAAAAATAGTTTAAAAAAATTTTAAAATGACGTCACACCCAAAAAGTCGCCTATTTGAGTTTTTGGCGCGTGCTCAAATGGTTGTTGCGAAAATCACAAAGACGATCAATCAATTAAAAACCACGATAGACCAATAATAGCCTTGCTATCGCTTAAAGGCTATTAAATATGACCCAGCTAATTGATATGCTCTATGTCTGAGAGCAAGCCTAAAACTGGATTATTTTCTGCCTAAATTTTTTGGTTTCAAAATTCCGTGAAGTATCATTGAACATCTCACACAAGATTGACCCTAAAACCTATACAGAAAGCAGTAACGACATACGCACACACATACAAAATACAAACACAGACACACGCCCCCCCCCCCCCCCCTCTCTCTCTCTCTCTCTCTCTCTCTCTCTCTCTCGCGCCTCTCTCTCTCTCTCCATCTTTCTATCTCAATCTCGTTCTCTCTTCTCTCTCTCTCTCTCTCTCTCTCTCCCTCTCTCTCTCACTCACTCACTCACTCTCTCTCTCTCTCTCACACACACACACAGACACAGACGACCATAAAAACGCAGTGTTAAAAGCTGTCAAAAAGAAGCAGTTTTTGTATCAACAATAGCCTCGCTATGGGATCGCAGCTATTAGGACCCACAATAATTGTTTTAAAAATGCAACATTCGCTGGTATATGCAAAATTTGAACATAGCACCAGATTGCTGGAAACTAGCCGCCGTTGACGCGCTTGATGCTCATCGGGAGTTAAAGAGAAAAAAGAATAGACAAATTTACCGAAAATTTTTCTCTATTCTTTTGATTTTGGTCTTTTGTCAGTAGTCACCAGATTGCGTAATTCAATGCGTGAAAGAATTTAAAATCCATTCAGTTGAAACAATGAGTGACTTAATGTAAACCGAAAAAAGGTAAAGCTAATTAAAAAAAGTTGAGCGCCAAAAAAAGCCGTTGAGAGGCCGACGGCGGCTATTAAAAATCTATGCAATTTTACAGTAAAGCAGCGTCAGATGAAGTAAGTTATATGGCATTAACTTTCGTAAATCTTTTTAGCAATGCGTTTCGAAAAAACATCTTCGATAAATCATCTCTGTCTCAAAAAAAATTTTTACGGTATCAAAAAATTATTCTCGGTAAAAAGTTCTTTCGACAACACAATTCTCAAACCAGAACAAAGTTCACTGAAATCGTATAACAAAACCGACTAACATCGGGCGAACTGCTCTCTAACGACCGGCAAGCGGTTGGCTTTGTCAGTAGCTAACCACGGTTTAGTGAGGCTAGCGTTAGCTTCATTATACTCTGCTACTTTTAGTTTTCTAGCTTTGTTAGTAAACAAATCAAATAAAAAATTGATATTTTAAAAATTTGCAAAATTTTAAAGAAAAGCTTCCAAATTTCGCAGTGAAAAAATTCAAAACTATTTTTCTCTCCGGAGTTATGTCACGTAACCCATCTGCAGAATTGAAAAACTTCTTTGGGCAGTAATGATCGTTAAACTCAGAAAAGGACAAAAACACTCAAAAATTTTAAAAACAATAGCAAATTTTAACAAAATCTTGCAAAACTTCAAGATATTAAAATCTTCAAAACCATTTCATTGTCTCAAGAGACTATCGAATATCAATATTTCAAGCTTTAAATAGTTTCACTGGCTCATAAAGATCCATAAACTTGGAACATAATAGTTTTCAAAATTTGAAAAATTTTAAATTTTATCAAAAAAGTGCTAGTGCTAGAGTCATTTAAATAAATCACATCAAACAAGTTCATCAAACAGCTCATGGGATACAACATCAAAACAATAAACGCAGGCAACAAAAACCTAAAATCAGACTTTTTTCAAGTTTAATTGTTTTAAGTCAGAACAATAACTACAAACTGGAGCAAAAAAATACATTCTATGGTTACATGGTACGTTCAAATGGTTTCTATGGATATAACATACCCGGCAGATTGCCGGAAAATAGCCGCCGTTAATTCCAATAAGCATGATTGGGATTGAAATAGATAGTGAAAAGATTTTTGTACAAAAACATTTTTTAAGTCCGATTTATTTTAATGGCATTTCGTAGTTGAACATACTTCTGTTTCTTATAGGGAGGCTACAGTGGCTACTATCAATACCAATAAGCATTAGAGAGAGGTAACTAATACTTATAGGAACGACGCTCAAATAGCGGGCATCTAAAATTGGGCTTTATGGGTTTATCCAGTTTCTATTTCTTACTTCAATTTTTATACTGACTCATTTTGAATTGCTTTGCTGAGCAACTGATGTTCAAAATCACTTTTAGCAGAATGAGAGAAGAGAGAAACTAGCCTAGAGAAGTCAAAAAGATTTCACGCAAAATGTTGAAAAAGCGGCAAAATGAGGTAAAGCGAAACATTTTTTTGTTCTACGAAAAAAAAACATAGCCCGACAAGTCCTGAAATACAATCCAAGGAATTGAATGAAAAACAGGCCTAATGTATCTGACCAGCAGATCAATTGAACAATCCCAGCCAAAAAGACAAAATCTCGAAAGTTGCGAAACTAAAAGAATCAAACTAAACAAAAAGAACAATTATTCTTAAAACTCTCGAAGCTTTTAACCTGAAGGCCATTTATGACACAATGCAATATAGTCATTGACTCACGCAAAAGACTTCAAAGACATTAATTTGACACAAAAGGTAGATAATCTCGAGAAAAAATGAAAAACGCTTCAAAAAGAAATGTGAAAAAGGCTTCAAATGAAAAGGAGAAATTTAAAGATATTTTTCGAAAATGTGTCTGAAAATGTTCAAATTCATTTTTTTCTCTGCGGAGTTCTGTCTTGTAACTCATCTGCAACATTTAAAAAGTTTCGTTGGCGAATAAAGATAGTTAAACTCAGAAAATGACAAAAAAAATTCAAAAAATTTGAAAACAATCAAAAAAACTTAAATTGCAAGCTTTATTTAAAAAATTACTTATATTAGCAATCTAAAAAAACAGAAAACTATTTTGTTGCCACTAGAAACTGCAATAACAAACTAGCAAACTCAATAGCAGCAAACCCCTAAAGGAAATGTTTTGGCTGTTCAGGTTAGAGAAACCTAAAAATTGACAATTTTCAAAAATTTGAAAAAATTGGCTTATGCCATGGCCAATAAAAATTTTATTTTGCAGTAAACTATTAGCAAATCCTCGACGAGATTTCTTGCTCCCTGGAGCTGAAAAACTTGAAAAATGACAATTAATGTCAGAAAATTGGAAAAAACTGCAAGTTTAATAAAAAAAATTGGTAAAATTCGTGAAGTTGAGCCATTCCATTACCACTAGAAACTACAAAATAACCTATTAATGAGCAATACACATAGCTCTTAAAACGGTCATAGAAAATAATTATTCCTTGGAGAAGAACTTTATCAACGTTTACAAACCTCAATTTTAGACTGGTCCTATAAAAAATCGAAAAATGGCGCAAATGGAAAACTTTTAAAATTAGAATAAATTACCGTGTTTATGTTTGGTGTAGCAATACATATAGCTCTTAAGATGGCCATAAAAAGTAATTACGTCTTGCAAAAGACCTTTACCAACTTTTACAAACCTCAATTTCAGACTGGTCCAACAAAAAATCCGAAAAAAAGTAACATTTTGGGCTCAAAAACTTCTGAAAATGACCTGTTAACCTTGAATTACGGCCTTCCCAGTAGCTTCACCAATCTAAGTACTTGAAGAACTACTAAACGCGGCTAAGGGCCTGTAATGAAACTTGATGTCCGCTGAGCTTTACCTGTTTATCCCGTTTTGAAAGCTCAAAATCATGAAAAAAGGTGTGAAAACATCTTAAAAATAAAAAAACATAGCATGACACGTCCTGAAATATAATTCAAAGAATTGAATGGAAAACTCAGACGTACTCTACCTGACCAGCCGATTAATTGAATAATGCCAGCCAGAACACAAAAATCATCTCAAAAAATTGAGAAACTAAAAGAATCAAAGCTAAACAAAAACATACTTATTGCTAAAACACTACTTATTGAAGCTTTTAAACATAAGGCAAAATTTTCTACCTTTAAAAATACCTATTTCAAAAATATGTTCAGAATCAAATTTTGTTTCTGAAATTGGTCCAGTATTGTATCTGCAAGACCTCAAAAATATTCATTGGCCCTTGAAGATCGATTAACTCGAAATTGACCAAAAAAAATGAAAAAAAAAAAGAAATCAATCGCAAATTATAAGGAAATGTTGCTGAAAATTGTGATATAAATATCTTCAGAATAATTTCTGTGTCTCTAGAAGCTATCCAGTAACCCAACTCCATGCTTTAAAAACTCATTGGCTCATAGATCGATAGGCAATAATTTTTAGAAAAAAATTCAACCATCAAAAAATAGAAAGTGGATCCATTAAAATGTTGAAGTCCATTCGTTAGCCCCCTAAAAACTATTTAATAACATACTATCAAACCCTGGATGAGGTTACCCAGCTACTGAGGCAAGAAAAAATAAACAAAATAAATATTTTAAGAAAAAACATGAAAAAAATTGCAAATTCAATCAAAAAGTTCTAAGAGTCGAAAGCTTAAATTGTTGAAAACAAATCCATTGAAACTAAAAACCAGGCAGTAACCTTTTATCAGAACGTGGAATAGGTTTTCTTGCACTTGATAATGGACGAATATCAAAAACTGACAAAAACTTTAGGAAGACCTGAAAAATTCCAGATTTTATGCAAAAAATGCTAAAATTCGAGACAATAAAATGTTAAAAACCATTCCATTGTTACTAGAAACTATGCAGTGTCCTATTAACAAACCTTGAAGGAGATTACCTGGTCCCTGAAGCTGGAAAAACGAAAAAATTCGAATTTTGTCAAAAAAATTGCTAAAATTTGTGATATTCAAAAGTTGAAACCTTTTCAATGGCAACTAAAAATTTTTCAGTAACTTATTATCTAACCTCTAATGAGGTTTTCTGGCCCCTGGGACTCAAACAACTTGAAAAATGACAATGAATGTCATGAAAAATGAAAGAAATAGCAAGTTTTGTCAAAAAATGCTAATATGATGGCGGAAAGTTGAAAACCATTCCATTATCACTAGAAACTAAACAGTAATCTATTATCAAAACATTTATCAAACCCTGGAGGAGGTTTCTTGACACCTAGGGCTAAAAAACTGGAAAAACGACAAAAATTTTCAAAAAACCTGAAAAAAAATTGCAAAAATTATTATCATTTTGTGTGTTTGTGTTTGTAGTACAAAAACATATAGCTCAAAAAATGGTCATAACAAGCAATTTAATTTCACAGAAGGCCTTCATCAGTTTTAAAAACTTCAACCTAAGACTAATCAAACAAAAAACTCAAAAACATAGCCGGCAGATTGCCGGAATAGCTGCGAAATAGACTTGCGTGCCGTAAAATACAGATGGAAAAAGATACAGAAGTGAGTTGATAATAGTTATCGCCGCCGCCTATAAAACTTACAAGTTTATTTCAAAGGAGGTTGTTTTTGGGTGCAAAAAAATTTTCCATGTCGCGTCTCGAACCGGCGATCTCCGGATTAACAGCCAGTCGCCTTAACCACTCGGCTGTCGGACCATACAATCTGTTTTCCTACAATCAACTTTGTTTTAGGAACAGATTCTGTTTCTGAATAACCGCAATTTAGGTCACGCAGAAAGCGTGAAATCAAGCGCGAAAAAGCCATTTAAGCAGTGACGAGACAGAATGTTCTAGAACAAATGTAAAACGAAACTGAAGCGTCAGACGACGAAACAAAAAAAACCAAGAGCACCGCAATATAGCTACGCTCAGCTTACAGCTTCGCAGCTATAAAAATGAAAAATTGCACCATTTTGAGTCCAAAAACTCCTAAAAATGACCTTTTACCCTTAAATTAAGGCCATCCCAGCAGTTGCACTATAAGCACTTAAAGGACTACTAAAGCCCACTTTGGGCCTCTAAAGGAACTTAATGCCCGCTGGGCTTTACCTGTTTATCCCGTTTTAAAAGATCAAAGTCATTGAAAAATGTCTGAAGACATCTTAAAAAAACACAGCGCACCAATTCAAATTCTTTGAATTGTAAAAAGACAGAGCACCACTACAATCCAATTCTTGGATTGTAAAAAAAATAGGAGCGCTATAATAGCCGGCTGAGAAGAAGAGGGCGGCTATTAATAACTAATATCTATTGGCATTAGCCATTAGTTTGATGATTTGTTTTGCAATATTCACGAAGCAAGTCTACGTCACCTGAACATACTGAGACTAAGTAGCGAAATAACAAAACTAACTAGCATGCAAACCTGAACCAAATCAAAAAATTGTGTCAAAAGTCAGCAAAATTGTTACATAAGAAAATAAAAAGTGGTTAGAATTATCTATTCCCCACTGGAGAGGCCAACAGACCTTTCATTATCAACACTAAGTCATCATGAAAGGAGGACATAACCGACTAACGTCGGGCGAACGTCAAACGACCGGCGAGCAGGTGGCTTCGACAATAGCTACCACGGTTTAGTGAGGCTAGCTTTAGCTTGATTCGATTCTGCAACTTTTAGTTTTCTGGCCTTGTTAGTAAATAAATCAAATAACTGATATTTTAAAAATTTGCAAAATATTGCAAAAATTAAAAGAAAAGCTTCTAGATTTTGCAATGAAAATGTTCAAAACTATTTTTTGTCTCTGAGTAAAGTCAAGTTACCCATCTGCAAGACTTGAAAAGCTTCGTTGGCCAGTAATGATTGTTAAACTCAGAAATGAACAAAAATAATCAATATTTTGATAATCGCAAAATCTAACAAAACCTTGCTAAAATTCAAGCTGTTCAAATCTTCAAAGACATTTTATTGTCTCAATAGAATATCCAGTATAACCTTGGAACATAATAATTTTCCGAAAATTTGAAAAATTAAACTTTATCAAAAAAATTGCTGAAGCTGGAGTCATTAAAAAATGGTAAACATTCCAATAACTCTAGAAACCAGGCGACAGCTTATTATCAAACCTTCGAGGAGGTCCCTAGTTCCCTATTTCTGACTGACTTTTTTATACTGACTCCCTTCATTTTGAATTGCTTTGCTGAGCAGCTGCTGTTTAAAAGGACTTTGAGCAGAATGACAGAAGAGCGAAACTAGCCTAGAGAAGTAAACAAGATTTCACGCAAAATGTCGAAAAAGCGGCAAAATGGGTAAAGCGAAAAAAAGTTCGACGAAGTAAAAAAAAATAGGAGCGCTATAATAGCCGGCTGGAGAAGATGAGGGCGGCTATCAAAAAACTTGAAAAATTGCAAGTTGCATAAAAAACTGCTAAAATTTGTGATCATAAAAGTTGAAAACTAATCAATGGCAAAAGGACAATTTCCAGTAACTTATCAAACACCAATGAGATATTCTGTTAGGCTGAAAACTCTGAAAAATGACAACAAATGCCAAAAAAATGAAAGTTTTGCAAAAAAAAACAGAATTCTTGGTGTTGAAATCTTGAAAAACATTCAATTACATTTAGAAACTAAACAATAACCTATTGTCAAACTCTATAAAAGTTTCCTCTGCTCTTGAAGGTGGAGAAACCTGAAAACCGAAAAAAAACTTTCAAAACTTAAAAAGCAAGTTTTATCAGAAAAATTGCTAAAATTTGTCATAGTAAGAAAATGAAAGATACTCTATGGCAAAAAAACTTTTCAGTAACTTGTTATCAAACCCGTAAGGACGTTTTCTGGCCCCTGCGTCTGGCAGGACGTGAATAATGAAAAATAAATGTCAAAAAAATTGAAAAAATTTACGTTTTTCAAAAAAAATGCAAAAAATCGTGATGTTAAAATGTTGAAACCATTCTAGTACCACTAGAAATTATGCAGAAATCTATTAACATAACCGACTAACGTCGGGCGAATTGCTCTCAAACGACCGGCGAGCGGTTGGCTTGGTCAGTAGCTAGCCACGGGGGGGGGATGCACCGGGGGCTGATGGGGGCAGCACTGGGTGGGGGGGGGGGCAAAAGCGCGGTGGGGGGGGGGGGGGGGGGTGGGTGGAGCCAATAGTGGGGGTGGGGGGTCAACAAAGGGGGGGGGGGGGGTGTCAACCTCTAAGAACCGCCCCTCACACCATAAGTATAAGTATAAGTCTCCAAGACAGTTTGAGCTGAAACAGACCTGAAAGGCTCTAAGAGCACATAATGCCCGCTGGGCGCTACCTGTTTATCCCGTTTTTGAGGACGAAAAGTCAAAAGCGTCAGACGAAAAATTGGTCAAGCGAAAAATCGCATAAAAAAAAAGACCGACAGGACTAATATAATTGCTACAAACTTCGTTTGAGAGCAATTAATAAAACTCTAGAGGAGGTTCCTTGACACCTAGGGCTGAAGGAACTCAAAAAATAAAAATTTTCAAGCATGAAAATTGTAAAAATTAGTATAAAATTGCGTGTTTTTTAGCGATCGGTTGTTCGTCAGTAGCCACGGGGGCTGATGGGGAGGGGGCAACAGTGGGACGGGGGCAACAGCGCGGTGGGGGGGCAATAGTTGGGGGGTCAACATTGGGGGTGTCTTCTCTTCAACCTCTAAGAACCGCCCTTCACACCCTAAGTATCCAAAACAGTTTGAGCCGAAAACAGAGCTGAAAGGCTCTAAGAGAACTTAATGCCCGCTGGGTGATACCTATTTATCCCGTTTTTGAGGACGAAAAATCGGTCAAGCGAAAAATCGCATAAAAAAAGACCGACAGGACTAATAAAATTGCTACAAACGTCGTTTGAGAACAATTAAAAAGATTCACGCCTTAAAGTACTCGCTTTTCGCTCCGTTTACTACTCCAGCCTGACTAAAATCACTTTTCTAATTTGAATTCTCATTGACAACAAAAAAATAGTAGAAAAGTGCTAACAGATCCAAAGACATTGCACCAATACAATTCAAATTCTCTAAACTGTAAAAAAGAGAGCTCATAAATAATAGCCTTCTCAAATAATAATCAATTTGGTTTGACTAATATGTGACCGTCCAATGATTCCTTTTGATCAAAACCAAAGAAAAAGCGTCTGAATTACATAAAAGAATATGAAAAAAAGTTCATCCTCGCAAAACTAAACTTTTTAAAAAGAAATAGCAACCAACAGCGACAAAACTGCTAAAATAGTACGCTATAGACGACTGATTAGAACAAATTGTTTTCGCAGCAACACAAATTGTCACCACTTCTTAGGTTCAACTTCATTTAAAATATCCTCACCTTTTGCTATGTCTACGCCACCAGACCCTACTATTTTCCTGCATACTGCTCGCTATAGTTGTCAAGGTTACTTCAAAAAACCTCATATTATAAGAACACATTAAAAGTTTGTTAACTCAAGCTCAATCAGAAAAATGTTCTACTTGGTTGAGGGTCAAAACGTTTATTTTTTTACCTCGCTAGACACTGACACGTTGTCACTCGACTTCTCGTCATCACACACAATGTGTGGTGGCAGCATTTTTGGGTGTGCGACAACTCCCGGTGGTACACCTCCATTAGCATACAAATGACTCTGGTGCGGTTGCTGCTGTGTCCCTGGCGGAGCGAAGCCTCTCGCAGGCTGTGCTTGCTGCTGATTGACGTTCGAAGCGTTGTTTCCAGGACAGGGACTGAAAGCACTCGAATTGTTGGTCAGAACTCCATTTCCACCGCCACTGCCCATACTCGCAGCTGGAACCCCTGATGATCCCTGTAATGCCCGGTTTGCTGGCAATGGTTGCTGACTGGACTGTCTGTACTCTATCATGTCCACGCTACAAAATAGACAGCCAATCAGTCAAGGCCCATTGACCTTACTCCCCGGAATATGAGCACACATGATTGATACTTTCCAACCTTCTAATGTTATATGTTCATTGTATTGATTTATCTCATCTTAACAGTCTACACAAATCATTCTGAGAGCAAAAAAACGCATTACTTTGTTCACCTTATGAAGACGAGAAAATTTCAAAAGTGACGGCGTGGGTGTGAGCCACCATTCCGTTCTTTTAATCTAATTGTCATTTGCAGACCATTTCCTTTGCAAGGACGATATTTTCGCAATCCCGCATTTCATCCATGAGAATTAATCATGGTAGTCGCGATGAGTAACTTTTATCTCAAAGACACAAACCTGTTACTGTCTGAGCTCTGAGCCGGACTCTGTTGCATTGTTTGACCCTGCAAATATCCATGATGTGTCACACCATTCGTTAAATTGCCCGCAACCGGCATGTGATGACCTTGCGGCATAAACGGGGGTTGGATGCCCTCAAATCCACCTGCTAAATTTGGCGATCTGGCACTGTGGGGTGCGGAGGGACTCATTGCATGTTCCTCTTTGTACCTTGGTTGCATAACATGGCCATTGTGGAATTGAGGATGGCCAGATTGGGTGTTAATTTGAGGTGGTTGGGCATGTTGTAGCGGGGGCTGCTGCTTCAGGGGTTGCTCTGGCTGTTGCTTGTAATTGGGAGGGTGCTGGGCAATGGGCTGACAAGGGAAGCTGTTACTTCCTGGAGACGCAACTGACATTCCTGTAACAGGAGCCTGAGGAGGTGGTGGTTGTTGTTGTTGCTGTGGTTGGAGAGGCTGAGATTGAGGATGGACGTTCGAGATCTGAGGATGATTTCTGGAAGTAGCTGGTAAAGGCGTAGGCCGGAACACACCTTAAACGAAAGCTATATAATCCATCCAGATCTTTAAATGTGACCGAGAAAACTACTAATTCGACTACACTTCATATGAAAAAGGATTTCAGCGGTAAGGCTATCGTGACTTAAAAACAGAGCATACCGTTACCTAGACCACTAGTAGGAAGGAGTAATACTTGAAAAAAGCAAGTCAAAGTTGTAACCACAAAAGTCAAAATTCAGCATCTAACAAATTTCAGACGTTTCTAATTTTTATTTTTCTCTTTTTAAGAAAACCAAGAGAACCAGTTATGCGACAATGAAAACCCACTATCAGCGCTCAGCGCAAAAACTCTAGTTCTTGCTTGTTCACACATGATCATGATATCAAAAGATTTGTAGTTTGTTCAGCGAGTGAGTGTGCACGTGGGGGGGGGGGGGGGGGGGGTGGGTGAGTTAGATATGAGAGATAGATAAAGGAATTGACCCCTGCTGTTATCAAGGCTCGGCGGTTGAGGGTAGCCATAGTCTGCAGCCATGGGGGGCAAACTCTGTCTGTGAGGAAACTGTTGATTATAGGCTTGGTGCACGGCAGGACTAGTCCACTGGCCCCCCGCTGGCATCACTTTGGCACTCTCACTCGAATTGCGCCCAATGACATACTGTTTGTAGTCATTGTGACAATACACTTTGCACGGGTAGCCATGCACTATGAATATTTTGTCTCCAGTCTGGAGGTGGGCTTTGCAAATGGAACAGGTGAGACACGAGACGTGGAAAATGTAGTCATGTATTCTCTGGACCAACTCATCAGGTGTAATTGATCTGTTACACCCACTGCATAAAGTCCAAGCTTGTCTAAACGGACATTATACATCGATTTTATGCCACAGTGATGATAATACTTCTACATTAATCGTTCCAAATCGCTCCTAACTATGCATTTTATTGTTCAAACGTAATTATGGTACTTGAGAGCGTCACAATTCGGAACCAGTGGATCTTAATGCCAATTTATCACAACTGATCATGAATTTCTTGTAACTCATTTAAAAATACTTAGTCAACAGCATTTCACACCGCGCAGTAACAAATTACATACAAAACATGTGAGTATAATTCACAAGTTACTGCATCTGTAAAATTGTTTCGCAGAGTAGTTACATTGCAAAACGAATTCTGTAGAACCGAAACATGAATAAGTACATTGACAATAAACTCAAAACCGATCTGGCTAAAAAAATTAAAGCGAAAAGATTTAAAAAAGAAACATTTCGTAGCCCTTTTTGATTTTAATAAAAAGCCTAGAATATTTATTGCTGCGTCTTGAAAATTGGGAAAACAAAAGAAGGTAAAAAGCAATGGGAGTTGTGAGGGTATCATATGAAAATTATAATTGTTAGAAAACTGTCATTAAATTAAGTTAATAAAAGGTACATTGGATTATAAAATTCTATTTAAAAACTAAACAAGGTAAAAATTTCACAACTAAAAAAATATACAAGACAAAATTAAACAGTTTATCTATAAAAATTTTACACAGTTTCTTTCCCGGTTTACACTGTTTCGTCTTGGCACATATTTTATCCTTTTATTGCAGTTCAATAGTTTTCAGATTCCACTCAAATAGAAAACTTCTGTATGAAAGCGAATAAAAAAACAGACGCCAAATGAGAAAAAGAATATTTAACTTTTCTTTCTTTTTTTTGAAGCCTCGAATTAACTTTAAAAACTATATAGTAGTCTGCAATTAGTTTTTCTATGTTTATTTGTCAGAACTGCATCCATGTTACTGTGATATCTCGAATTGCAAAAACAACTGGATTGTTTTTAGAAAACAACGAAAACCCAAAATGAATTTGAAATGTTTCCTGAACTACTATATAAACGAAATATCAAAACGTTTTTGAATAGAGTTTTCTTAAACTCAACTTGGTATATTTCTGGTCGCATTTACATCAATCTTAAAGCCCACATCTATTAGTAAATATATTGATTTGATTGCCAATTCACAGAATTCACCGAATTTGCGATCGTCGAGCAAAAATCAAATCTTAATTTCCGAAAAGGAAACTTTGTTTTGTTTTGTCAATTATATATGTTGTTGATTGTTCCTGAGTCCAGAGTCCTCCGTTTAAAAACCAAAGTCAGTTGACGGAAAACGTAAAGAATTAGTCAGTATATCTTTGCTTAAGAAAAATTAAAACAAAAACTTTTGGAAAAACGCAGAAACTTTGAAAATTTCTATGCAAATTTATCCTACACTTTGTAAGCATGCCACACTGTTTTAAGTATTCAACTTGACATTAAAATTTCAAATCTGTTTCTCTATCTCTATAGAACATTCAAAAACAAACTGCAAAAAACTAGAGAAAGCCAATTAAAAGTTGTCTCCAGTGAGGAAGAAAAACTTCTTTTTCTAAATTACCACAAAACTAGTCAAAACAATATCCTACGGTTAATTGAGGGTTCCATTAAACTAACATCAGCTGAATTGATCATGTATGCAAAATTTGTGACCAGATGAGTCATTTGCGAAAAAACAATATGATCTTCAAAACTGCTCAGTTCTTCTGATCTGGTGTTTATTTTTGTAACGTACTTTCCGAGATTGATCCCGAACAGACTGAATCATTCGTATACAGATTTTTCCAGAGTGAGTTAACTGATTTACAAAAAATGTAACCCTTTCAGTTGGAGATGTAAAACTATGCCCAGCAAATTACCTGAAAACAGCCACCATCGATACCCCGACTGGGGTTGAGAGAACTGGAAAATTAAACTGATTTTCGTAAAAAATATATTTTAAAAGTGCTAGCCATTTTGACGTCATGACGTATTTAGACATAGTCCTGCTACTTAATGAGAGGATACCGGCTCTATTATCAATAACATGAAACTCAGACCTATAAGAACAACGTTTAATTACATGGCATCTAAAACTGGGCTTCACAGGCCTTCCAAATAACTACCGGCGTTCTTTTAAGCTGAATTTTTTATGCGACTGATTGCAGTTGTCAAATTTTACGGTTCTTTGAAAAATAATTGACGAAGAATGTGATTTTGCATCTAGTAAAAATAAATCAAAATGGATTTGGAAATTCTAATATTTCAAAGAAAGGTGAACTTTGAAATATTGGAACATTCTGTGCTCCATACAGTATCACACGTCCGTTTTATCAAGGATTATCAATGTTAAGACAATTTTGGAAAGTTAGCCTCATGTTGATCAGCAGTCCGATTTAATGGCTATTCTATAGGAATTCTTAATGTTTTGACCTCAAATAAAAAAATTTCTTTAGTAAAGAAAAACTTTCTAAATTATATAAAAATGGACGTTCTGAAATTCTCATTTTTCAAAGAAAGTCGTACTCAAGGTTGCTTCGAAAAAATTACATTAATTTGAGCTTCACAAAACCGATAGCCAAAGGAGCTTTTCCTCTTCTCAGAACAAAGTTTTTGACAAACTTGAGACGTATGTTGGAACATGCTGTGTTCGGCACAGTATCACACAGTCCGTGCTGTTACTGATTAAAAATGTACAGGCGCGTTTGGAAAATAATTTGCTGAGTATCAACGCACGGAACTAGAAGTTTTTCGCTATTTTTAAATTCATAGAAAAAACACAGATATAAGAGGCCTCTTGATGCAATAATTTAGCTTGACTTGATCTATGCCTGTCCCAGGTTGAAGTATTGTACTATTTGCAACCCGTCGCACGCTCTTACAGTACCATGCAATCGACGAGCACAGGTTTGTATATTACAGATCCCCTATTAAAAAAAAACTTCCTTCAAATTTACCCCTAAGAAAATCGATGGTTTAACTGCACACAACTATTTCCCAGTAGAGTCCAGAAATTTCTCTATTAGAGGCTAGCTTCCAAAACCGTAAACCTGCAAGAATGGGGATGGTGACTATAATGAGAGTTACAGACTGAACTTACGTTTGGAAATCCATCTGGCAAAAAATGAAGCCGTCTCTACTAAAGCATTTGGACCCCAATTTTGTTTTGCATGCACAGCATACAAAGCAAGAATTATGCCAGCTTCGATCGAGCAGCTTCGTGTAGTACTTGTCTTTTATTTCAAGATTGCAGTTGGAACATGTTGGGAAATAATCATCTTTCTTGTTCGACGCACCAATGGCTATTGACACATCGGAACAATGATTATTGCCGCTACTCGCATTCGTTGAATTGAACTTCATTCACTTGGTAATAGTGCAGGCTTCAAAACTATCTGTAATAGGGACAAAACCAACGTTAACAAAACACCTTCAGAATACAGGCAACCCTGTTGTTAGCAATCAATCTGCGGCGTTATTGACAAGGGATTTTTTTCCGTTTGCCCCCCCCCCAGTGCGTTATAGAACCCTCCACCCGATGTAAAGCACGTGCCGTTACCTATTATATCATTACGTTAAAATATTGCACGTGCTTTAGAGGGTGCCAACTAAACAAGCTATTATGCCACAATACATGCTTATTTGGTATCTCCCCCTCTAGCTTAGAGGTCATATAACACATACCGGATCTTTTCCGTTTGTCCCCCCCCCCCCCAGCTTAGGGCACAAACGGGCCCCAGCTTAGTTTGTACCCCCAGACTCACGTGCCATATTTTCACATAGTGATTTACTATGTTATGGCACGTTCTCTGTAACTGGGAGGGAGGGCATAGCCTACTTGGGAAGGGGGGCATAATTTAAAAAGATCCCACATACCCTTATTACTGTAAATATACCATAACTGGGATCTTTTCTGTTTGCGGAAGAACTCGTTCAGACACCACTCATCTGATTTTCGAGGGAGTCGATTTACTGAAATTGATTTACAGCTTATGAAACAATGTTAAATCTATGCGAAGCTCAAAAGAACGGAATCACAACCAGCTCAACTTTAAGGTTGGCAAAAGTACAAAATGGCACGCCACTCAGGCCTGTCCTATCAATCACTGGAATCACGTACGAGAATCTGGAAAAATCTTGTTAAAATAAAGTCTTGTAAAGCGATATCACATCTACGGAAGTGCTCCAAAGAGGACTCTATTTCTCGCAGATTCGCAAGCAAGACCCGACTCAGAGGGCAATCTCAAACTTTTTTCTCTCCCTGGTGCCAAAATCAGAAACGCTTACAATTCCTTTCCCCTCCGAACCTGTTGGACATTGTAATACTTTCAATTAGTGGAATTAACCTAGAACCATTTAACCTAATTGTTGTGATAAACTTATTATATAGCAAATTTCGTTTGCAGTTTAATAAGTAGCATTTCAATTAACTGTGCTCCACAAATCGGATACGAGCTGAATAGACCTAGAGTTCTAGGGATTTTAGAGATCCGCTTTATGGTTCAGTGATATCGACATTCAACACACACCTGAAGCAGCTCAACCCAGATCCAAATAACATTTTTTTGATCCTGATTTATGGGCCTCATTTTTTGTAAATAAGGATTTCCTGGATGGGCACCGCGGCGAACCCCAAGCCGATTCAGTTAACGAGGTTAGCGAGACCGAATGTATGCAACCCAAGAACTGTCCAATTATTGAAGAAGAACATCCGTCGTGATGCCATTGTAGCTTTATTTAATAAATTGAAGAAAGATTATATGTGTATTTTGCAAAATGCGTCAGTCAGCTTCGACTAAAGAAAGACAAAATTGCTCATATTTCTAGCACTTTCCATCAGATCCGCGAAAGTGTTAAAACGGTTAATCCAGTGAAAATGTTCGCCTCAGCAATGTGCTTCCATGCAACTCATGAGGAGGCTTAGTAACCATGGGTGTAGACGTGATCCGCAACCTCCATGCGGTGCCCGTCAGTAAGTGCAACCAGCAGTTGGCCGCTGTTAGCTAAGCCGATAGTCTGAGGAGTATACCCTGAACCAGTCTACTATGACTCAAAACAAACTCTGATAAGAAATCCTGCCAATCAGATACTCAATAAAGTGAGGCAGAGCATCGAACGGCGCCCTTGAAAAAAGGGAGCAAAAGAGGTCGTTGGCGGTGCCCTGAAAAAAGAAGGTTCTTTTCGTCTTGTCTCGTCTATTCTACCAGTTTGAAATGTCTCCAACGAGCGAATGCATACGTGCTCCGAACAATAAAGAAACGAAAAGAAAATCGAGACTATTTGATGAAGTTTGATCAATTAGAATTGATTTGGCTAGACTCCAATTAAAGACTCTTGTGAACTCTAACCTGAAACCTTGTAAGTAGGCAACGGACGCATGGTTAGTATGGTTGAGATGTTAGGTAGCTCGTGACAACTGCTACAGTTTATTAACTGAAAGTTGATGGGTAGTGGAGGGGAAAGCTATGTGTGCGCACAATTAGTATCTGAATTGAAATGAAAGTCTTCTAGAACGAAAAACTGTGTAAGTCCCAGACAAGACAGATGTAGTAAAAGTAACAGATATAACGTCACAGAGTTGTGTTCCAATGGTGATTGCGTAGCCCAAAACGATAAAAATTGACAACACCACATGTTTGGTCAAGACAAATTATGCTCTTCTTTGTCCCGAAAAATGAATTTACGGAGTTTTGAGGAACGCGGGACTCAACTCTTTTAAAAACTGGGACCTAGATTGTCCTTGTACCGATGCGCTAGTCATGATGACTTGGAACGAGGACATTCTTAAAAATAGTCCATAAAACTACGCTCAAATCATGCAGGCCGATAACAAAGCAGTTCAGCAATCTGGCAAAGCTGATAATCAATCTGATGTGGAAGTTTGTTGACAACAAATACTCTAATTCCAACCTTTGCATATGGTAGCTAGGTTGCGACGGCTGTGACTGCCGCAACATTTGGACATTGTTATTATCAGAAGAAATAGGAGAAATGCCTCTGGTGTCATATCCCAGGAAGCGACAACAGCAACAGCAACAACAACAAAAAATATCAGCCCCTTCGGAAGCTATTATTAATGTTCGACAGGTAGGCAATATGGACTCCTTGAACACTTCCAGGCCGCGTCCTATTGAAGTCACTTTGAAGAAAGAGTTTGCTCTTAGGGTAGCTATGAGATGCGGGTACAATCTCGAAAATACGGGGTCAGAATATCAAATCAAAATTTCTGTCAAAAACAACTCTCGTGAAGAAACTATTGGCTGTTAGATACAACCTTGCTGAGACTGGTTTTGAAAGAGAAAATTTGCGTATATGCAACTCAAGTTATTTAAATTGACTAAGGAGATCTAAATAATCGAAGCAGTTGATGACTTTGTATCGCAAATCCGAGCCTAAAAAATTCCTACTGCCATCCCTACAATTATCTCATTGAATAATTGTGAGATATCTGCCATTGAAAAGCACACTAGGTTGTTGAATTTAAACATAGGCAACCAAGTTGTTTTGTTGACCAAACATATCTACAATTGACAGCATTTTATCCATGTTCAACTGTTTTATTGTTTCTTCTTGAATGTACCGATCGTGCAGCATCGGTGGTGTTGTTGCCATTCTTGCTTCAGCTGATTTACGATGTGACATCTTTTCATCATCATCACTCTCTTTTCATCATCATCACCCTCACGCAAAATCATCAACAATCTCAAGGCCTATTTTCTATACGGCAAATACAAGGCGGGACTTCAAGCAGCATGTAACACAGCATGGTTTGAGTGCATATGGATTAAGTGTTTTTGCAACTGCCAACATCAGCTTTTTAAGAATAATTCAATGTTCATTCTCATAGGCTGCTTCAATTAAAACCGAGAAAATAACCTGAGGTTTTCCATTAAGAAGGTTTTTTCAAGCACCATCCTATACAAAAAGTAGCCATTCTAAGTTGTCTTGCATTCACAGAAATGCAAGCTACATACCCAAGAGTGGCCAACATGAAAATAAATTTGAATTTTCTTGCAACGATAGATTACCCAAATGACAGATTAAAAAGAAAGTAATTGCAGAAAGTTTGAGCGCAATTGTCTTTATAACGTCTATCGTGAGTAAAGGAAGCTTTTGTCAAAGTTCTTGGTACCATTCTGATTCACAAACAGGGAAAGTTGCTTTTGATTGCTTTTTTTATCAACTTTTTTCATTTTATCCAATTGATTATCACGAAAAGTTAATAGATGATTTGCCCAATCATCAAAGAAGTTCCTCAAGTATCTTTTACAGTGCACTCTTATTTCTATTTTACAAGAAGGAATTACCTAGAATTTTTTCAGGGTGCATTCCTTATTTTTGGGGGGTGATTTTGAAAAATTATTTTAATATTTGAATATCGACAATGAGCTAACTCGATTGCAGAAGTGTAAAACTGAAAAGAGTTTGGTATTAAAGGTCTGAAAGCAAAGGCACTTGTGTTCACTTGTTCTGTGAAGCCGTTTTTTTTCTGTGAGTTAATGGATTTGAAACTGCTGAATCGTATAGGAATCGTATAGGATCGTAATAATTGACATGCAATTCAAATGACCTCAACATGCTAATGTCAATCTTGTTTGTTGAGACGAGCTTTTCTTTGACTTAGAAAATCTAGTTCATTCAATACTGACAGCCCTGTCAAGAAGATTTGTTTCGGTGCCATCTTTTATCAACCTTCCTACATAGATGTCAAGTATGGCACGCTGATATTTCCTTGATGATAAAGCTTGACAGATTTCAAGCACGTTGCTTCGGATGGAATTTTGGCAATATCTTTCTGTGTGTCAAGTTATTTCAGTGGAGTTGTTTTTTTTACCATATGTTTTCAGCTGCAACTACCAGAACTCAATTTTTGTTCGTCTAATGTTTCAAGGAAAATATGATGCTATTGTTTGCAAGTCGATTAAATTAACACCCAAGAACTTTTGTATTCGTTCTTCTTCAAAATATTCTTTCAACTTAAACGTCTCCCTAAAACTAACTAAAGTTTTTTCTTTGAGCGTGTCATTGTTACAGCTAATTTCTGCGGAAACACGAGGCCATAGATTTTCAAAAGTTTTGTCTATAAATGTTTTTCTTCGTTATCTAACCCGAAAGCTTGAACCAATTTCTACTAACAATTCCTGCTCTTTTTATATATTTTTCAAATTAATGCCTGCAGAGTTGTCAAAATGTGTTTTATTTTCTGTACACAGACAATAATGTCTCGTTCTGAAAAACATTAATGTTGATGTATATTTTGTGAGTTAAGTCGTTTCTCTCTATAACGACTTTGACGGTTTTAAGTCCTCCTTTGAGCCTTCCAGGACAGTTGCGAACAAGTTTTTGGCATAGCTAACGTCATTTGGAATCTAATCCAAGAATTTTTTCTGCTGGGATTCACCGAAAGAAACGAGGAAATAAAAAAAAGCAGTTGACGTCAACCAAACTCCTGATCAGCAGCCTGCTGTGTTCCTCAAACAGAGAAAACCATGAAGGGAAAGAAGGAAGAGGTTGCTATTGAAGAACAAAACAGAGGCGATATCTCCACCTTAAAGTCAAGGTCAAAACGTCACCAACAACCTCAAGGCCAAAATTTCAAACGGTAAAAAGCCTCGACTTTATAATAGATAAAATAATTAAGATAAGATAAATAGAGAAGGTATTTTCAAGCGCCATCCTATATAAAAATTAGCCATTGTAAGTTCTCTTGCATTCACAGATCAGCAAACTAATCACCCAAAGGTCAGTTTAGGTGCCGTCAGGAAAAAAGTTTGATTTTTCTGCACAAATAGATTACCCAACTGACAGATTATATAAAAAATAGCACTTGTCTTTATACCGGCTATCATGGTTAAATAAAATTTTCAACAAATTTCCTGGTTCTATTTGTATTTACAAACTAGTCAACTTGGTTTTGATTACTTTTTATCCATTTTCTTTTTATTCATTTGATTATCACGAAAATTTAACAGATACGGTGATTTGCCTATTTATCGAAAGAGTTCCTCAAGGATCTTTTTAATGGACTTGAAACTGTTCAATCGTATAGGACCCTGGTTTAATAATTGACTTTAATCAAAGTCGCAACGTCATCAACAACTCAGCGACTAAAATTCTTATTGGCAAACGCAAGCCGGGACATCCATCAGCGGCTAACACAGCAGGGTTTGAGTGCTTTCAGACTAAGTGTTTCGTCGACTGCCAAATTAAACTTCTTAAAGATAATTTACTGTTCTTTCTCATTGGCCGCTTCAATTATTATCGAGAAGATGACTTGAGGTTTTCATTCATAAAGGTACCTTCAGGCGCCGACGCTAAACAAAAATTAGCCTTTGTAAGCATTCTGGCATTCACAGAACAGCAAGTTGTTTACTCAGTGGCCACTTTAGGTGCTAGCATGAGAATAACTTTTATTTTTCTTGCACAGTCCCGTTTCAGGTCCGTCTCCTGAGTTTTGTTTCTTCCGCCCCCTTGAGTGTGTGAAAGAATTTTTTTATTTGTTGAGTTACAAACTGAGAAAAAAAAATCTAAGAGCAAGAAATGAATTATTCTAAATGGTCAACATCAACAGGAATAAAATCAAACTCCAATATTATAAGGTCTTCTGGAAAATTAACAACTGAAGTCTCGACGGGGAGAATCGAATAAAGGGCTTGGACGAAATAGTTTTTACGTCTAATTTCTGATGTTTTTTGAACTCACGCAAAGATGCTGCATTGCATTTTTTGTCTTAGGTAAAAACGACGACGTTATTTGCCTTATCAAAACGTCGCTTACTGAGAGAGTCCCAAACAAAACTCTTTTTTAAGAGATTGTAAAAACTTCTTGAGACAGAATTATTAGAAACGGGAAAACAAAGCTTGGAGGTGTCCTAATGGATGCCAGTGAAACCTTAAATGCAAAAGAGATTCTCGTCAAGCCCCTTTTTATAGGGCTCTGTTGTATTTAATATATCCTCAAATAACTCCTAAATATTACTCTTCGTGTCGTCAATCCATCAAACACCAAACTTTACTGAAGAAATCTTGACGCATTCCAACACCTGCTGAATTACGTTTTAACCCAAGCATAATTACTGGAAATTAACGCAACTGCCTTGACCGATGATAATAATTTCATAATCAATGACTGGAAAACAATAAAATCTGGCGGTGATTTTGATATTTTTGGCCTGAATATCCCAGTTGAACATAATTTCGAACAGTTATTCAATTTCAGAGAAAAGTTCGGTAAAACTAAACAATTAGACGTATTTTTGCAAAAAAAACTCAGGATAGAGTCTACCATTGACAAGTTTTGAGGTAGTCAAATACAAAATAGGCAAATATAATTTCTCAAATCAAAATTCATTTCAGATAAAGTTCTTTTTGCTGTCGATAGCGTAGTAGCCACTGAGCGCACAAAATTTGATGCAAAAAACGTCAACTAACAAAAGTTAAATGTGATAGTAATCAAATCAACCGTTTATACAGTATTGCTGCAGTAAAGATATCCAGACTCTCAGCCTGTGTTATTAAAATTTTTTGTCAAATTCTTATTGGAAATTTCCATGAAAGACAACACAGAGAGAGCAAATTTGCCTCCCCGGGTAGCGAAGGTAACATATCATCTTTAAAAGAATTTGGAAAAAAGCGTTCGAAAAAAAATAAAGCTATTAATCAGACAAACTTGTTCAAAATCTTTCGGTTGAATGAAGATTAAACCTACGAAACTGACGTTTCCACTCAATAAAGTTTAGCAAAATTCAGAGGTACCAAACAGCAGTGCAGAAGGTACCACCGCATCCGAGTGAATTCTTTTTGGGCCAAAACACAGCTTTGAAACGCTTAAACAAAAATCAGCTTTTTAAACGGTTTACTCCAAATCTCAAACACAAGTTTGCAAGAACTCGAACAAGACAGTGGTCAAAAACCACCGGCCATAAAGTTTCTCTCATTTCCATTAACAGCTTTTAAAAACTCTATTTTTGACTATCTCTTTTTTTTTATAAAAAATCAATTTCACGATCCACAATTCGGTTTCTGGTCAAAACAAAAAACCATTGTTTAAATTTTGCCTCCTTCATAAAATCTACAGTTTAATGGCCACAAACTGATCAAAGAACGAGCAGTTTTTTTACCTACGCATACAGCAAACTTTGAACAATAAAATTCAAGGGCCACTAATTAACAAAGTTTTTCAATATATTGAGTGTACCAAGGGGAGTCCCAGAAGAGTCACTACAAGGGCCACCACTGTTTATCGTTTATATAAATGATCACCATCATCATGGTTTTAAATTTGGTTACGCCGACGGCTGTAAACTGACCAATATGAACAACAGCTTCCCTTATTAAGACTGAAATAAACTGATGAATTGGTGCCTAGAAGATCACATGGCTCTCCGCGAAGGCAAATATAGCATTCCATATATGTATATATATATATATATATATATATATATATATATATATATACATATATATATACATATATATATATATATATATATATATATATATATATATATATATATACATATATATACATATATATATATAAATATATATATATATATATATATATATATATATATATATATATATATAGAAGAAGCAGTAAGTAAAAATGAGAGGCCAAGTCGTTAAACGGGCGTAAAGACAGAAAAGTTTTGGTGGGTTAGCCACGGAGAATCTTACCTGGACAGCAATTGCTCATAGACGTTTCTCAAAGGCAATACGAGCACTCTGGTTTCTGAAAAAAGTATAACGAGTAAGACCTCTGTTTCTAACAAACTAACACCTCCAATGGCTATATTGTACCCATTGTATGACATGCAAGCGAAGTACGGTATCCCAAAGGCGATTACCTAAATCCATTAATTGAGTACAACACAAAGGACAGAGCAAAAACAGGGACAGATGAGGTTATCATAGCAAAAATAGACTTTGACAGTAATGAAGCTTCCTTGGTAAGAACAGCAACTTTGTACAATATCTTCAGTAGAACAACAGATTTGAAGAGCAACATATACTAACATATACTCAAAGGGATTACTAACATATACTCAAAATTCCATAGGAAGACAGTTTCAGACAATGACCGCTGCCCGCGGAAGGTTTGTTGCTTGTGTACTTACTATTACCTAAAACTGAAGCTCATTTAGCTAACTAGGAAGAGTGCGGACCACCCATGAATGAATTTGGGAAATCTTCATTACTAATTTTACTAATCATGCAAGTTTATCTACAATCTGCTGGTTAAAAAGTTAAGCCAATGAAAATAAGCAAGAGAGGGACTCGGGAAATAACAATGAAGATGTATTTGAAATAATTTTTGGATCTTTTCCGTTTGTGCCCCACCACTCAGGTTAGTGGGTGCATATTCTTAGCACCCCTAGACGCATGTTCCACATTTTTATATAATACTTTATTAGAGAATGACTCGTTCTCCACAACGGGACGAACAACGTACTCAGGAAAGGCGGAAGCGGAAAAGATCAATTTTATTAATGCCAGTTCAACTATTTATCCCGTTTTTAAGGTTCAAGTTAACTAACATCATTTTTCTGATAATTTCAGTGTCGGATCAAAAAGACCTTGACTTGCGGCAGAGAAACAGCAAGCTGAAAAACTTGAACCTTCAGAGAAATGTTTTCGCAGAAAACTCGTAACATTTAAATTTTTCCTTCCATCTGTATCTGAGAACATCAAAATCGCATAGAAAAAAGAGAGCTTTGTGAAAGTTCTGTTCGCACCAATAACTTAGAAAACAAACTTTAACCTTGCAATTGCTGCCTAGGAATTAATTGGCGTCTATATCTAAGGCACTTGGAGGACATGATTGCATTGTAGATGAGTTTCAGAAAATTATGTCATTTTTGATGTCTTTACCTAGAACAGACAAATTGAGAAAAAATAAGACGTATATATGGAACGATTATTAATCCCATTTCTTAAAATTTTTTACAGACATCTATTGTTCGCCAATTGATTTCCTAACAACTGAGGTCTTAAAAACAGTTTTTTAAAGATAAAATATGGTAATCTACTTCTGTTGCCTAGAGATAGCCAATTTGTTGATTCACGCATTCTCTTTTCGGACTGATTTTAAACAATAAAAAACAAGCTATGCCGTGAAAAACTCTGACTAATTTGTCTGCATTTTCAATTCCTGCTAACCTGAGACAAAAGTAAAACTTAATGGCATGATTTCTGATTTTGAAATTGTGAGCCAGGACCAACCAATTTTCATTTTGTATGTGAACAATTTAATTTGTATTTTAAACCCAACGGAGAAAGTAATTCAATTCGCAGATGACACGTGTATTTTCAGTTGTAAGAATAAAAGCAGCTTCAATGGAAAAATCAAGGAAAAGTTGAAGAAAACAGAAGAATATGTGGAGATGAACAATCTATCTTTGAACTCAAACGAAACAGAACTTATCTCTAATATTTTCCTCGCAGTTTTTCTGATTTTGAATCAAATTGTTAGGAAAACGAAGTGCTCAAAACAAAATCTTTTAGATTCCTTGGTTTTGAAAACAAACGAAACATTAATTTTAACGATTAGCTGAATAAAACCTTAAAAAAATGGCTCATGTTTACGATCAATATACCTAATGAGACATCAAATTCCCCTGAACGCTGGCATTCTTCTTTTAAGATCACTTGCAATTTCACTTCTATCGTTTTTGACAATCATTTTCCAAAATTTAACTGCCAAAAACCTGAAACTCCTCAATCGTCAGATTATCTGGGGTCTAAAAGAGTGCCTTCTACGCAAAAGGTATGACAAAGTGAGATATCTAAGATTACAGACAAAAGTAATACCAGCCGAGCTAATACTAGCATAAAAACATCTAATCAAACTACAGTATAACAAAGCGAGAAAAAATAGTTCTGAATGTTTTCACGGGTATCTGAGTCCTCAGTTAAACACTAAAAAACAATTCAAAATTAGACAGCAATACCAAACCAGCGTTAAAATGAATTCGATTGTTCGTCAATGCCCACAAAAATGGAAAAAGCTATCACACGTGCTTCGGTTTGTCAAAAAAACAAAACATTTTAAAGAAAACGTTGAGTGACTTTGTGGTCTCACAACAAGAAAGTATTCCTTTGAGTAGTAACCTAAGAGACTTCAAAAGTTCTTTTTCTTTTTAGGGAGAAAACAATCGGAAAAAAGATTTAACATGATTCTTTCAGAAAATTGATTGATGTTTGTATTTTGCTTAAGATTTTTGATATATTTTTCATTTCAAGTATGTTTAAGCATATGGAACGAATTTTGTTTTACTTGTCGCAAAAGTTGAGGTTGAACTTGAATGTTCTAAAACGTGCAGTCTATGAGCAAAATCTTTCGCAATTTGGAGATAAAAAACATCATTGAATGCAAACAAAACTGAATTATTTTTTTTCGCGTATTATTTCTGGTTTTGGATCTATTTTTATAAGAACCATGTGCTCACAACACAAAATTGTTTCAAATAACTTGGAATTCGAATTAGCATAAACCTTAATTTTGAAAAGCAGCTGAATAAAACCTCAAAATAGATTGCTCGGGTTTTGAAATCAAAACACTTAAAAATACATCAATTTCCACTGAAGGCTGGCAATCTCTTACGATCGCTTGCGCTTTGAATTTTATCGTTTCTGGCAATGTTATTCCAAAATGCATCTCCGAAAAACTCTTTAACTCATTAATTGTTGCAAAATATGAGGCTGAACTTGTCTGTTCTAAACCGTGCTGTTTATGAGCAAAATTTTTCGCATTTTGGATATGAAAAAACTTTCTTTGAATACAAATAAAACTGAACTATTTTTTTGCGTATTAATTATGGTTTTCGATCTATTTGTTAGAAAAAACCATGTGAACACAACACAAAATTGCTCCAGATACCTTGGTAACCAAATTAGCAGGAACCATAATAATGATAAGCATCTGAATAAAAACTCAAAAAAGATGGCTAATGTTTTAAGGTCAATATATTTAAAAAAACAACAAGTTCCCCTGAAATCTGGCATTCTTTTAAGGTCACTTGTGCCTTCACTTTTATCCTTTGTTTGCAATCTTTTTCCGAAATTAACTGTGAAAAACGTGAAACTCCTTAATCGAAAGATTATCTGGGATAAAGGTTTGCCTTCTACGCAAAAACTATGTTAAAGCGAGATATCTTCTATCATGGACAAAGATAATACGGGCCGAGCCAATACTAGCATAAATATTGCTGATCAAATACAGTATGACAAAGCGAGAAAAGAAAGTTCTGAAAGTTTTCACGGGTATCTGAGCCTTCAGTAATACACTAAAAAACTTTTCAAAATTAGACAGCAATACAAAACCAGCGTTGAAATGTATTCAGTTGTTCGTCATTGCGTACAAAAGTAAAATAAATTGCTAAAAACTGGCTTTGGTTGGCAAAAATAGAAGATATTTTTAAGAAAACGTTGAATAACTTCGTGGTCTTACAACATGATAAATTTCTTTGAGTAGTAACCAAAGACCTTTCAAATGTTATTTTTATTTTTAGGAGGAAAACAATCAGAAGAAATTTTTTAATGTCAGTTGAATGATGATTGATATAATTGATATTTGTAATTTTTTGCATGATTATTTGAATTATGTTTTGTTTCAATTCTGTTTAACCATATGATTATAATTTTGTTTCACTTCTCGCAAAAAAGTTTAGATTGAACTTGACTGTTCTAAAGCGTGCTGTTATTGAGAAAAAATCCTTCGCATTTTGGAGATGAAAAAACTATCTTTGAATACAAACAAAACAGCATTATTTTTTTTGCGTATGAATTCTGGTTTGGGATCTATTTGTTAAAAAAAACCATGTGAACACAACACAAAATTTTTCCAGATACTTTGGTAATCAAATATGCAGGAACCCTAATTATGATAAGCAGCTGAATAAAACCTCAATGAAGATGGCTCATGTTTTAGGTCTATAAACTTAATAAGACATCAAATTCCCCTGAAAGCTGGCATTCTTTTAATGTCACTTGTGCTTTCACTTTTATCCTTTTTTTTGCAATATTTCTCCAAAATTAAGTGCGAAAAACCTGAAACTCCTTAATCGAAAGATTATTTGTGATAAAGGTTTGCCTTCTACGCAAAAATTACGACAAAGCGAGATATCTTCTATCAGGGACAAAAGATACTACGGGCCGAGCTAATACTAGCATAAATATTGCTGATCAAATACAGTATGACAAAGCGAAAAAAGAAAGTTCTGAAAGTTTTCACGGGTATCTGAGCCTTCAGTAATACACTAAAAAACTTTTCAAAATTAGACAGCAAAAAAAACCAGCGTTGAAATGTATTCGGTTGTTTGTCATTGCGTACAAAAATGGAATAAGTTGCCAAAAACTGGCTTTGGTTGGCAAAAATTGAAGATATTTTTAAAAGAACGTTGAATAACTTCGTGGTCTTTCATCATGAAGAATTTCTTTGAGCAGTAACCAAAGAACTTTTAAAAGTTATTTTCATTTTTAGGAGGAAAACAATCAGAAGAAATTTTTTTATGTCAGTATTTAAAAAAATTGATTGATATTTGTAATTTTTTGCTTGATTATTTGAATTATGTTTTGTTTCAATTCTATTTAACCATATGGTTATAATTTTGTTTCACTTGTCGCAAAAAAATTAAGGTTGAATTTGACTCTTCTAAAGCGTGCTGTTTTTGAGAAAAAATCCTTCGCATTTTGGAGATGAAAAAACTATCTATGAATACAAACAAAATTTTATTATTTTTTTTTGCGTATGAATTCTGGTTTTGGATCTATTTGTTAAAAAAAACCATGTGAACACAACACAATATTGTTCCAGATACCTTGGTAATCAAATATGCAGGAACTTCAATTATGATAAGGAGCTGAATAAAAGCTCAAAAAAGATGGCTCATGTTTCAAGTCAATAAACTTAATAAGATATCCAATTCCCCTGAAAGCTTGCATTCTTTTAAGGTCACTTGTGCTTTCACTTTTATCCTTTGTTTGCAATCTTTTTCCGAAATAAACTGCGAAAAAAGTGAAACTCCTTGATCGAAAGATTATCTGGGATAAAGGTTTGCCTTCTACGCAAAAACTATGACAGAGCCAGATATATTCTATCATGGACAAAGATACTACGGGCCGAGCTAATACTAGCATAAAAATTGCTGATCAAGTACAGTATGACAAAGCGAGAAAAGAAAGTTCTGAAAGTTTTCACGGGTATCTGAGCCTTCAGTAATACACTAAAAAACTTTTCAAAATTAGACAGCAATACAAAACCAGCGTTGAAACGTATTCAGTTGTTCGTCATTGCGTACAAAAATAAAATAAATTGCTAAAAACTGGCTTTGGTTGGCAAAAATTGAAGATATTTTTAAGAAAACGTTGAATAACTTCGTGGTCTTACAACACGAAAAATTTCTTTGAGTAGTAACCAAAGACCTTTTAAAAGTTATTTTCATTTTTAGGAGGAAAACAATCAAAAGAATATTTTTTATGTCAGTATTTAAAGAAGTTGATTGATATTTGTAATTTTTTGCTTGATTATTTGAATTAAATTTTGTTTCTGTTTAACCATATGGTTATAATTTTGTTTCACTTGTCGCAAAAAAAATTAAGGTTGAACTTTCACAGGCGATCTGTTTTTGAGAAAAAAACCTTCGCATTTTGGAGATGAAAAAACTATCTATGAATACAAACAAAACTGTATTATTTTTTTTTGCGTATGAATTCTGGTTTTGGATCTATTTGTTTAAAAAAACCCTGTGAACACAACACCATATTGTTCCAGATACCTTGGTAATCAAATATGCAGGAACTCTAATTATGATAAGGAGCTGAATAAAACCTCAAAAAAGATGGCTCATGTTTCAGGTCAATAAATTTATAAGACATCAAATTCCCCTGAAAGCTGGCATTCTTTTAAGGTCACTTGTGCTTTCGATTTCATCCTTTGTTTGCAAATTTTTTCCGAAATCAACTGCGAAAAACCTGAAACTCCTTAATCGAAAGATTATCTGGGATAAAGGTTTGCCTTCTACGCAAAAACTATGACAAAGCGAGATATATTCTATCATGGACAAAGATACTACGGGCCGAGCTAATACTAGCATAAAAATTGCTGATCAAATACAGTATGACAAAGCGAGAAAAGAAAGTTCTGAAAGTTTTCACGGGTATCTGAGCCTTCAGTAATACACTAAAAAACTTTTCAAAATTAGATAGCAATACAAAACCAGCGTTGAAACGTATTCAGTTGTTCGTCATTGCGTACAAAAATAAAATAAATTGCTAAAAACTGGCTTTGGTTGGCAAAAATTGAAGATATTCTTAAAAGAACGTTGAATAACTTCGTGGTCTTTCATCATGAAGAATTTCTTTGAGCAGTAACCAAAGAAATTTTAAAAGTTATTTTCATTTTTAGGAGGAAAACAATCAAAAGAATATTTTTTATGTCAGTATTTAAAGAAATTGATTGATATTTGTAATTTTTTGCTTGATTATTTGAATTAATTTTTGTTTCTGTTTAACCATATGGTTATAATTTTGTTTCACTTGTCGCAAAAAAAATTAAGGTTGAATTTTCACAGGCGTGCTGTTTTTGAGAAAAAATCCTTCGCATTTTGGAGATGAAAAAACTATCTATGAATACAAACAAAACTGTATTATTTTTTTTGCGTATGAATTCTGGTTTTGGATCTATTTGTTTAAAAAAACCATGTGAACACAACACCATATTGTTCCAGATACCTTGGTAATCAAATATGCAGGAACTCTAATTATGATAAGGAGCTGAATAAAACCTCAAAAAAGATGGCTCATGTTTCAGGTCAATAAACTTTATAAGACATCAAATTCCCCTGAAAGCTGGCATTCTTTTAAGGTCACTTGTGCTTTCGATTTCATCCTTTGTTTGCCATCTTTTTCCGAAATAAACTGCGAAAAAAGTGAAACTCCTTAATCGAAAGATTATCTGGGATAAAGGTTTGCCTTCTACGCAAAAACTATGACAAAGCGAGATATATTCTATCATGGACAAAGATACTACGGGCCGAGCTAATACTAGCATAAAAGTTGCTGATCAAATACAGTATGACAAAGCGAGAAAAGAAAATTCTGAATGTTTTCACGGGTATCTGAGCCTTCAGTAATACACTAAAAAACTTTTCAAAATTAGACAGCAATACAAAACCAGCGTTGAAACGTATTCAGTTGTTCGTCATTGCGTACAAAAATAAAATAAATTGCTAAAAACTGGCTTTGGTTGGCAAAAATTGAAGATATTTTTAAGAAAACGTTGAATAACTTCGTGGTCTTACAACACGAAAAATTTCTTTGAGTAGTAACCAAAGACCTTTTAAAATTTATTTTCATTTATAGGAGGAAAACAATCAAAAGAATATTTTTTATGTCAGTATTTAAAGAAATTGATTGATATTTGTAATTTTTGCTTGATTATTTGATTTATAATTTGTTTCTGTTTAACCATATGGTTATAATTTTGTTTCACTTGTCGCAAAAAAAATTAAGGTTGAACTTTCACAGGCGTGCTGTTTTTGAGAAAAAACCCTTCGCATTTCGGAGATGAAAAAACTATCTATGAATACAAACAAAACTGTATTATTTTGTTTGCGTACGAATTCTGGTTTTGGATCTATTTGTTTAAAAAAACCATGTGAACACAACACCATATTGTTCCAGATACCTTGGTAATCAAATATGCAGGAACTCTAATTATGATAAGGAGCTGAATAAAACCTCAAAAAAGATGGCTCATGTTTCAGGTCAATAAACTAAATAAGACATCAAATTCCCCTGAAAGCTGGCATTCTTTTAAGGTCACTTGTGCTTTCGATTTCATCCTTTGTTTGCAATTTTTTTCCGAAATTAACTGCGAAAAACCTGAAACTACTTAATCGAAAGATTATCTGGGATAAAGGTTTGCCTTCTACGCAAAAACTATGTTAAAGCGAGATATCTTCTATCAAGGACAAAGATACTACGGGCCGAGCTAATACTAGCATAAATAATGCTGATCAAATACAATATGACAAAGCGAGAAAAAAATGTTCTGAAAGTTTTCATGGGTATCTGAGCCTTCAGTAGTACAATAAAAACATTTCAAAATTAGACAGCAATACAAAACCAGCGTTGAAATGTATTCGGTTTTTCGTCATTGCGTACAAAAATGGAAAGAGTTGCCAAAAACTGGCTTTGGTTGGCAAAAATTGAAGATATTTTTAAGAAAACGTTGAATAACTTCGTGGTCTTACAACATGAAAATTTTCTTTGAGTAGTAACCAAAGACCTTTCAAAAGTTATTTTCATTTTTAGGAGGAAAACAATCAGAAGAAATTTTTTAATGTCAGTATTTAAAAAAATTGATTGATATTTGTAATTTTTTGCTTGATTATTTGAATTATGTTTTGTTTCAATTCTATTTAACCATATGGTTATAATTTTGATTCACTTGTCGCAAAAAAAATTAAGATTGAACTTGACTGTTCTAAAGCGTGCTGTTTTGAGAAAAAATCCATCGCAATTTGGAGATGAAAAAACTATCTATGAATACAAACAAAAGTGAATTTTTTTTTGCGTATGAAATCTGGTTTTGGATCTATTTGTTAAAAAAACCATGGGAACACAACAAAATATTGTTCCAGATACCTTGGTAATCAAATATGCAGGAATTTCAATTATGATAAGGAGCTGAATAAAACCTCAAAAAAGATGGCTCATGTTTCAGGTCAATAAACTTAATAAGATATCCAATTCCCCTGAAAGTTGGCATTCTTTTAAGGTCACTTGTGCTTTCCCTTTTATCCTTTGTTTGCAATCCTTTTCCAAAATTAACTGTGAAAAACGTGAAACTCCTTAATCGAAGGATTATCTGGGATAAAGGTTTGCCTTCTACGCAAAAACTATGTTAAAGCGAGATATCTTCTATCATGGACAAAGATACTACGGGCCGAGCTAATACTAGCATAATTTTTGCTGATCAAATACAGTATGACAAAGCGAGAAAAGAAAGTTCTGAAAGTTTTCACGGGTATCTGAGCCTTCAGTAATACACTAAAAAACTTTTCAAAATTAGACAGCAATACAAAACCAGCGTTGAAATGTATTCAGTTGTTCGTCATTGCGTACAAAAATGAAATAAATTGCTAAAAACTGGCTTTGGTTGGCAAAAATTGAAGATATTTTTAAGAAAACGTTGAATAACTTCGTGGTCTTACAACACGAAAAATTTCTTTGAGTAGTAACCAAAGACCTTTTAAAAGTTATTTTCATTTTTAGGAGGAAAACAATCAAAAGAATATTTTTTATGTCAGTATTTAAATAAATTGATTGATGTTTGTAATTTTTTTGCTTGATTATTTGAATTATTTTTTGTTTCAATTCTGTTTAACCATATGGTTATAATTGGCAAAAATTGAAGGTATTTTTAAGAAAACGTTGAACGGCTTCGTGGTATTACAACATGAAAAATTCCTTTGAGTGGTAACCAAAGACTTATTAAAAGTTATTTTCTTTTTTTGTCAGTCTTTAAAGAAATTGATTGACATTTGTAATTTTTTTGCTTGATTATTTGAATTATTTTTGGTTTTGATTCTGTTTAACCATATGGTTAGAAGTTTGTTTCATTTGTCAAAAAAAATTAAGGTTGAAACTGACTGTTCTAAAGCGTGCTGTTTATGAGAAAACAATCCTTCGCATTTTGGACATGAAAAAACTATCTTTGAATACAAACAAAACTGTATTACTTTTTTTTGCGTATGAATTCTGGTTTTGGATCTATTTGTTTAAAAAAACCATGTGAACACAACACCATATTGTTCCAGATACCTTGGTAATCAAATATGCAGTAATTTCAATTATGATAAGGAGCTGAATAAAACCTCAAAAAAGATGGCTCATGTTTCAGGTCAATAAACTTAATAAGATATCCAATTCCCCTGAAAGCTGGCATTCTTTTAAGGTCACTTGTGCTTTCACTTTTATCCTTTGTTTGCAATCTTTTTCCGAAATTAACTGTGAAAAACGTGAAACTCCTTAATCGAAAGATTATCTGGGATAAAGGTTTGCCTTCTACGCAAAAACTATGTTAAAGCGAGATATCTTCTATCATGGACAAAGATACTACGGGCCGAGCCAATACTAGCATAAATATTGCTGATCAAATACAGTATGACAAAGCGAGAAAAGAAAGTTCTGAAAGTTTTCACGGGTATCTGAGCCTTCAGTAATACACTAAAAAACTTTTCAAAATTAGACAGCAATACAAAACCAGCGTTGAAATGTATTCAGTTGTTCGTCATTGCGTACAAAAGTAAAATAAATTGCTAAAAACTGGCTTTGGTTGGCAAAAATTGAAGATATTTTTAAGAAAACGTTGAATAACTTCGTGGTCTTACAACACGAAAAATTTCTTTGAGTAGTAACCAAAGACCTTTTAAAAGTTATTTTTATTTTTAGGAGGAAAACAATCAAAAGAATATTTTTTATGTCAGTATTTAAAAAAATTGATTGATGTTTGTAATTTTTTTGCTTGATTATTTGAATTATTTTTTGTTTCAATTCTGTTTAACCATATGGTTATATTTGGCAAAAATTGAAGGTATTTTTAAGAAAACGTTGAACGGCTTCGTGGTATTACAACATGAAAAATTCCTTTGAGTGGTAACCAAAGACCTAATAAAAGTTATTTTCTTTTTTTGTCAGTCTTTAAAGAAATTGATTGATATTTGTAATTTTTTTGCTTGATTATTTGAATTATTTTTTGTTTTGATTCTGTTTAACCATATGGTTAGAATTTTGTTTCATTTGTCAAAAAAAAATTAAGGTTGAAATTTACTGTTCTAAAGCGTGCTGTTTATGAGAAAACAATCCTTCGCATTTTGGAGATGAAAAAACTATCTTTGAATACAAACAAAACTGTATTATTTTTTCGCGTATTAATTCTGGTTTTGGATCTATTTGTTTAAAAAAAACCACGTGAACACAACTCAAAATTGTTCCAGATACCTTGGTAATTAAATATGCAGGAAACTTAATTATGATAAGCAGCTGAATAAAATCTCAAAAAGATGGCCAATGTTTTGTCGCAGACAATCTTTCATGGTTACTTGCGCTTTTTCTTTTTTGTTTTTGGGCAAATTTTTTTCTAAATTTTAACTGCAAAAAACCTGAGACTCTTTAATTGACAGCTAACTGGGGTTTAAAGGTGTGCCCTCTACGCAAAAGTTATGAAAAAGAGAGATATCTAGCATTTTCGACAAAGATACTACCAATTGAGCTAATAATAGCATTCATAATGCTAATCAGGTTTCAATATGACAAAGCGAGACAAGAAAGACCTGAAAGTTTTTACGGGTATATGAGTCTTTAGTAAAACACAAAAAATAGTTCAAAACTAGACAGCAACAGAAAACCAGCGTTGAAATGAACTCGATTGCTCGTCAATGCGTGCAAAAACAGAATGGGTTACCACACAGACTTCGGTTGGCAAAAGTTGAAAATATTTACAGGAAAACCTTGAATGACTTCGTGGTCTCACAATATGAAAAATTTCTCTGTGTAGTAGCCTAGGAACTTCAAAGAGTTTTTTAGGAAGAAATCAATCAAAAGAAATTTTTTTATGTCAGTCTTTAAAGAAATTGATTGATATTTGTATTTTTTTTGCTTGATTATTTGATTTATTTTTTGTTTTAATTCTGTTTAACCATATGGTTAGAATTTTATTTCACTCGTCGCAAAAAAAATTAAGGTTGAACATGACTGATCTAAAGCGTGCTGTTTTTGGGAAAAAAACCTTCGCATTTTGGAGATGAAAAAACTATCTTTGAATACAAACAAAACTGTATTATTTTTTTGCGTATGAATTCTGGTTTTGGATCTATTTGTTTAAAAAACCATGTGAACACAACACAAAAATTTTCCAGATACCTTGGTAATCAAATATGCAGGAACCTTAATTATGATAAGCAGCTGAATAAAACCTCATAAAAGATGGCTCATTTTTTAGGTCAATAAAATTAATAAGACATCAAAATCCCCTGAAAGCTGGCATTCTTTTAAGGTCTTTTGTGCTTTCACTTTTATCCTTTTTCGCAATCTGTTTTCACGGGTATCTGTTTTCACGGGTATCTGAGTCTTCACTAAAACACCAAAAAAACGGGTCAAAATTGGACAGCATATCAAAACCAACTTTGGAATGATTTCGATTGCTGGTCCATGCGTACAAAAATTGAATAGGTTACCACAATGGCTTCGGTTGGCTGAAAATGAAAATATTTTTAGGAAAACGTTGAATGTCTCCTTGCTCCCACAATATGAGATAATCCTTTGAAATGTAACCTAGGAGCTTGTAAAAGCTTTTTAAATTTTGAATGAAAACAACTAGAAGAAATTTTTATTGTGATTTTTTATACCTTTCGGGTAGACATATCACCTTTATACTCCGGTTTATCTGCCGATTGAATAGTTTAAGGTTTTTCGGAGACAAATTTTGGAAAATAACTGTCAAAAACAATAAATGTGAATGCGCAAGTGATCGTAAAAGACTGCCATTGTTCAGGGCAATTTGACGGCTTTTTAAGTATATTGATCTTAAAACAAGAGCCATCTTTTTCCAGGTTTTATTCAGATGTTCATCAAAATTAAGGTTCCTGTCAGTTTGAATACCAAGGTATTTGAAACATTTTTGTTTTGTGAATTCTTCGTTTTTATAATAAATAGATCCAAAATCAGAATTAATTTGCGAAAAAAAAGATTGAATACAAATAAAACTGAAATGTTCTTTTATTCGCGCATTAATTCTGATTTTGGATCTATTGAAACACAAAAATGTTTCAAATACCTTGGTGTTCAAATTGGCAGGAACCTTAATTTTGATGAGCAGCTGAATAAAACCTCGAAAAAAATGATTTATGTTTTAAGATCAACATACTTAATAAGACGTCAAATTCGTATGGTTATAATTTTGGTTCACTTGTCGCAAAAAAAATTCAGGTTGAACTTGACTGTTCTAAGGCGTGCTGTTTTTGAGAAAAAATCTTTCGCATTTTGGAGATGAAAAAACTATCTTTGAATACAAACCAATTTGTGTTATTTTTTTTGCGTATGAATTCGGGTTTTGGATCTATTTGTTTAAAAAATCCATGTGAACACAACACAAAGTTTGTCCAGACACCTTGGTATTCAAATATGCAGGAACCTTAATTATGATAAGCAGCTGAATAAAACCTCAAAAGAGATGGCGCATGTTTAAGGTCAATAAACTTAATAAGACATCAAATTCCCCTGAAAGCTGACATTCTTTTAAGGTCACTTGTGCTTTCACTTTTATGCTTTTTTCGCAATCTTTTTCCAAAATCAACTGCGAAAAACCTGAAACTCCTTAATCGAAAGAATATCAGGGATAAATGTCTGCCTTCTACGCAAAAACTATGACAAAGCGAGATATCTTCTATCAGGGACAAAGATACTACGGCCCGAGCTAATACTAGCATAAACATTGCTGATCAAATACAATACGACAAAGCGAGAAAAGAAAGTTCTGAAAGCTTTCACGGGTATCTGAGCCTTCAGTAATGCACCATAAAAACATTTCAAAATTAGACAGCAATACAAAACCAGCGTTGAAATGTATTCGGTTTTTTTTCATTGCGTACAAAAATGGAATAGGTTGCCAAAAACTGGCTTCAGTTGGCAAAAATTGAAGGTAATTTTAAGAAAACGTTGAACGACTTCGTGGTATTACAACATGAAAAATTCCTTTGAGTAGTATCCAAAGACCCTTTGAAAGTTATTTTCATTTTTAGGAGGAAAACAATCAAAAGAATATTTTTTATGTCAGTATTTAAAAAAAATTGATTGATATTTGTAATTTTTTTCCTTGATTATTTAAATTTTTTTTGTTTTGATTCTGTTTAACCATATGGTTAGAATATTGTTTCATTTGTCGAATAAAAAATCAGGTTGATATTGACTGTTCTAAAGCGTGCTGTTTATGAGAAAACAATCCTTCGCATTTTGGAGATGAAAAAACTATCTTTGAACACAAACAAAACTGTCTCGTTTTTTTTGCGTATTAATTCTGGTTTTGGACCTATTTGTTTAAAAAAACTATGTGAACACAACACAAAATTGTTCCAGATACCTTGGTAATCAAATGTGCAGGAACCTTAATTATAATAAGCAGCTGAAAAAAATCTCAAAGAAGATGGCGAATGTTTTGTCGCTGGCAATCTTTTATCATTACTTGCGCTTTCTCTTTTTTGTTTTTGGGCTAATTTTTTTCTAAACTTTAATTGCAAAAAACCTGAAATTATTTAATTGACAGCTAACTGGGGTTTAAAGGTGCGCCCTCTACGCAAAAGTTATGAAAAGGAGAGATTTCTAATATTTTCGACAAAGATACTACCAATTGAGCTAATAATAGCATTCATAATGCTAATCAAGTTTCAATATGACAAAGCGAGACAAGAAAGACCAGAAAGTTTTTACGTTTATATGAGTCTTTAGTAAAACACAAAAGAAATAGTTCAAAATTAGACAGCAACAGAAAACCAGCGTTGAAATGAACTCGATTGCTCGTCAATGCGTACAAAACAAAAATGGGTTACCACACAGACCTCGGTTGGCAAAAAATGAAAATATTTACAGGAAAACCTTGTATGACTTCGTGGTCTCACAACATGAAAATTTTCTCTGTGTAGTAGCCTAGGAACTTCAAAGAGTTTTTTTAGGAAGAAATCAATCAAAAGGAGTTTTTTAATCTGATTCTTTAAAAAAGTTGATCGATGTTTGTATTTTTGCTTGAATGATTTGAGTTATTGTTTGTTTCAAGTATGTTCAACCATATGGTTAGAAATTTCTCTTAATATTCGCAAAAAATGATGTTGAACTTGACTGTTCTAAAGCGTGCTGTTTGTGAGCAATATTTTTGCATTTTGGAAATGAAAAACTATCTTTGATTGCAAACAAAACTGAATTATTTTATAGCGCATTATTTTTCGTTTCGGATCAGTTTGAAAAAAAATCAAGTGATCACAACACCAAAGTGTTTCAGATAACTTGATATTCCAACTGGCTGGAACCTTAATTTTGATAAGCAGCTAAGCAGAACCTAAATAAATTTGCTCTCATTTTAAGATCAATAAACCTAAGTTCTGAAAGCTTTCACGGGTATCTGAGCCTTCAGTAATGCACTATAAAAACATTGCAAAATTAGACAGCAATACAAAACCAGCGTTGAAATGTATTCGGTTTTTTTTCATTGCGTACAAAAATGGAATAGGTTGCCAAAAACTGGCTTCAGTTGGCAAAAATTGAAGGTAATTTTAAGAAAACGTTGAACGACTTCGTGGTATTACAACATGAAAAATTCCTTTGAGTAGTATCCAAAGACCCTTTAAAAGTTATTTTCATTTTTAGGAGGAAAACAATCAAAAGAATATTTTTTATGTCAGTATTTAAAAAAAATTGATTGATATTTGTAATTTTTTTCCTTGATTATTTAAATTTTTTTTTGTTTTGATTCTGTTTAACCATATGGTTAGAATATTGTTTCATTTGTCGAATAAAAAATCAGGTTGATATTGACTGTTCTAAAGCGTGCTGTTTATGAGAAAACAATCCTTCGCATTTTGGAGATGAAAAAACTATCTTTGAATACAAACAAAACTGTATTATTTTTTTGCGTATGAATTCTGGTTTTGGATCTATTTGTTTAAAAAACCATGTGAACACAACACAAAAATTTTCCAGATACCTTGGTAATCAAATATGCAGGAACCTTAATTATGATAAGCAGCTGAATAAAACCTCATAAAAGATGGCTCATTTTTTAGGTCAATAAAATTAATAAGACATCAAAATCCCCTGAAAGCTGGCATTCTTTTAAGGTCTTTTGTGCTTTCACTTTTATCCTTTTTCGCAATCTGTTTTCACGGGTATCTGTTTTCACGGGTATCTGAGTCTTCACTAAAACACCAAAAAAACGGGTCAAAATTGGACAGCATATCAAAACCAACTTTGGAATGATTTCGATTGCTGGTCCATGCGTACAAAAATTGAATAGGTTACCACAATGGCTTCGGTTGGCTGAAAATGAAAATATTTTTAGGAAAACGTTGAATGTCTCCTTGCTCCCACAATATGAGATAATCCTTTGAAATGTAACCTAGGAGCTTGTAAAAGCTTTTTAAATTTTGAATGAAAACAACTAGAAGAAATTTTTATTGTGATTTTTTATACCTTTCGGGTAGACATATCACCTTTATACTCCGGTTTATCTGCCGATTGAATAGTTTAAGGTTTTTCGGAGACAAATTTTGGAAAATAACTGTCAAAAACAATAAATGTGAATGCGCAAGTGATCGTAAAAGACTGCCATTGTTCAGGGCAATTTGACGGCTTTTTAAGTATATTGATCTTAAAACAAGAGCCATCTTTTTCCAGGTTTTATTCAGATGTTCATCAAAATTAAGGTTCCTGTCAGTTTGAATACCAAGGTATTTGAAACATTTTTGTTTTGTGAATTCTTCGTTTTTATAATAAATAGATCCAAAATCAGAATTAATTTGCGAAAAAAAGATTGAATACAAATAAAACTGAAATGTTCTTTTATTCGCGCATTAATTCTGATTTTGGATCTATTGAAACACAAAAATGTTTCAAATACCTTGGTGTTCAAATTGGCAGGAACCTTAATTTTGATGAGCAGCTGAATAAAACCTCGAAAAAAATGATTTATGTTTTAAGATAAACATACTTAATAAGACGTCAAATTCGTATGGTTATAATTTTGGTTCACTTGTCGCAAAAAAAATTCAGGTTGAACTTGACTGTTCTAAGGCGTGCTGTTTTTGAGAAAAAATCTTTCGCATTTTGGAGATGAAAAAACTATCTTTGAATACAAACCAATTTGTGTTATTTTTTTTGCGTATGAATTCGGGTTTTGGATCTATTTGTTTAAAAAATCCATGTGAACACAACACAAAGTTTGTCCAGATACCTTGGTATTCAAATATGCAGGAACCTTAATTATGATAAGCAGCTGAATAAAACCTCAAAAGAGATGGCGCATGTTTAAGGTCAATAAACTTAATAAGACATCAAATTCCCCTGAAAGCTGACATTCTTTTAAGGTCACTTGTGCTTTCACTTTTATGCTTTTTTCGCAATCTTTTTCCAAAATCAACTGCGAAAAACCTGAAACTCCTTAATCGAAAGAATATCAGGGATAAATGTTTGCCTTCTACGCAAAAACTATGACAAAGCGAGATATCTTCTATCAGGGACAAAGATACTACGGCCCGAGCTAATACTAGCATAAACATTGCTGATCAAATACAATACGACAAAGCGAGAAAAGAAAGTTCTGAAAGCTTTCACGGGTATCTGAGCCCTCAGTAATGCACCATAAAAACATTTCAAAATTAGACAGCAATACAAAACCAGCGTTGAAATGTATTCGGTTTTTTTTCATTGCGTACAAAAATGGAATAGGTTGCCAAAAACTGGCTTCAGTTGGCAAAAATTGAAGGTAATTTTAAGAAAACGTTGAACGACTTCGTGGTATTACAACATGAAAAATTCCTTTGAGTAGTATCCAAAGACCCTTTAAAAGTTATTTTCATTTTTAGGAGGAAAACAATCAAAAGAATATTTTTTATGTCAGTATTTAAAAAAAATTGATTGATATTTGTAATTTTTTTCCTTGATTATTTAAATTTTTTTTGTTTTGATTCTGTTTAACCATATGGTTAGAATATTGTTTCATTTGTCGAATAAAAAATCAGGTTGATATTGACTGTTCTAAAGCGTGCTGTTTATGAGAAAACAATCCTTCGCATTTTGGAGATGAAAAAACTATCTTTGAACACAAACAAAACTGTCTCGTTTTTTTTGCCTATTAATTCTGGTTTTGGACCTATTTGTTTAAAAAAACTATGTGAACACAACACAAAATTGTTCCAGATACCTTGGTAATCAAATGTGCAGGAACCTTAATTATAATAAGCAGCTGAAAAAAATCTCAAAGAAGATGGCGAATGTTTTGTCGCTGGCAATCTTTTATCATTACTTGCGCTTTCTCTTTTTTGTTTTTGGGCTAATTTTTTTCTAAACTTTAATTGCAAAAAACCTGAAATTATTTAATTGACAGCTAACTGGGGTTTAAAGGTGCGCCCTCTACGCAAAAGTTATGAAAAGGAGAGATTTCTAATATTTTCGACAAAGATACTACCAATTGAGCTAATAATAGCATTCATAATGCTAATCAAGTTTCAATATGACAAAGCGAGACAAGAAAGACCAGAAAGTTTTTACGTTTATATGAGTCTTTAGTAAAACACAAAAGAAATAGTTCAAAATTAGACAGCAACAGAAAACCAGCGTTGAAATGAACTCGATTGCTCGTCAATGCGTACAAAACAAAAATGGGTTACCACACAGACCTCGGTTGGCAAAAAATGAAAATATTTACAGGAAAACCTTGTATGACTTCGTGGTCTCACAACATGAAAATTTTCTCTGTGTAGTAGCCTAGGAACTTCAAAGAGTTTTTTTAGGAAGAAATCAATCAAAAGGAGTTTTTTAATCTGATTCTTTAAAAAAGTTGATCGATGTTTGTATTTTTGCTTGAATGATTTGAGTTATTGTTTGTTTCAAGTATGTTCAACCATATGGTTAGAAATTTCTCTTAATACTCGCAAAAAATGATGTTGAACTTGACTGTTCTAAAGCGTGCTGTTTGTGAGCAATATTTTTGCATTTTGGAAATGAAAAACTATCTTTGATTGCAAACAAAACTGAATTATTTTATAGCGCATTATTTTTCGTTTCGGATCAGTTTGAAAAAAAATCAAGTGATCACAACACCAAAGTGTTTCAGATAACTTGATATTCCAACTGGCTGGAACCTTAATTTTGATAAGCAGCTAAGCAGAACCTAAATAAATTTGCTCTCATTTTAAGATCAATAAACCTAATAAGACATCAAATTCCACTGAAGGCTGGCATTTTTTTATGATCAATTGCGCTTTCAATTTTATCATTTTTGGCAATGTTTTTCCAAAATTTAACAGCCAAAAACCTGAACTGCCTAATTGACAGATTATATGGATTACAAAGGTGTGCTTAATACGCGAAAGGTGAGACAAAGTAAGATATGTAGGAACCTACAAAATATGCAGGAACCTTAATTATGATAAGCAGCTGAATAAAACCTCATCAAAGATGGCTCATTTTTTAGGTCAATAAAATTAATAAGACATAAAAACCCCTGAAAGCTGGCATTCTTTTAAGGTCACTTGTGCTTTCACTTTTATCCTTTTTCGCAATCTGTTTTCACGGGTATCTGTTTTCACGGGTATCTGAGTCTTCACTAAAACACCAAAAACGGGGCAAAATTGGACAGCATGTTAAAACCAACTTGGAATGATTTCGATTACTGGTCCATGCGTACAAAAATTGAATAGGTTACCACACTGGCTTCGGTTGGCTGAAACTGAAAATATTTTTAAGAAAACGTTGAATGTCTCCTTGCTCCCACAATATGAGATAATCCTTTGAATAGTAACCTAGGAGCTTATAAAAGCTTTTTTAAATATTGAATGAAAACAACAAGAAGAAATTTTTATTGTGATTCTTTATACTTTTCGGGTAGAAATATCACCTTTATACTCCGGTTTATCTGCCGATTAAATAGTTTAAGGTTTTTCGGAGATAAATTTTGGAAAATAATTGCCAAAAAAAAAATAAATGTGAATGCGCAAGCGATCGTAAAAGACTGCCAGCGTTCAGGGCAATTTGATGTCTTTTTAAGTGTATTGATCTTAAAACAAGAGCCCTCTTTTTCGAGTTTTTATTCAGCTGCTCATCAAAATTAAGGTTCCTTTCAATTTGAATACCAAGGTATTTGAAACATTTTTGTGTTGTGAATACTTCGTTTTTATAATAAATAGATCCAAAATCAGAATTATTTCGCGAAAAAGAAGATTGAATACAAACAAAACTGAAATGTTCTTTTATTCGCGCATTAATTCCGATTTTGGATCTATTGAAACACAAAAATGTTTCAAATACCTTAGTGTTCAAATTGACAGGAACCTTAATTTTGATGAGCAGCTGAATAAAACCTCGAAAAAAATGATTTATGTTTTAGGATCAAAATACTTAATAAGAAATTAAATTCCTCTGAACGCACTGAACGCTTGCATTAATTTACGATCACTTGCGCTTTCACATTTACCGTTTTTGGCAATTATTTTGCAAAATTTATCTGCGAAAAAATTTAAACTATTTAATCGGCAGATAAACTGGAGTATAAAGGTGATATTTCTACCCGAAAGGTATGATAAAGCGAAATATCTGATAATACAGACAAAGATAATCCCAGCTAAGCTAATAATGGCAAAAATGTCGCTAATCAAATTTTATGACATAGCGAGACAAGAAAATTCTTAAAGTTTTCACGGGTATCTGAGTCTTCAGCAAAACACTCGAAAAAAAAATATCACAGTTATACAGCATGTCAAAGCCAGTGTTATTTGGACCAATCGTGTGCGTAATGTATTTCAGATTAGATGACTCTTCCGCTTTCTATAAAATGGATTAAAATTTCTCATGGGTTGGTTTTGTTTCGGTCGCAATGAAGGCAGTTTCAGGGCCTTTTTTTTGTTAATTTAGGAATGTTTAACATGCTGGACTAGATGTGCGTAAGTTAATTTGTTTCAGAGCCGTTATGATATTCCTATTAACATATGTGTAAATATGTAAAATTGTATAACTACATCGCCATTTCGATTATCCTGTTGTGAATCAATGTGCAAAGGTTTTCTCCAAAGGAAAATGTTCAGGTGATCTCAATATTCTGGTCGTAGTTACGAAAACTGCGTCTTTCAATTGAAAGCTTCAATAGTCTAAGGGATTGCGAAGTCTTGTTTGCGATTTTATTATGGCAATCTCTAATTGACCAAAGTTGTCAAATAAATATCCCCCTTAAGGTTGTCTTATTTGGTGTTGCAAATTATTTGTTAATGTTAACAATAGAAATTCTGTACAAAGCATCCTGAGTACCTCAAATTTTGCACAAATGATGGTTGCACGAACGATATTGTTTTGATTTATTTTTATTCTGCCCCCACCGTGTTTTTATGTAACTCATTTGAATTGTTTCACATGTTTAATCTAGTTAGAAAGTCTTAGAGGGGGAAGGGGAGGAGGCAGGATTGTTCAGGCGTTTTAAATATGCTATTTGACTCTATGGTTGCAGTTGCTGAATGTTTAGCTTGCTGGGCAACTGCTACTCCAGTAAGAAAAAATCTGGGAGTGGATCTCGCAATGTGACCTTGAGACAAAGCAAGATATGTTATATTATAGACAAAGACACTAGCAGCTGAGCTAATAGCAGCATGAATATTGCTAATCAAATTACAATAAGACAAAGCGAGACAAGAAAGTTCTGAAAGTTTTCACGGGTATCTGAGTCTTCAGTAAAACGCTTAAAAAACAACTCAAAATATGACAGCATGCCAAAATAAGCGTTGAAATGTTTTCGGTTGTTCATCAATGCGCACAAAAATGAAACAGGTTGCCACACTGGCTTCGGTTAGCAATAATTGAATTTTTTTCAGGAAAACGTTGAATGACTTCTTGGTCTTACAACATGAAAAATTCCTTTGAGTAGTAACCAAAGATCTTTTAAAAGTTATTTTCATTTTGAGGAAGAAAACAATAAAAAAACCGCTGAAAACTTTCGTGGTTTCACAAGATGAAAAATATCTTCGAGTTGTAACCTAGGAATTTTTAAGACCTAATTTTGTTTATAGGAAGATAACTTATGGATGTTATGGATAAATTGATAATCAAATTGGAAAGAACCCTAATTTTGATGAGCAGCTTAATAAAACCTCAAAAAAGATCGCTCATGTTTTAAGATCAATATACCTAATATACATAAAATTTCCCGGAACACTGACTTTCTTCTTTTAATATCACTTGTGCTTTCACTTTTATCGTTTTTGGCAATCCTTTTCCAAAGTTAACAGCAAAAAACCTGAAACTCTTTAATCGACAGATAATCTGGGGATAAATGTTTGCCTTCTACGCAAAAAGTATGACGAAGCGAGATATCTACTATTATAGACGAAGATATTACAGGCCGAGCTAACACAAGCATAAAAATTGCTAATCAAATACAATATGACAGATCGAGAAAACAAAGTTCTGAATGTTTTCACGGGTATCTGAGTCTTCACTAAAACACCAAAAAACGGGGCAAAATTGGACAGCATGTTAAAACCAACTTGGAATGATTTCGATTACTGGTCCATGCGTACAAAAATTGAATAGGTTACCACACTGGCTTCGGTTGGCTGAAACTGAAAATATTTTTAAGAAAACGTTGAATGTCTCCTTGCTCCCACAATATGAGATAATCCTTTGAATAGTAACCTAGGAGCTTATAAAAGCTTTTTTAAATATTGAATGAAAACAACAAGAAGAAATTTTTATTGTGATTCTTTATACTTTTCGGGTAGAAATATCACCTTTATACTCCGGTTTATCTGCCGATTAAATAGTTTAAGGTTTTTCGGAGATAAATTTTGGAAAATAATTGCCAAAAAAAAATAAATGTGAATGCGCAAGCGATCGTAAAAGACTGCCAGCGTTCAGGGCAATTTGATGTCTTTTTAAGTGTATTGATCTTAAAACAAGAGCCCTCTTTTTCGAGTTTTTATTCAGCTGCTCATCAAAATTAAGGTTCCTTTCAATTTGAATACCAAGGTATTTGAAACATTTTTGTGTTGTGAATACTTCGTTTTTATAATAAATAGATCCAAAATCAGAATTATTTCGCGAAAAAGAAGATTGAATACAAACAAAACTGAAATGTTCTTTTATTCGCGCATTAATTCCGATTTTGGATCTATTGAAACACAAAAATGTTTCAAATACCTTAGTGTTCAAATTGACAGGAACCTTAATTTTGATGAGCAGCTGAATAAAACCTCGAAAAAAATGATTTATGTTTTAGGATCAATATACTTAATAAGAAATTAAATTCCTCTGAACGCACTGAACGCTTGCATTCTTTTACGATCACTTGCGCTTTCAGATTTACCGTTTTCGGCAATTATGCAAAATTTATCTGCGAAAAAACTTAAACTATTTAATCGGCAGATAAACTGGAGTATAAGGGTGATATTTCTACCCGAAAGGTATGACAAAGCGAAATATCTGATAATACAGACAAAGATAATTCCAGCTAAGCTAATAATGGCAAAAATGTCGCTAATCAAATTTTATGACATAGCGAGACAAGAAAATTCTGAAAGTTTTCACGGGTATCTGAGTCTTCAGCAAAACACTCGAAAAAAATATCACAGTTATACAGCATGTCAAAGCCAGTGTTATTTAGACCAATCGTGTGCGTAATGTATTTCAGATTAGATGACTCTTCCGCTTTCTATAAAATGGATTAGAATTTCTCATGGGTTGGTTTTGTTTCGGTCGCAATGAAGGCAGTTTCAGGGCCTTTTTTTTGTTAATTTAGGAATGTTTAACATGCTGGACTAGATGTGCTTAAGTTAATTTGTTTCAGAGCCGTTATGATATTCCTATTAACATATGTGTAAATATGTAAAATTGTATAACTACATCGCCATTTCGATTATCCTGTTGTGAATCAATGTGCAAAGGTTTTCTCCAAAGGAAAATGTTCAGGTGATCTCATTATTCTGGTCGTAGTTACGAAAACTGCGTCTTTCAATTGAAAGCTTCAATAGTCTAAGGGATTGCGAAGTCTTGTTTGCGATTTTATTATGGCAATCTCTAATTGACCAAAGTTGTCAAATAAATATCCCCCTTAAGGTTGTCTTATTTGGTGTTACAAATTATTTGTTAATGTTAACAATAGAAATTATGTACAAAGCATCCTGAGTACCTCAAATTTTGCACAAATGATGGTTGCAGGAACGATATTGTTTTGATTTATTTTTATTCTGCCCCCACCGTGTTTTTATGTAACTCATTTGAATTGTTTCACATGTTTAATCTAGTTAGAAAGTCTTAGAGGGGGAAGGGGAGGAGGCAGGATTGTTCAGGCGTTTTAAATATGCTATTTGACTCTATGGTTGCAGTTGCTGAATGTTTAGCTTGCTGGGCAATTGCTACTCCAGTAAGAAAAAATCTGGGAGTGGATCTCGCAATGTGACCTTGATCATTTTGGGCTTCGACAACGCCGGGAAAACGACAACTGTCCGAGATCTTCAAGGAGGTTAATTATAAAACGATTGGTTTATAATAAATAGTTAGTTAGTTAGTTGTTCACGAGTTTGATTGTAAATGAAATAAAATAAACTAACGATATCAGTTCAATAATGTTTAATAGCCGCCCTCATCTTCTCAGCCGGCTATTATAGCGCTCCTATTTTTTTTTACTTCTTCGAACTTTTTTTCGCTGAACTTCAAAGTGTTCAGAAAAGAGATTAAAAGCAATCAAAGCACTTCAAAAATTGATCAATTGAGCTCCGAAAATGACATGAAAATAACCAAAGCAAAACGAAAATTTGTCGCTTTTTTAGCATTTTACGTGAATTCTTTTTGACTTCTCTAGGCTAGTTTCTCTCTTCTCTCATTCTTGCTAACATTCTCATTTGAACATCAGTTGCTCCGCAAAGCAATTCAAAATGAACAGAGTCAGAATAAAAATTGAAGTCAGAAATAGAAACGGGATAAACCCATAAAGCCCAATTTTTGATGCCCGATATTTGAACGTCGTTCCTATAAGTCTTAGTTACCATCTCTTATGCTTATTGGTATTGATAGTAGCCCCTGTAGCCTCTCTCTAAGAAACAGAAGTATGTTCAACTACGAAATGCCATCAAAATAAATCGAACTTAAAAAAATGTTTTTGTACAAAAATCTTTTTTTTTCGATATCTTCTATTCTTTCAATCCCAATCATGCCTATTGGAATCCACGGCGGCTATTTTCCGGCAATCTGCCAGGTATGTTTTGACTATGAGAACATCTCTTCTCACAACCAAACAGCGTTCGAAGACAGCTAGTAAATTTTAGTAAATTTTTTGTACAAAGCTTGCGTCAGGCATAGATTAATTCGGTCAGTCATCATAGATGATCAATAAAATTGGAATACGTGGCAAGTTACTGCAGCTACTGGCCGGTAACTTAGAAGATCGTGAACAAAGAGGCAGTGTACGAAAAGCCATATCAAGCGCATCAGCAATCACGTCGGGCGTACCAAGAGGAGCGTCTATAATTGGTCCACTCATATTCATAGTGGCCATTGATGATCTGCCGGGTAAGCCATCACCGGATAAGTATAAGCCATCACCGGATAACTTTTTATTTTAATCCTTCCTTACCAGTTCCCTATGTGTGCTATTTATATATATAGGTGCTTTCCTCTCCACTTGTTAGTTATTTTCGTGACTGGGCTGTCTTTACACTGTCTGGAGTGGAACAGCTTGGAGTGCAGCATCCGGCTAAGTGCTACTCGTCATCCCGTATGTTCCGACCCACATCCATCGTTGCCGGATGGTGTACACGGTCCTTTTTTATACCTAGAAACAAAAGAGACTGGATAAGTATTTCGGATATGCTGGCGACTTCAAAGTGTTGACAGAAAAGAGAGTAAAAGCAATCAAAGCACTTCAAAAATTGATCAATTGAGCTCCGAAAATGACATGAAAATAACCAAAGCAAAACGAAAATTTGTTTGCTCCAAACTCAATACGAAGAAGTGGACAAAGGCAACTCTTTAGAATTCGTCCCCAGTCAAAAAAGATCTTGGAGTTTAATTAGTTAAAACCTCTGGTGAACTAAAAACTGTGAAAAGGAGTGGCATTTTGATGGAAATCTTTCTTTTCTACAAAATACTTCAAATACGAAAACATCTACAAAACTGAACCCGTACATCGGTAATGTAGTCCCCGTAATCACCTGCTCATCGCAGGTCTCGTTTCTTTCCAAATCTGATGTGAGAAACTTCGAGATAATACAACTTATAGCGAGTGCCTGGATATGTTTGACAAGGTCAGATTATGAATAGACTGATGGCTCTAAATATCCTGCCTTCGTCGATCTTCATCGAGCTTCTATTTCTACGAGCTTTCCAAAACGTGAATTACGCAGTAGAAACCCAAAGTCCTCTAAGAATCAAACAGTGCGACAAACAGTACTCTAACAAATTGGAGTTCCGCTCGACACGTCTCAAAAAGTCTGATGAAAACTTCTGAGTCCGGTCATCAAAGCTACAGAACATCTTCCAGAAAATCCTTGCAAATATGGAAATTAACAAGAAGCTGCTTACAATACTATTTATCGACTACGTTCGAAGGTGCTACAACGAACGCGACAGCTGCACATGGCGAATCTTATCCTTCTGTGGAAAGATGATATTTGAGGGGTCAAACTCCACCTGTGGGCTCACCAAATGCGTCTACTGCTACTACATAATATCAGCGAAAACATTTCTGCAATATGATGAAGCAATGTCTTAACAGTTACGAATGCTTTGACAAAAATATCTAACAGTGACCTCATCGAGTGCGTCTCGCAGAATGACCATACTCGGGTTATCGGGTTATCTTTGTGAGGCTCCAGTCAGGAATTATTCCCCGATTGAAAATGTTTTGAATTTGGACGCAGAAGTTTTTTTGATTTATCCACTTGATGCAGACTTGCCCTTTGTCTGGAAACTAATCGTAAGCTTAATAAATAATTTCAGAGGAATGAGAAAGGTTATACAAGTGATTATTTTAAATCAAGATTTAAATAGAATTTTAATGGTGATTTAAGACAACAGCCGTCCCCTTCAACTATGGATCCAATTGAAGCCTCGCCAACGGGACGCCGCAACATTGATAGCGCACCACGGGGGCAGTGTATAGAGCTACACAAAAGCAAGCTATTTTGTCCTTTCTGTATGTGTCGTCTCAGAATAAGAATACCTTTTTACTCGTGGATTCTTGCTGTCAACCTCCGCACGGCTTTCCACGCTGAAGGAATAGATCCCGTTTGCAGGAAAAGATCACTGGACTGAAGGCGGCCTTCTCGAGGAGACTTCCATCTTTAAATTTTCTCAATTTCATTAAGTTAAATCAAAATTATGTCTGGTCACAGATTGAACCAGCGCAAGGTTCCTCTTTACATAACAAGATCTGGAGAATATGCATCCGTTTATCAATCAAATTTTTCATTGTAAGTTTTTCTCTCGTGCCTAACTGCCTTTTCTGATTTTCTCAGGAATCTATCCCCGTGTAACTGCATTCCCAGTGGTAGACTTGTGCAAAGGATTGCATAGTTGAATAGATCTTCATTTTTTTTACCTTATCTTCAGGTAGTAATATATAGGTCAGCTTCCCTAACTGGAAGGGAAAAGATTTTTCTTTGGCTATCGTTGAAAGAAGGATGATTCAACATCAATGGGTCAAATCATTTTTAACTGTTTTTTTTCTCTTGAAATACCTTGGTGCAATGTGAGTTTCTTCTTGCAATAAATGTATGTGTTTGCAGAGCTCCTTTTGTTTTATTCTTATAGAAATTCTGAGGATACACCTTTCTATATTGAGCCTATTTTTGGATCATGTATGTGTCGCAACGTTCAGTTGAGCCTATCTTGGATTCTAGAACACGATTACCTTCAATTATGACTTCTACACCCGAAAAAATCTTTCCTTACGTATTTCGGTTTTGCAATGAGATAAAACTTCGTTACGTTGTATCGAAAGGCATGTTCATCGAGCCGTACTGGTTCTACAATCCAAGTTTCCGGCAGCATTGCCGTCATCGTCGTACCACTTATGGATGATATTCAGATCCTCGAGTAGATCTTTGAGTTGAAGAATAGACACACTGTACCTTGCCATTGCTATCGGGTCCCCCTGTGTTGTACATTCTTTTTTTCATGAGAAACATGGAAATTACTCACACTATAACCCTACGGTTAGATATCTGCATGCTTTAAAATGTTAAATAAATTAATCATTATTGTTATTAATATAATAATCTTCAAATTGTGGCTGTTCGTTTTCATTGGTAAAAATAGGATTTGAAGGCTCCCATTTGTCTATTAACGGGTACTTTCTTGTGTTGATCGAGCAAAAACTCGGTTAAAACATTTTTAAAGCAAGTTTTACTGTTAAAAGCTCTTATTGAAGAGGGCAATTTGTTCCATTTTTGAACGCTTTTCAAGATTAAGGATTTGTTACTCCACTTCGTTTTCGTTTTCTTTTTTAAAATAATTTGATTTGTTCTCTTGTTCTGTCTAGCGTTATGGCGACTAGAAAACATTTTAAAATTTTCGGATGTTTCCCATTGTCTTATGTCTGTTTGTAGCTTCATTAGGCTAACTTTTGAGATAAACAATTCGGCTGGCAGGATGCGATCCTTAATGAGAAGATCAATGGTGTGGTCAAATTTTTGACGAAAATAACAAACTTTTATTCCCCAGTTAATTTGCCTGTTTATGCGGTTTAAGTTTTTCACTGTAAGCAGAGAACAATTACTGTTTTTCACAATTAATTTAGCAGAGAACAATTGCAGAAGAAATATTCGAAGAAATTGCCAGTTCCAAGAACAATTCGTACTTAAATCACTCAACTAAGGCCGCGTTGATTGTTCTATAATTCTCCGAGTTGTTCTAAAATTGTTTCACGCATTTGCTACAAGAATGTTTTAAACATACCTTCTTAAATCTGATTCAGGATTTATTTTCTATTTTTTTACTCAGCTGCTGGGCCTTTTATTTCAAAGGTGCATGTTCTTAGGTTTTTGCTCCGATCGATGTTTTTTTTATTTTGAAATGATTTTGGTCTTCTGGGTAATTTTTTTTTGAAATCTTTTATCAGTTGCCGAGAATTTTTATCTTTTCACTCTGAATCAATTGAAAACAATTCCATAATCTATAAAACGATCTTTTTTACCCGATATTCATTTTAAGTGAGTATTTTTTATTGTCCTTGACTAAAGAAAACAATATATTATAACATTTAGAGAAAAAAGACGATGTGACTCCCAGTCTTGGCTTTGCAAATGCGTCCCTGAAGTTTGGACGACTCAACATAACTTTGTTCGATGTTGGAGGAGGACCGACTATACGTGATATCTGGTCCAGCTACTACGCCGATGTGCATGGCTTCATTTATGTGGTCGATTCAACGGACTCCAAGCGATTGCAAGAGATGGCGGAAAATTTGAGAACAGTCATGATGGAGCCAATGCTGCAAGGGAAACCCTGCCTAATGTTAGTTGATATTTTTATCCTGGAGCTTGAGTTGATTCCTACAAAGCAAAGGCCAGTTCTATCTATCAAAAGAAAATATTGATCTGCTTTTGAATTGTTAAGTTCAGATTTAAGATTTCTAGGAAATTGATTAAGGATTTGAGGCAACGTTTGATTACAACCTCGAATCAGTTATACGCGATGATAATAATAATAACTATTTTTGCGCTTTTTGGATAAAGATTTCAGAATTATCTAACTGCCCAGAAGTGGTTTAAATTGTGAGCGTTTGTTGGCGATAAGCTGCTCTGTTATATTGCAGATGCCTGTGATCTTTAAAAATATCTTTGTCTCTTCTCAGTTAACCTTAGTTGCGTGTCACAAACCGGATCGTATTTAATGTTTCTAGTTTAACTGCTCTCAAAAAACTTTGTAGCAATAATTTAAGTTCTGTTGGTCTTTTTTAATGAAATTTTGTAAAGAAGTTTAGCGTGACCTCAATTAGAGCCATATACATTGAGGTGTACCACCTTTGTCAGAGACTTAGCTATCTAGTCTAATGACCTTTAAAGGGATGTGTTTAGATGTAAGCTTTTTTAAGAAAAAAATTAAAGGATCCTTCCTAGAATGCTTCAGATCAAAAAAGATAACTAGAAGCGCTCACTTTGGTGTAAGCTTGGTTTTGTTAATCAATATTTTGGTTAACTTTTTACGAAGTTGGGGTTTCTGAGTCTCAGATTCGAATACTTTAATGCAATGCAATAACACTATAGAGCTTTTCATCTGCTGCAAATTGACCTGTTTCTAATTGTTTTATGTGTATTTTAGTCTGGCTAATAAGCAAGACAAAGATGGGGCACTGACAGAGAATGAAATTGGGAACCTACTAAACTTGGAATCTCTGGCCATACAATCCAAATGTCTCTGCCGACTGGTAATAATTTTTTTCTCGCATGCATGCATAGCCAGGACCAAATTAGCTGTCCATTGCTTTAGATAATTGGCTTTGGTGTCCTTTTGTGCATTGATTTCAATTATTAAATTGTTTTAAGAATTCTAATTGCTCTCAAGCGAAGTTTGAAGCAATTAATGCAGTCGGATGTGTCTTGAAATGCAAAATATTTTCCTCGACAGTTCTGTTCTAGAATGTTCTAGTGACTTTTCAGACTAGTGACTTTTAAAAAATGTACACTAATGCATGCGGTATGTTTTCTTAAATTCATTGGATAATACTACCACTCCACTATCCAGTTTGTTCATATAGAACCGAGAATTAACTTAGAATTGAATTAAGAAAATCACCGAATCAGCTTTTGGCATGCTTACAGTAACATAGAGAAACATAGCAGTAGCCATCAAACACGTAGGAAATGACACAAATACTAAAATAAGTCATATTTTTTTAGTTTTGCTAGTAATTGTTGTACTTATTGCTGTCTTATTACTTAATCTCATTGATGACGGGTGTCAACGGTGGTCAATGAGGACTCAAATAATTGATGTAATTGTATCCTTCAGTACACTTTGCGTTCTGTTGCTTCTATACCAAGTGTTTTCAAAAAGTTACAGATTTTTACTGCGATTTTTGGTTATTTTTGTCTCATTTAATATTTTTAGTGAGACGATTCATCGACATTTAATGACAGGTTACTAATAAGGAATATAGTTGGCAGTTTGAGTTCATAGCAGTTGTTTTTGATATTGATCCTGTCTTTTCAAAGGTTTAAAGTTGAATTTTTAGTCTGCTTGTTTTTGTTGTTCTGGTATTGTTTTAATTCGCTTTACCTTTTGATCACGTTGTTCATTTTACATAAGTCACAATTCTGACGTTTGACTTCTGACTTACCTCACTCATTGTTTCAACTGAATGGATTGTTATTGTTTTCACGCATTGTATTACGCAATGTAGTGAATACGGTCAATGTCAAAAGAGCAAAATCAAAAGAAACTGGATAAACGAGAATCAAAAGAAACGATAAATCCCGGTCATTAAGTCGCAGTGCATTAGGTTATCAAAGTTCATTAGAGCGATTGCTAGCTGATATTAGTATTAATCTTACTACCTTTCAATTTAAAAGCTGAAATAATTATTGGTTTAGAATTAACTGAAGCTGCACACTGAATTAGAACACTGTTTAAAACTGGAAAATTTTGTCAATATCAATCTTTTCTTTTTCTGCTTCAATCTAGATGTGTGTCTAGCACGTCACTGGCGTCTATTCTCCGGCAATCTGCCGGCTATGTTATTTATGCTTTGAGGTGTGACGTTTTTTTGTTTGCACTCTCCTAAATGAATGCTTAACATTAATGAAATTATCAGCGGTCCGTGAAACTTGATATAAAACTATCACAACCAAACATGGGATTAATATATCAACTTAATTATGAGAAAATATGCTTGTAATACCGAGCGAGTGCTTATTGGATTATTGAACGAAAAGATCAAGGGGAACAAATTGGATATAATGGCATTGGGTATATTGGCACATTGGGTATTTTGGCATTGGGTATATTGTCATGTAACCAATATTAAGGTCACGTAAGGTTACTCGGACCCCTTCAAGGTCAATAAAGAAATATACAATGAAGTCTGTTAATAAAGCATGGTGACGCAGTTTGGTTTTCGATTTTTTTTTTGCAAATTTTAAATGCGTGTTATATGTTGCATCAGTAAATCCATTAAATCAGTTGTGTCTGTTGCTACACATATTCTCCAGCACTAAGTCTAATTCTCAGCTATTCGGTCACTCTGCACTGGTAGTAGACTACAAGTAGTGGTTGCAAGCATTGAAGGCTCGGAATATCATAGCAATTTGGCTCAACGAATTTGCAGCTAAACTTCGGAAATTCGACAAAACTATATTTCGTAATATTTAGCATCAACTTTTGTAGCATCAGAAAATTTTTATTAAAGATTTTTTTGTCGTTTTAAATGAGATGCATGTGCCAGTTTTTCAGGAGCTCTGCTCAGCGTTATCGAATGCAACCACGTCAAACAAAAGTAACAAACAGACTTCGCCAATTAAAGATGGGTTCAAGTGGATTGTGGAGAATGTTCTAGAAGACTGGGAAACCTTGGACGAGAGAGTGGCCCACGACATGGAAGTGCAGAAGCAAAAGGCATTTGAAGAGCACAAAGCCAAAGCAGAAAGAATAAGAAAAATGCGAGAAGAAAGGTATGGAGGATTTTTCGTGATATCGTTTCATTGCTTCGCAGGTGCTTTTTGCAGATTCTAGAACTGTAGATAGGAGAGCACAGATAGGAAAGTTGATCGAAATATAAATTTGCTCAGATTCAATGGGACCTTGAGATCAGAGAACACACTACTGGTATTGCGTATAACATTTTCGGTTGCAAATCGTTCGGTTTGAGAAATTCCTATCAAGTCACGCGGGCCACTGAGGGATGGTCATTGCTCGTTAGGCGCGTTAGCCAAATGTAATCTTATGTGCGCTTTGCAAGTTGCGCTTATTTTCGGCCAATTAGAATGGAGAATAATTTATGTACTGTACCCATTTTACTGTTTTCGATCTATTGTTCGTTCGATCTATTATGCGTGGACCATATTTGCGAACATCATAGCGTGTTTTGAATAACTGCCTGTACTAGACATCAATCAGTTCTTACCTACACATTTTTGAATGATTTGACTATTCAACTTATCATTTTGAGACTTAAGTTCGAGTAACTTATGCTCTTAATTATAACAGTCTGCTCTTTCTAACCCACAATCTTCGTATTCAAAATATTTTAATCAATCGAACATAATACGCATATAGCGAATTTAATTTTGAGTTGTAATTTTGTATCTAGAGAACGGAAGGAGAAAGAAAAGCAGCGATTAGAAGCCATGAATGGGGAGGGCAGTATTCATAAGAAATTACCACCAATTCACTCTCAACACCTCCCTCAGCAGTCCCAGGTGGTCAACTCTAACGAAGGAGCCAGTGACGCTGCTCTGTCTATGAATGAGGAACGGATGAAACAGTTCGCACAAGTCATGGTAAGAGCACTGAATGTTCAAAGCTCACACATTTGTTTTCAAAAGTTTGTTGAGAAGTTCACCCGTGTGAACAGCACCACATTTGAACAAACTAATTTTGTTGTTTTTGCATTGACAATAATGGATGGATTACGTAGCCCAGGTGAGACTATTAATAAACATAACATATCTAAGCCCTATATAGCATTATAAAGGTGTAAGAATTTAATTGGATGGTCAAGTTGTTGTGCTCCCATTATATTTTTTAATCCGATCAACACGAAGCAGGAGAAAGATTCGAAATGCCATGTACATTATTGGCCTTCTATTGGTTTTTTACAAAAAGACAGCGCCTGTCTTTTTTTACAAAAAGACAGCGCCTGTCTTTTTTTACAAAAAGACAGCCCCTGTCTTTTTTTACAAAAAGACAGGGGCTATTATTGGCCTTCTCTTGGTTTTTTTACAAAAAAGACAGCGCCTTAAAAAAGGCGCTGTCTTTAAGATCTGTTCACACATTTTCATGATTTTTAAAGTCAAATTGGAGTAGTGATTTTGGTCACGCAAAAGTAGAGCGAAAAAGCGAGTGGTTTTGCGGCGTGAATTTTTTTTGCTCTAAATTTTAAAGTGGAGTGAGAAAACTGTTTGAACAAAAATTCGCTTTCTTGCAAGTAGTTGTTGTTCACATGCGGCAATTTCGCTTTGATTTTTACTGTTTTTTTTCAATTTTTTGGATAAGATTTTTTTTCTCAACGGTTTTCCCAATCCATTCATAGTCCGTTCTAGGTCTAGTTTTCTGTTTAGTCAATGAAAATTCTTCTGCTATGTTTTTTATTTCGTCGTCATGATTTTTGTTACGACCGTATGACGTCACAGCAACTTCAAATCTGCTTTTTGTTCATTCGTTCATGCAATTTCAACTGAAGTGCGTGTGTGACGTCGATTTTTTGCTCTTAGTGAAGCGAGTTTTTTTGTTCATTCGCGTTATTAAATTTTTGGTCACACATGACTTACCTCACTCTCAAAAATGACTTCCTCACTTTTAAATTGACTTTTATTTACTTTAATTCAAAGAGATAAGGTAAAATGGGCGTGTGTCACTCTAAATGAAGGTTGTTTGAGATCAGCTAATAGAGGCAGCAATAACTTATACAGATTTTTAATCAAAATATAACAGATCAGCCTTCAATGAAAAGACGAATTTTTTGGTCTGTCTTTTTATTGCTTTTTTTAGACTGCCGATCTACGAATCTATTGCGGCTATTTTCTGGCATTCTGCCAGCTACGTTTTCATTTTGATGCTTCTTTTCTGTTCGCGTTGATAGCGGGCGGTAATCTGTTTACCGTTTCTCGGAGTTCTGTGTGTTGCTTTTTAATAGCCGCCATCAGCCTCTCAACGGCTATTATTTAGGCGCTCTCGTTGTTACAATACAAAGAATTTGAGTTGTATTGGGGCACTGTATTTTTAAGACTCGAAGAGATTTTATGGTTTTCTGTTTCTTTTGAGAAGTGAGCGAGCAAGAAAACCGGAAGTTCAGGGAGTAAATAAAGTTTGTAAAAGTTGTTTCAGTGAACAATTTCGAAGAGCGGAGAAATGAGCGTGGTTCTTTTGTTCATGTCTTCTTTTTGTTTGGTACCAAGCAATTTCTTTGAATTATGACAAAAAAATTTGCGAAAAATTGTTAAACTTGTTCTGAATTTCCTAGTTATTCGCTTTTTTCAAAATTAAAGATGTTTTTTGCTTTTTTTGGATTGTTCAAATTTGAGTGAGCAATTAAGTTATCTCGATTACTTCTATATTCCTTTTCCTTTGTATTTGTACTTGTACAATTTTAAAAATTAATTGAATTCTTGTTTTGTTTAATTTTCTCAGCCGGCTATTATAGCGCTCCTACTTTTACAATTCAAAGAATTTGAATTGTATTGGGGAGCTGTCTTTTTTTGAAGATCTATTCACACATTTTCATGATTTTTGAAGTCAAATTTGAGTAATGATTTTGGTCACGCCGAAACAGAAAGTGGAGCGTAAAAGCGATTGGTTTTGCGGCATGAAATTTTTTTGCTCTAATTTGAAAGTACAGCGAGAAAACGGTGTTTGAACAAAAATTCGCTTTCGCTGAAGATTTGTTGTTCACATGCGGCAATTCCACTTTGATTTTCACAGTTTCTTCGATTTTTTTGGATCGGATTTTTTCTAAAAAGTTTTCACGATCCCTTCATAGTTCATTCTGCTCCTAGTTTTTTGTTTGAAGCAAATTTTCATTTCTCGCCACTGGTTTTTTTTGTTCACATGCGGCATTTTGACTTTGATTTTCTGTTTTTTTTGTTGTTTGGATCTAATTTGTTTTAGAAATGGTTTGCCCAATTCACGCATAGTTCGTTCTAGGTCTAGATTTTTGTTTATCCAATGAAAGTTCTTTTAATTGTACGTCAGAACATGTCCTGCAATGTTTTTTTTAAAGATATGTTTGCTTTTTTCGGCTTTTTCACGTCGGTGAGAAGTCAAATTAGAGTGGTGATTTTGGTCACACTGGAGTGGTAAAAAGAGCGAAAGATTGAGTAGGTTTGAGGCGTTTCTTTTTCAAAATACCTTTAAAGTGGAGTGAGAAATAGGTGTTTGAACAATTTGGCGGTTTTTGATGGATTTTATTTCAGTTGAGTCAATTTGACTTCTGTTTGCAGAGTTTCATCTCCTTCAGTGCTTTTAAGACGGTACATATGTGTTCTAATTGTTTTTATTTGCTTTTGCTTGAATTCATTAAGGGGCAGCTAAAACTTTTTTGTGACTTTGCCACTATTTGTTGTCATAAAACATCAGTGAATTTTGGATTTCGCCACATTTTTTAAAAAGAGTTATGTTGTCTTGTCACTAAGTATAATCAATGACCGGTCGGAATGATTGCAAATGAGGCATAAAGGAACGTAATTAATGGCATAAAGGAACCTAATGATTGTGATCTTTGATGTCTTATTATTTCATCTCATTAGGGACAGGTCTCTGATGCTGCTCATAGGTGTTGTTTTCCGATTTACTTGTTTTTGTTCATATTTGGTGCTCTTTATGGCTTTGACACTAATTGTTTTCAATAAAATTTATCGTGTTTTTTTGCGATTTTTTTTCAACTTTGTCGTCTTAAATCTTAGTCTAGTTATTGTCAGGTGTCATTGGTTGCTAAAAAGGCTTCAATTAAAGCAAGTCGTTTTAGTTCATAGCTATTGCTTTATGTGACTTATACGCTTGTTTATTTTTGGAAAAACAGTCTGTTTTTTTTAGTCTTGCTAGTATTTGTTGTACTTATTGCTGTCTTGTCACTTTATGTCATTGATGACAGTCTCAGCGGTGTCACTGAGGACCCAATTAATTGATGTAATTGTATTCTTCATTAGCTGTTGCGTTCTGGGACTTTTATACTAAGTGTTTTCAAAAAGTTTCAGCCAGATTTATTGCGATTTTTGGTTATTTGTCTAATCATTTAATATTATTAGTGAGAAGACTCATCGACATATAATGACAGGTTGCTAATGAGAAATAGAGGAATATTGGTGGCAGTTTGAGTTCATAGTAGGTGGTTTTTTATTTTTGATATTGGCTTTTCAAAATATAAAAGTTGAGTTTTTTTAGTCTTGCTTGTTTTTGTTGTTCTTGTGTTGTTTTATTGCTTACTATCATTACTAACAGCTCTCATTTGCCTTTCAAAGCGGAGTAAATGATTGTCGATTTTTCAAACTATAAAAGTTGAGTTTTTTAGTCTTGCTTGTTTTTGTTGTTCTTGTGTTGTTTTATTGCTTACTTTCATTACTAACAGCTCTCATTTCTTTTTCAAAGCGGAATAAATGATTGTCAGGTCATAAATTAATACAATTCTTTGAATTGTTTTTCGGGACTTGTCCTGCTAAGTTTTTTACTTCGTCGAATAGAAATTGTTCGCTTTATCTTAGGTCACAGCTTGTTCCGCATTTTGCGTGAAATCTTTTTGACTTCTCTTGGCTAGTTTCACTTTTCTCTCATTCTGCTAAAAATGCTTTTAGACTTCAGCTGGGCAGCAAAGCAATTTGAAATGAAGATTCAGTATCAAAAAACGAAATCAGAATTAAAAACGGGATAAACTCATATTTACTCTCATATTTGTACGCAGCTTTCATTGTTGGTCATTCTATTTCGGTTAACTTGCAATGTCGGCAATCTTTTAGGAAATCTATTTTCTGACATTTCAGCAACAAGTTGGAAATGACCTCAACAACAGTTTATCGGAGAGTTTGCGATCAAATAGAAGCATGACGCGAAGTCCGTTACCGAAAGGGAATTCTTCACTGAATCACAAGATCGTCTCTTCACAAGATGAGAAATGTAGTGATCTGGACAGAACAACTGAAACTGTCACTACGAATAGTGGACAATCAGCGAGAGTGGAAAACATGTTTGTAGTGGATGGGAAGGAAAATGAGAGCAACAATCGACTTTTCTTGGTTGATGGAATCAATAGAAGGGCACAAGATGACGTGTATCATACTGACAATCATAGACAGTTACCACCTTTAAGTAAGCCGAAAATTCAGATTCCGTGTCAAATATCAACAGCAAATTAAACGCGGCCGCAGATTAGCGCCTTAATGCGTTAGATATAGCATGTCCCTTTAAATTAAAATAGTCAAACGTTTCAAAAATCATCTGATAGATTTGAAAGATTAAAGCTCAAAGTTAGATAATGTAGATTAAAAAATGAATTGCACCTAAAGGAAAAAACGTAGGCTTTCAAGTGGCCATATTGAAGCTCACATGCTTGCTGTTTCGTTTTTAATAGCCGCCCTCATCTTCTCAGCCGGCTATTATAGCACTCCTATTTTTTTTTTACAATTCAAAGAATTTGAATTGTATTTCGGCGCTGTCTTTTTTACGACTCGAAGAGGAGTATTGGAGAAGTCCTTTTTTAATCACTTTAGTTGGAGTGAATTTTGAAGCAGGAAATGAAACGCGTGAAAAATGGTTTGGGTGCTGAACAAAAGTGAAGAGGGGAGCGAAAAGAGAGTGGTTTTTTGTTCATTCCGCTGTTTTCGAGAGAGCGAGAAATTGAGGTGTGAAAAAATTTCTGTAAGCGAGCGAAATTTGTGTTCGCGTGCGGCTTTTTAAAACCGTTTTTCTGTTAATTGTTTTGGTTTAGAAGTCTTATTATGATATTGTGTGATTTTTTAGGTTGCTTTAATAGTGGTTTGTAGGTTTTTGGTCATAAATAAGAATTTTAAACCATTTTGCTGGTTTTTCAGCTATTTTGCTGAATTTTAGGCGAATTTTATCAATTTTTTGCGTTTTGTCTTGTTATATTGCTTTGTATGGGCTTTAATAGACGCATGTTCGTTACTGAGTCTCTGGATACCAAGTGATTACATTTTCTTAGGTTTTAAACGATTTTTTTGTTAAGAAAAATGACAATAAACTGAAACATTTTTAATTATTCTTCTTAATTTTTTGCTGTTTTTCGCTTTTTTTCTAAACTTAGAGAAGTTTCTTAGCCTATTCGGTTTTCCTATTGTTTTGGAAGTTTTTCGGTTTTCTTTTTGCTCCATTGAACGTTTTTTTTTTTGGCTCTATGTGCTCTTGTGAAATCAAAAAAGCTTATTTTTTTCTAAGATTTCTTTCAAGTTGTTTTTATATGCTCTTTGTGTTCTTCAAGTTTTTATAGCATTTGGGGATGCCTATAGTCCAATTTTGTTGTTTTTAATGCGTGTTGATGATTTTGATTTCAGTTTGAGTCATTTTATTGAAGATAATTGAGTAATTTTTATGATTTCTGCGAATTTTGTGTTTTTTTTTGAATTTTTGCTGAAATCTTCTGATTCTGCTTTTTGCTAATTTTTAGTATCCTAGCTTTTGATAGGAACTTTTCTAAGAGGTTTTTATGGAATGTATTTAGAGCACTTTTCATTGACAGATATTACTAACTTTTCTTAATCTCTTTACTTTTTTTTAATCAATTTTGATGTCTGAAAAATTTTTCTTTAAGCGAGCGAATTTTTTTTCACGTGCGGCTTTTAAATGCAGTTTTTTTCCAACTTTTGATGGTTATTAGTTTTAGGCTTGTTTTGATAGGAATTGAAGTGTTCAAGTAGTTAATTTGAGTTTACTGCTAAGTTGGAGGATTTTGATCAGTTTTGCTGATTTTGACAAAATTTAATGGTTTTTTGTCTTTTTTTTGTTTTAATGCTTTAAGTGGGAATCGAATAGAAGCTTGTTACTTAAGATGTTTTTGGTAACCAATTGACTAAAGTTCTCTTGGTATCAATTATTTCTCTTTTTTTAAAACTGAGAAGTCTCCTAGCCTATTATGACTTGCCCATTGTTTTGCGAACTTTTCATTGCTCTAAGTGCAAAGGAACTTTACTCGTTTTTATGCTTCCTTGTACTATTAAAAAACTCATTAAGTTCTTCTTGTTTTTTTTGTTCAATTTGTGTTCGAATGCCGTTTCTATTCTTCCTTATTTTTTGTGGCATTTGTGGAGGTTCAGGGTTCAGAATAGTTGTTCTATTTATTAAGTCATAAGTCTGGGCAATTTTATCCTTCGAGTCGTTTCCGGAATTCTTCCGGCTATGTTTTTTTAAGATCTGTTCAAACATTTTCATGATTTTTGAAGTCAAATTGGAGTAGTGATTTTGGTCTTGCCGAAACAGGAAGTAGAGCGAAAAAGCGAGTGGTTTTGCGGCGTGAAATTTTTTTGCTCTAAATTTAAAGTGGAGTGAAAAAACGGTGTTTGAACAAAAATTCGCTTTCTCGCTAGTGGTTTTTTGTTCACATGCGGCAATTTCACTTTGATTTTCTCTTTTTTTTCAATTTTTTGGATAAGGTTTTTTTCTAAACGTTTTTCCCAATCCATTCATAGTTCGTTCTAGGTCTAGTTTTCTGTTTACTCAATGAAAATTCTTTGAATTGTACGTCAGGACTTGACCTGCTATGCTTTTTTTTACTTCGTCGAACTTTTTTTCGCTTTACCATATTGCCGCTTTTTCAGCATTTTGCGTGAAATGTTTTCGACTTCTCAAGGCTAGTTTCTCTCTTCTCTCATTCTGCTAACGGTGAATTTGAACATCAGTTGCTCAGCAAAGCAGTTCAAAATGAACAGAGTCAGAATAAAAAACTGAAGTCAGAAATAGAAACGGGATAAACCCATAAAGCCCAATTTTTGATGCCCGATATTTGAACGTCGTTCCTATAAGTCTTAGTTACTATCTCTTATGCTTATTGGTATTGATAGTAGCCCCTGTATCCTCTCTCTAAGAAACAGAAGTATGTTCAACTACGAAATGCGATTAAAATAAATCGGACTTAAAAAATGTTTTTGTACAAAAATCTTTTTTTTTCGATATCTTCTATTCTTTCAATCCCAATCATGCTTATTGGAATCAACGGCGGCTATTTTCCAGCAATCTGCCGGCTATGTTTTGGATTGTTTGCATTTTCTCTTCTCATTGAACAGATTTTACATGACTGCTGAACTATGGTTAATTGCACTGTTAAGAATGGTAAAATTGTGTTGTAGTGGTTAGGTTAATTATTTTCAGTGAACTGTTAAAACTGTGTTGCAGTAGTTATGTTAATTCTTTTCAGTTCAGTGAACTGCTAAATAAAATCGTGTTTTAGTTAAGTTATTTCTTTTTTAAAAGAAGTTTTTTAAATTTCTTTTTTAGCAGCTATCGCGGCTATTGGGACATCGTGTTTTTTTAATTCGTCGTTTCCATCAATGATTCTTGCGACCTGACATCTTGGAAAAGAATTTTTCAATTGTAGTGACTTCTACTGCTTTACAGTTAAAATTTGTGTACGTGACGTCATTTGTTCTGCTTTTAAGTCAATTGCGTTTTCTACCTCACTCAAAAAGTTAACTTCAGAACTCACTTAATGAACTTCAAGTTTTGTGAACCTTTACTAGTTAAAGATCAATAGTGTGTATCTAAGTAGTACCAAACGTAGATGCCCTCATTCTTGAGTATTAGAGTCTGGAGTTTTTGATCCGGAATCCTAATTATGAAAAAGCTCTGAGGACTTTTTCATCATAGAGCGAGCGTATGTGTCTCTTAAAAAAATGACACAAAAGACTGGTGGTCAATCTATCTATATTGTTGCTTTAGTTGTTTCAATTCCATGGAAGGCCACAAGCGTCTATCGCGGATATTTTACGGCAATCTGCCGGCTATGTTCAGTGAACTGTTAAATTTGACCCTTCGTCAATCCACACCCCCTGCGCAGGGTTCCAATTTTTTTCTTTGTAATAGTCTATAATCAGCTCTGATAACGTCATCTGAACTATTATAGGTTACGAGACTCTGATAATAATAACTGCGAAAATATGGCATTCGTTGCGAATCACGAAGCCTTTCGAAATGCCGGTCAGAGTTTTCTAGTGATTTTAGCAATCACGTAACATTGGTTGAAAAACTAACGAATCAAAAACGCTTGAACGTTTGAAAAAAGAATAAAGTTTGAAATCTAGAAGTGTAATAGAAATATTGCCTTTTTTAAAACTTGCGCCTGCTTGTTTCAAGTTATGTTATTGATTGTTCAGACGAGGAAGCAATGGCAAAGGCTAAGAAAAAGAAAAAGAAAGTGAGAAAGAACCAACTGGAACCATTCTCTCCCGATGGTGACACTAACCACACCGCAGCATTCACCAAAGACGCTCCTAATCTAGCAGTACAAGCAACCACAGCTCTGAAACACAGGGACAAGAAGGAAAAACAGCAGGAACAAGATATAGGGAAAGTAGTGTTGGAGAGTTACAACGTAACTGAGTCTGACTTCTATGACTCTGACTTTGTAAGCGACGCGAACAACGCGGAACACCAAATGTAAAGTGTACATACATATGATCTTGTAGTGCTGCATCGAAAAACAGGATCTATTCTATTTCTCCTATCTCTCAACTTCCCAGATTAGTTGGCATATATGATTTAAGCCCCTTGGTTTACATGCTATTTGTACTGTACCATGTTATGTAACAACACAATTTGTAACTAACAGTAAAAAAAAAACAACCGGGGGGGGGGGGGGGGCAGAATAGAATAGATCCGAAAAACCATTGTCAGTGTTAGCTTAAATCGAATAGGATAGTTTGATCTATTAAATAATGTTTGTGTGTACATATGCTTTGATTAATACTGTATATATTTAATTAGCCAATTTCACTTAATTGCAATTTTCGGATTATGGGTTCACATTGTAGTATTTAGAATATATTTTTTGACTGAACATTTTTTTAATGCTCTAATAAGTGTAGCAATTGTATGAATCGAGTCATTCTTTTGCCATGTGACTAGCCGTATTGTGTTTTTAATGACATTAGCATTGGTTTTCGTTTCACCCCGATTCATGTAAGCGATCTTGTCTTAACACCATATCAGAAGTGCTTAAATTGGCCGCGTAAGGTAAAATAGTGCTTCCTTTCAGTTCACGGTAGTCAAGATTTTAAAAAATGATGTTATCAAGGAGCTCAAGCCAGCAGTTATTCAAGAAGCCAAGCTCAACTGGTGCATTCAGTAATCAAAGTCAAGATAGTTTTATGAATCATTCGGAAGAGACCTCAAATCATGGTTTGATTGACGTTCCTTGTTAAAAGTGATTTTAGTAGATCAGCAGCCGAGAGTCAGTATCAATAGGCGGTGTTTGATTGCGATTTAGAGGTCCAAGTATTTGGTTTCTATCGAAGACTGGTCGCTCCTAATACCAAAAATGGTTTCAAAGGATATGATTTCAAATGATAGGTTGGGTCAAAATCGACGTAAAATGTTAGTGTTAATTTTTTTTGACGAATGGTTTGGAAAGCAATGGTCCGTAGATTTGGTAAACTCTAGGGTATTGGTGCAAGATATAGAGTGGTTAAACACTCGGAGTTTATAAAATGTGATCTACTGTTCGCCCCTTTTATCGAAAAAGGTATTTCATTCACTGGAAGTCTTGTGATCTCGCACGTTTCTGTCTTGAAATGTTACGCAACGTAGCCATGATTGGAAAACTTTTAAATAAGTAATGGCAAAGCAGTAGCGTTGACAAATATTGGTCTTCGTTATTTTTAGACTCGAGTATTGGGTTTCGATCGGTCTTTTTATAGCTGCGAAGCTGTAAGCTGAACGTAGCTATATTGCGGTGCTCTTGGTTTTTTTTTTGTTTCGTCGTCTGACGCTTTATTTTCGTTTTACATTTGTTCTAGAACATTCTGTCTCGTCACTGTTTAAATGGCTTTTTCGCGCTTGATTTCACGCTTTATGCGTGACCTAAATTGCGGTTATTCAGAAACAGAATCTGTTCCTAAAACAAAGTTGATTGTAAGAAAACAGATTGTATGGTCCGACAGCCGAGTGGTTAAGGCGACTGGCTGTTAATCCGGAGATCGCTGGTTCGAGACGCGACAGGGAAACTTTTTTTGCACCCAAAAACAACCTCCTTTGAAATAAACTTGTAAGTTTTATAGGCGGCGGCGATAACTATTATCAACTCACTTCTGTATCTTTTTCCATCTGTATTTTACGGCACGCAAGTCTATTTCGCAGCTATTCCGGCAATCTGCCGGCTATGTTGTTGTTTTAGCAGTTTGTTGCTTTAAAAAATTGACGAAAAAAGCTGAAGTCACCCTGGTTTACCTCACTGAGAAAAGGACATTAAGAATCACTAATCAAGGCCAATTGAGCCCACTAGTTCAGTATTATTAAAGTTGGAAAGGCCAGATTGAGGCGATTAGTCCCATTTTGGCTTCATTTTTTCAATTCGTCTGAACATTCCTCCACCTGAGACCTCCATCCTCAAAAAATATTTAGCCCCCTCCCTCTACATACCTACGCCCCAGCCCACCACACGCATCTAATCCTTCACCATTCCTCTCGCCACTCATACAGACCCACTAATTGAAACATGATTGAGATTGTCGTCTAATTTCAAGTTAAATTGAAGTATCTAACTCCAAGATTTTTTAAATGAAGTTTTGTTTCGTTACAATCGTTTGTTTTTAATTATTCTTGAAAAGATCAAATCAGTATTCCAAAGGTTTCTTCGGTTCTTTTCCAAAGTTTGCTGTTTTTTAAGCAGAAACATAACTGTGAATTATTTCTTTCTTTTCAAACATTGACTTATGTGTTCAAACTTTAGGCATTAACATCTTGTACTCAATGTTTTTCAAATGTTGAGTAGTTAGTACCTTTTGGTAAAATTCAAGAAAAAAGATTTGATCCTATAATAGTCTCTCCTCTATCGTAAACTAATATCCGCTCTCTGCCTACAAAGTAGCAGAGCTGCTGAGATGAAATATTGGACTTAGAGATAGGTTTTGGTGGCTGTTGTCGGTTAATGGTATGTTTAATAGCGGATATTAAGGCGCTCGCTTTTCTTATGCATATGCAATTCAAAGATTTTGAACTGTATCGGGGCACTGTTTTTTGACTAGAAGAGTATTGGCGAAGAGTTTCTTTTTAAATAACGTTTATTGGAGTGATGTTTGATTATGATACTTTATTAATTTGCGTTTTGTTTTGATAGATTTTTGACATTTTTTTGGTTTTTTACATGTGTTTGAAGCCAATTTGGAGGTTTTTCGGCTATTTTACTGAATTTTAAGCAATTTTTTACGATTTTCCGCCAACTGTTTTGTTTTACTGTTTTAAATAGGATTTGATAAGAAGCATTTTGCTTACGGAGTGCTTAGATACCAAGCGATTACAATTTCTTTGTTATAAACATCTGAGAAAAAATAGACATTTCAAAGTATTTTTCTTAGTTTTCTGCAGATTTTTTTCTCTAATCTTAGACAGTTTTTTGAGCTTATTATGACTTGCCTGATGTTTTGCAAGCATTTCAATGCTCATTTTGCTCCAGAAAATTTTTAGCTCTTTGTTTTCCCGATATATTGAAACTTGACTTATTTTTTCTGGATTTTAAAAATGAATTTGTTTCTAAATGACTTTTGCTTCACATTTTTAAAAAAAGTTTTGGAGAGGTCCTTGATTCAAATGAATTGTTTTAGTGAATTGATTTTTCAGTTATTTTTTGAAAGATAATTGAGAATGTTAAAACAAATTGGCGATTTTTTCATTCTGATTTTATAGCTTCTCGCTGTAGTTTTTCGTTTTCAACTTTTATTTTATTGCAATTTTTAAATTTTGCTATTAAAAGATTTCACTGAAGGCTAAACAGGGAACATTTCACCAAAATAGATATTACAACTTTGTTGATTGATATTTTTCTGCCAAGTTTTGAATAGGTAAATGCCTAAGCAGAGAAAGAAATCGAGCATTTTTTCTCTGAAAAGCTGTTCTCTCAATGGTTGTTCTTTGTAATGATAAGTGAGTAAATTTCAGCAAATTTTGGCCAATGGTAGCCGGTTTTCCGCTTATTCCCAACTTTTGTTTGGGGCTACTTTTTCTTGTTCAGTGTTCATACTGAGCTATTTTGGGGGTGTCAATGGCAGTCATTGGAAGCTAGACAGGGAACAACTTTTTAATAACACAAACATTACAAATTTCTGCTTTCAGTTGCATTTTTTTTGTTTTTTTGCTTTTGTATAAATCTGCAAGGTGGTGGATGGCTGAATGCTTGACCAGAAACAGTAATCAAAGTTCTCTAACAAATTGGTTGGGAGGTAGCCTTGAGTCAATTTCAGCACAATTGGTTGCTAATTTGTTTGGAAAATTTGCAGTCTTTTTTCTGATCTTGTCTTTTATTTCCTTTCCAATACCTCCGTTTTCTCTACTTGAAAAAGTTTTGCTGGTTTTTTGGTCAAATTTTAGTTGTTTAATGAATGAAAATAAACGTTTCGCATGATTGTCCAACAATAGTTGGTTTGGAGCAGCAACACATATTTTTTAGATGCTTTGTCAGGCTTTGTGGTCAGATACTTTCTTGTTCACTTTCAAGTTATTGATTCAAAGAGATCAGTTTTATTTAGTAGGATAATCATTATGTTGGTTAGGTTGGCCAATTTTATCTTTCGAGGTGTTTCCCGAGTTCTTCAGGCAATGTTTTTTTAAGATGTTCACACATTTTCATGATTTTTGAAGCCAAATTGAAGCGATGATTTTGGTCACGTTAAAACAGTAAGTGGAACACAAAAGCGAGTAATTTTGCGGTGTAAAGTTTAGTCATTCTAACTTTGAGTGAGAAAAAGGTGTATGAACAAAATTTAGCTTTCTTGTTAATGGTTTTGTGTTCACGTGCGTTATTTTTGCTTTGCTTTTTTACTGTTTTTTCAGTTGTTCAATTTTAGGATTTTTGCTAATTGTTTTTATGACTCCAATCTTAGCCCATTCTCAGTAGTTTTTGTTGAGTCAATGAAAATTCTTTGAAGTGTAGGTCAGGACTTGCCCTGCGATGTTTTTTTTTTTAAAATTCGTTTTAGCTTTTGATCACGTTTTCCGTTTTACATAGGTTACAAGTTTAATTCGTGCTTTACCTCACTCACTATTTCAACTGAATGGATATTATGTTCTTTCACGCCTTGAATTAAGCAATGCAGTAAATACTCAATGTCAAAAGAGCAAAATCAAAAGAAACGAGATAAAAAGACCGATAAAGCCCGGTCATTAAGTCATTGTGAATTAGGTTATCAAAGTTTATTAGAGCGATTGCTAGCTGATTATGTTAATAAGCTTGACAGCGTTAGGTTTAAAAGTCGAATTAAGTATAGCGTTAGAATTTAACTGAAAACTGCTGCCACTTTCTAGCTCTTTTTTTTTGTTTCAATCACAATTTGCGTGAACGGGAACTCTAGTTCTCTAATAGGTGTGGCAATTGACTAAGTATATGTTAGAACAAAATCTTATTCCCCCTTGAGGCTCGTGCCAAGCACTAGGGTGCAAGAGCCCTCGTGTCAGGGCACTAAGTTCCTTGGGCGATTAAAATTTTGTCCTAACGTATTTAGAGAACCAAACCGTACGAAAGGGTTGATTTCATTTGAAATTAAAGTTAAGATTAAAATTTTGCAGACTAGTGAGACAAAATTTTCTTAAAATTACAAAAAAGCTGAAAGAAAAACAGTTGTTTCCGTCTCCGATAGCGGAGCAGCCGATTATTTATAGTAGTTTGATTTAAGTGTCACAAGTTAGATTTCTAACTAAGTCTATTTTTTGCCGTAAAGTTATTGTCCAATATTAGGACACTAAATTAAGGGCAGACAATTAGACTTCTCTTTATTTATAAAATTCATTTTTCACACTAAGCTCTCCGGCTCGAAGTTTTAGTGACCGATAAAATTGTACAATGAAATCACCATCAGCCGTCAATGAAGGCATTTGGTATCTAAGAAATTTGCAAGTGTTTTTTTGAACTTCCAAAAAGTTATCAGTTAAGTAATTTCATGTATATCTTTTGTTAAAAATGAGTAAAAACTCATTTTTGCAAATACTTTCAACGCTATTGACTTAATAGACCACTACTTTTTCATATTGCTTTTTTTGCTGATAATGTTGAGGCAGTTTCCATATTAAGCTACTGAAATGTTCCATTGCCTTTATTATTGCTGGAATGCAGGTACCAGTCGACTCTCATGAAGTTGGAGAAAATTTCTGTAAAAGCTCAATTTGTTCGACTTTCACATGCTTTTACTCGAGAAAACTATTAATCAAAAGGTTTCCAAATTTTTCAAAATCTTCGAGTAAAATTAATTTAGTTCAAGGTCTTAGAGTACAAATTTTTGGGCAAGAAATAATCTTGCTTCAGAGTTGGATGCGTGTTTTTCAGAAATGGAGAAAGTGACATTTTCCCAATACTTTATGCCTAATATTTCTCATTAGTAGCTCCATAAACGTTTTCAATGCATGAAAAATGACTTGCTTCTTTGATGAACTCGCTTTGTGCTTCTGATACCTTATCTTTTAAAATCTATATCATTATATCTACATCATTATATTTATTCAAAAATTTTTTGTTAGTCGATGCGTTGGAACAATACGTCCGAACGTCCATAACCGATCCTACTTGTTCATAGTGAGAAATTTAATACAGAGACAGTTCACATAACTCTGTGTGAGGCACAGAATGTTCCAACTTTCGCATTAAAAAAACCTTGAAGACATAATTTCAACATGTCTAAAATTCTGTTGCAGAATGTTTTCCTGAGCATTTTTTGGGTTTTCGTATAATGGCGCAGAAATGTTAATTTTTTAATAACTCGATTTTAAAAAAAGTGGGGAAAGGAGAGCGAAAAAAATAATCAGGCTTCCGGGGAACAAAAAATTTTGTTACTCATCCGCTAAAAATATTTTCATATTCCCGCCTTTTTTTAAAAAAAATGTTAACAAGAATGGTGTTGCTTAGTTTTTAACAAAAACAGCTAAAATGAATTTTTTAATAATAAAGATTTTGATTTTGCTCCATTCGTTCATATGGTCTTTGTTTACAATTTTTAACTGATAGACTTTGAGAACTTCGGTTGAACCCCAAAAGAAAAATAACTGTGTCGAATGCTAAGTTCCTTCAGAATTTCATTTTGGTTAGAAAGACTAAAAAATACAGCAGTGAAATTCTCAGTTTTGAACTACAGTTTTGAAAACCGTTGACAATAAAATAATACGTATAATCAAAAGAGAAATAATTCAATCGCGAAGCAGATGAGGCCTGCCCGTATTCCTGCTAAGACAAAATACCAAAAAGAACTTTGTATTTTAAAATTACGGAATATCGTAATAGGCTTAAATTTTAACAAATACATATTTAATAACCAGAGTCTTCTCTTGCTTCGCGTTCAGTCATTTTTGCATTTGCACAAAATTATTTGTTAATAACATAATTTTTCGTAGATTTTTTGAAGTACGATATGAGATATGTGCCTACCAGTCGCTCCTTTCTCAAATTTTTGTGATTGAATAACCAATTGTGAAAAATCTCGATTACATGTTTATTTGTGGTGTCCTAATTTTGAATGATTAAATTCCAAAACAAACAGAAAAACTGGTAAAGAATTATAGCTGGCACAGTTTTTAACTTGTTGTTTTTGTTTGCTGTATATTTGCAATAATATAATGATTTCCCGATATGAACAGCCTTTTCCAGTAACGGTTAACGTGACTTGCAGTAACCCCCTTAATCTCAGATTGAGGTGTCCTTCCAAAACAACCTCTGATCAGACCGTCCCAGAAGACCAGAGCAACATAGATCTAGGCTTCGTAATTTCGAGCGCAATTTTCCCCCTCTACAATTGAAGATGGTCTGAGCAGAGGTTGCTATGGTCTTGGACCTCAATCTGATCTGTCTTAGAGCCATCATCTGAGTCTGAGAACTGGACAGCAAAAAGACCAGGCGATAATCATGGAAAACTTGTCAATAGCGAAGTCTTGAAATCTGATGTTAAGGATGCGGCGAAGGATGAAATTTTGACTGCGGGCAGTAATGAAGAAATATCAGTCAGTGGATCATTACAAGAAAAGTTGGTATAATATTTATTATTATCAGAATCATTGGTATAAAAATTGGAATTTCACAAATCGAGCACATGGCACTTGCAGCTAAAACAAACTTAAAATTTAGCAGAAATCATGTAAAAAATACGACATATTAAAAAGAGT
>NC_134473.1:7447753-7569753 GCF_964194025.1 Convolutriloba macropyga | reverse complement strand
ACAAGAACAATTCATGAATTTTGATTTCTAAGCCACGACAGTTCCATTGTAAAATTTTAATGTTGTCCATTTTGAAGAATTTCTTGGCTGTTAGATTGAATCATGTTTGTGTTAACAGTTTGCATTAGGCTTGCCTTTTTGATATTATCGTGAATTTCTTGTCCTTCTATTCTTTCGTTAAACACTCTGGAGGCACTGTTGCTAACGACGCTGATAATATCGCTATAGGACATCGTATTGAGACTGTTTCTTATTTTACTGAGAACTTCAGCTACTAGAACAGTAATGGTTGTAGTGGTTAATGACTGAGTGTTCTGAGTTTCTTTCCTTTTAACGGCACTTGAGTATTTTGTTTCTTGTTTCTGTTTATTTGCTTCAGTCACGGCATTCTGATATGTGGGACAGCCTCTATACACTGTTGCGTGTGAGCCACCACAGTTTGCACATTTTGCTCGTTCTTTCAATTCATTGCAACTTTTCACAGTGTGCTTGCCCGCACATCGTAGACATCTCAATTCGTCTTTACAATCGCTTGCTGAATGACCAAACTTCTGACATTTGAAGCATTGTTTAACGTGAGGTGGTTCTTTACTTGGTTCGCAGCGATGGAGCACCCAGCCTATTTTAACGCCATGTTTGACTGCGGCTGTTACATGGTTTGAGGAGTCTGTTATTACGTGAATCAGTTTTGTTGGTTTTCCGGTGGCCCTGCTTGTTATCCGAAGCACCTTGATCACATTCATAGCATTGTTGTTGAGAAGTTCTTTCTTCACTTCATTTTCTTGTATGCTCTGATGAACATTTACAATTACAAAACTGGGTTTAGATTTGGCTTTTGGCAGAGTGTTTCTTGCGTTGATAGAGGTGTTTGGAAAGACAAGTTGAAGATTTGAGGCGTTCATCAGACATTCTCTTGTAGTTTGGTCTTCGGGTTGGATAAAGAAGTCATTGTTGTTTGGAAGTTCTCTTATGCAATTGATTTTGAGTTGAGGGAAGTTATTTCTCATCAAACGAGCAAAATGAACTTGTGTTGGCCTCGGATTAATAGTTATTATCACTGGTCTGATTGTTTCTGAGTTGGTGTTTTGATAATTTCGGGTTCTTTTTCGTTTGTTTCTGACTTGAACGAAGTCTTGTTCATCTTGTGATGTTTCGTCTGCAATGTTTCGTGCTTCGGCGAGAAGTGCACTTAACTGGCTCATTTCGGCCAGCGCCGTTTCGCGAACTTGAAGCAGGAACGCTTTAAATTGAGCTTAAGACTTTTGAAGATGAAGGATAAAACTCGGCGGAAAGTGAAGACTTTTGAGCTTAAGAATTTGAAGGTGAGAATAAAACTGGAAGAAAAGTAGAAGAAAACTCGGCAAATTGAGGAAAAAGTCGGGATTTAAAATCTTAAGCAACTTTTAGTGAAAAATCTCTTTTTGTAAAAGTCTCACTCCCAAAGGACGTTCCTGCACAAAGTGGAGTACTTGCTTGTGGCTTTCCTATCACACTTTGAGGTACTGATCCGAAAGTGACAATAACAGCATTTTGAGCATCATTAGGCAAGTTGGGCACAAAATAAAAGAGTAAGTCCAAACAAATATTAAAATTTTTGACATACTCTGAAGCCAATTTATACTTATAAATGCTCATTTATAAAAAAAATTAATCAAGAAAAAAATGCATATCACCTGAAATTCGTTTTCTGAATACGTTTAAACCACAAAGTTATTCTTTTATCGCACACAAAGAATCAAATGTGGATTGCAAATGCGATATAATAATTTAATAAGTCCTATGACTACATTATACGGGAATTTGTGGCACCAGTCAATGTATTATGTGTCATATATGACCTTGTATGAAATCCAAGAAATTTTTTCAATTTCAATGGAAAATCAAAATTATACAGTTTTTAGTCTTTGAACTTTTTTGTATGATCCTTGTATGATTTCTAGGAAATCATATATGGTCCTTGTATGACTACCAAGAATTCATACAAATCATATATGACCTAGTATGATTACTAAGAATCATATATGACCTAGTACGAAATCAAAGAAAGTTGTATGATCGTTGACCCGGGACTGGATGGGTTAAATTTCCACTCCAATGACTTCTTAAATGCCTCATTTTTGACTAAGCTGTGGTCCAAGCTAACGTTATTTGGCATATCGACTTTATGACCTTATGGATTTTTGTTCCGTTGCCTGAAAAGAAGTAACGCAGTTGTCCACCTCCAGCGAAAAAGTGCTCGATGGTTGTCAAACAGTTGCCTAAGCTGAACAACAACAAACGATGCGATGCAATAGATTCAATTATGATCATCAATGTCTGCATTTCAAAGGGAACAAAGTTCGTGCTTGTAAGACATTGGTGGTTGTAGTCTTTTTGCATTGATGTGGCAACATTTGAAACAATTGAAGCAAACTCCGATAGAAGAAGCTGATTTTATGAATGTGCTATTGTTGTTCTATGTATCTGAGAGTGCATTCAAAACTTATGTGCGTGCATATTTCGTTGCATCTTTGAATGTACTGTGGAACGCCATACCGTTCAGAGTCAAAAACAATCGGATTGTGGTGTACAGGTAGCAAGCTACGTTTAATTATGCCATCAACGCAAAGAAGTCCAAATAAAAGCGAGCAGCAGAGCAAGCAATCTTTTTTGACAAAGCACTGTGTTAATCAAATCTCATTGCAATAAGAACAGCTGCTTAAATTACCGATGTTATGACATGTTAATGGCCAGTTACTACAATATATGCTGGGTCACTAGACCAAGATTTTATCACGCTCTTTTTTAAACAAATGTTACCACATAAAGCGCGGGGTTGCAAGAGATTGTAGTGTGATAAAGGTATTCAACTATTATAGTCGCAACGAGAAATGATTAATAACATGACCAGACTGTTGTCATTGCTTTCTCGAAGTTATTCAACATCTCGGCTTCACCTCGGAGTCATTCAAATCATCAGAGTTCGATGACTTCTCTATGAAAATACAACCCAACCGTGTGGTAATATTAATAACTTCCTTTACTAATAAGAAATTGAGGTAAACAGGTATTAATGTTGCATGATTGAAACGTTTAACCATAGTTGATACAAAATGTAAGCAACTCAACTAATTTGAACCTAGATAAAAACAATACCATGACAGGACTTAACTACTCAACGTGACAAGACCAACATTTGTGCGATCAACACCCTTTAAGTTCAAGCGCAACCCCCCCCCCCCCCCACAGTGTTCCAGAAGATATTCGAATTTTTTATTGAATCGCAAAATAATTATATTTCACCACGATCTGAGGGGATTGAAGGTAGCGATAGCGGGGAAACAGTTTCGAAGCATATAAGTTTGTTGTTTATACAATTTCATAGCCGAAAGCTTCTAGTTGGCAGATCATCGGACCCCAATATACATCGAACCGAAAAATGGGTGCGGAATAACCACACGTGAATTGATGCCAGCTGGATGTCACAATAGAACGACTCTGACAAAGTTTGCCGTCAAATTTTGAGCAGTAGTCTTTCGGACATGATACTAATTCGACTAGATGTTTTCCAGAATCTGTCAAAACACTTCTTTGAGTTGTCTCAAAGTGGGCTCATGTTAAAATTAAGATGTCAGGATGATAACCCAATGTCAAAATACCCAAATTAACCCAAACACTTTAACGCTTGTTAATATTATCAGAAAGACCCCCCACCCCCCTCGGGCTTGCCCAACGATTTTTAGGTATCTGAATTCACCATTTACCTTCATCATTAATTTTTTCAGGTGACTGAGCTCGCCGTGTCTAGTTTTATCACGCGAAGTCTGAGATAATATTTTTGCGCTGATAGGTCTGAGCAGCTTATCTAGGACATATTTTTATAGCACATAACTTGTTGGGACTAAATTAGTAGAATAAAAATTCTTTATATTTGACCTAGCTTGCAGGATGCAGGCAGAACCGAACGGTTGTAAAGCATAAATGAGATTTAATGGCGAATAGCTCGAGCTCTGATAGGCTCATATCTTAATTTCTTTACTTTATAGGTAAATTTGAAGGTGAAAAAAAATGGCGTTAAGAATGTAAAGGTTTGGTCGCAAAACCCTCATCAGGGTGAGGGTTGCGGCCACGGAAAGGCCGAGTGAAGAGCAACCTGAGCACACACCAGACATAATCAAACGACGACGACAACTGATTAATTCGCCTTTTCAGTTTGGCAATCAGATTGTTCAGCCAATCAAATTTAAGCATTTGCTTTGATTCTCGTTTTCATAATTGGCTAGGCTTCCGTTTGACCGATTTTTAGCGCAAAATAGTTTTGTTACGACTTGCTAGGCAAATTGAATAGAAAAATTATACCCATGGTGAAGTTCCAACTGCATATAAGGGAAACAATGTCGGTTGAAGTTAAGCTGAACAGATTTTTTTATGCAGTAATTTTTACTAATAAATAAATAAATAATAGTCAGTGTAATTTGGGCCACCTACATAATACTAGCATTCCGGCAATTTTCTGACTCGGCTTGGATTTGCTCTTTGGCATGTTTAGATAGCAGAAAAAGGACCATAGCCAAAAATATGTTAATAAAAAGACAAATGAGAGAATACTAAAAATTGAAAACATACAGCCTTTTCTTACAAAGACATTAGGTTTCTTACCAATGAGCGAATGGCAGTAGCCTATTGTCTTAAAACTATATTTAGATGTACTTCAAACGACAATTTCGGGTCAAAGTGTTTTCCTAAATAACGACATGTCTCAGTAAAATTTATTAAATTCCCCTTAAATGTAATTTTTGACTCTACTATCTGGTCAGAAAAAGAAAAGAGCTCTGTTTTGTCCGCATTCGAAGTCAGCTATTTTTCTTTCAAATACTTCTCTGTCTCCATCAAAACAATTCCAATTTTGGTCGCAATTTTTCTCCTAGTCCATGCCGACATGAAATACTAGCAAATCGTCTGCAAATTGTACAAACTCAAAGTCACCTTTGATTTTTTCCGAGAAATGGTTTAAGGATAAAAAAATTAGGGGCCCTGAAACAATGCCTTGGGGTGCTTCATGATTTACGATAATTTTTGCAGAGATCTTGGAGCATATTTTAATGCATTTTGATCTTCCGACGAGAAAAGATTTTAATAAGTTAATTGCAGGCTCAGAGAAGTTGAAGCATTCTGCCTTTTTAAAAAAGATTTTGTGCAAAACCGAATTGAATTTTTCGCAAGGTCTAAAAATAGAGCAACAGATAGTTTTTACTAATGTAATCCATCATTTGGATAGGGAGAAGCTTCTCAAACATTTTAACAAAAGTTGTTGTGACTGAATTTGGTCGATAGATGCTCAATTGTGTGGTTGATCCTTTTTTATCAAATGGTGTTACATATGCATGTGACATATGATGGAGAATTTGGGGTGAGGTTTTTTTCTGAAAATTACACCTTAAATTCTGCCTAAAATGATATGAGTGTAGCGATGAAAATTCTACCGTTTTGATTACACTCCCCAAACATTCAATCACAAAGCGATGCAAGAGTGAGGGTGAAGGAACTGGGGTAGTCCTTAGAACTCACCAGCATCCCTACATTTTTACCCCAAAATGGTGACCAGATAATAGAATAAGTGTACTGGTTAGAATTCAAACCCGCTAGATTATGTCCCCGAAAAAATGCAATAGTGAGGTGGTAATGAACTGAGGCGAACTTTTAGAATTTATATCCTTATTGCCCCCCTCCGAACAGTAAGAGAAGGGGTAGCATGAGTAATGGGTCAATGAGAGAATTTTAAAGATTTTATCCTCGAATTCATTTCAAATTGATGTAAGGGCGGCGGAAGTAACCCACACGGACACTACTCATGTCCAGACCTTCGTGCGTTCGAAATTGCCCAGACCTTAAGGTTACTTTTCGGGTTTAAACATTCAGTCCCAAAATGATGCAATAGAGGGGTAAAAGAGTGACGTGACTTCAGAATTTAACCCCCCCCCCATATATTTGACCTGAGGACATGTAAGAGTTTGGGTGGTAATGGAATGAGGGAGCTTCTTAGAAAGAACCCTCCTTCAAAAATTCTCCCCGCAAGTATTTTGATAGGGCAATGGAAGGGGAACGGGGGGGGGGGGGACTGGCTACCCAGGTTTACGTACAGATTTATGAAAAGACAATGATCGACCAAAATGTACTATGAAAGACCATCATACTCGACTCATTTGAGCTATGATACGATTTTAGCTGGACTATAATAAATTCTGAATTTTAGCTGGACTCAGATTTTTTGCAAAAGAATTTAGCTGGACCCAAAATTTTACAAAAAACTGGCTCGACCCAAAATATGGACTGGACTTTAGGTCGACACAATGTTTGCAAACAGACGAGTTAAAGTCTTTTTAACTCATCTTTTTTTCATCTTTTACGATTTTTTTTTCATCTTTTACGATTCAGAAGAACCACAAATCCCTTAAAAACCAATTTTTAAAAAAAGATAGCGCAAAATTTTGGAAGGGAAAACAAACTGAATAACGCCAAAATTTTGCCATGGCTAATGGGACTGGGACCAATACACTTAAGCTGGCTGGTTTCATTGAAGCAAGTAATGTGGTAATTTACTCAAGCTGCCATAACTCTTTATCTTAAGTTTTGACAAAAATCTTAGACTTTTAGTAGTTTTCCAATTCTTACTTAAGTTGGACTGCACGGGTGCGAAGCTATTTAGTCTTGCTTCGGTTCTGCTTCTGTATGCACAGAAGCAGAAAAAAAACAAAAGTTTCGAATTCTGAAAAACAGACTTATGAAAAGAGTAATTCTGGACCCATGAAAAGACCGTAATTCGACTTTGCTGGTTATGAAATTACTGATGGTTGAACCATGAAAAGACCTTATCTGGACTTTCTTCGTTATGAAAAGAATTTAGCTCGACCCATGAAAAGATATTAGCTCGACTTTAACTAAGAAGCTCGACCGTTAAATTATAATCAATATATTGCCCCCCCTACTAGACTTTTTAGGTTTTTTTCATAAGTCGAGGCCTAGGCTTGGGTTAATTTTACCACCTAGATATTAATCCCAAAGAAATGTAAGAGCGACTGGGTACTGGAATGAGGGGACTTGTTAAAATTTAACAACACGTAAATATTTACCCCAAAGCGATGAAAGTGTGAGGAAGCAATGGAAACTTTTAGATTTTAACTACCTAAATTCATCGCAACGCGATTTAACATTGATGGTAGTAGGCATGTTGTTCAGATTTCAATCCCTAAACTTTCGATCCCAAATTGCTGTAAGAGTGAGGGTGCAATGAAAAGACGGGACTATATTAACCCTGAAAAAGAATTAAGAGTGAGCGGGTAATGGACTGAGGGGACTTTTAAGAATTAACCCCTATATTCTTCCCAAAATAATGTAAGATTGGTGGTAATAAGATATCGCTTAGATATTACCCCTAAGCATTCAATCACAAAACAATATAAGAGAGAGGGGCAATGGAGTAATTTTTTTAAAAATTTGCCCCCCCCCACTGTCACGTGACAAAACGGCGTAATAGTGAAAAAGAAATGAGAAGAGTGAGAGTTACGGTGAAGGGTTAATGGGGCAAATATTTTAAATATCTAATATATTTAATTGAGTATTGTATTTTTTACAGATTCTTTGTAGATAGGACTTTACAATTTCGCCTACACAACCTATACATATAATAATTAATGTTCAGGTGAAATAAGTTATATAGGATTAAGGGTAATTTGATGTAACCTTTTTTGTTGGATGTTATTTTCGTGGTTTATATTGGTGATTTATATTGGTTCGTATGGTGATTCAGATTGATAGGCGATTGATGATCTGGTGATGATTCAGTTTGCGTCGGTTTCTGGCGTCGAAGTTTGCGGGTTCAATTCTGGGTATTGCAAGTCGGATAAGTCGGTATAAGATAAGCAGGGGCACAATTGCGCTATTAAAAATGTATATCGTATTCTCTCCATTGCTTCCACTGCTCTTACATCATTTTCACCCCATGACACTCCAAAATACTGGACTGATTTTGGGAGAAATTTTCCATAAAGACCCCCCCCCCCCTATATTTCTTCGCAGCGCTGACATGTATTTGACATGACCTTTTTTTGAGCCAATTGAGCACACCTTTCTCAATTTCTTAATCCCTTGCGAAAAAAACTAAATTTTTACAGCAGTGTTTTGATACATGATGGTGGAAATCGTATGTTGATGTGAGAAAATCGGACAAATCCATTCCTGATTCGGAAAAATAAAGTGTGGTAAGCGATAGAAGAATCATCCCGCCTCTCACATTCCTCCCCGGGCCGATATGATAACATTAGGTGGCCAATGTACGAAATGGCAAAATTCAATCATATTTGCGTTTTGTAAAAACGAGTGAAGAATCGTTCTGCAAAAAGGAATCTAGTTACGCAAAATGTGGTAGTAATTAAGTAATTTACTTCCAGGGTTGAGGCTTTTGGGTGAATTATTGTATGAAATGCGGTGAATGCGATGGAAAAAAATTCAGAGCATTTCACCGCATTTCTTACAAAAATTCACCACCAAACTTTGACCAGGGACCTATTTGTAATGAGTATTGAGCACGCAACATGTTAGAGTTCCGATCAAACTATAGACCTAAACATAGTTAGAAATCATAGAAAAAAAGTTCAACTTACCAGGTTCAAAACACACGGGCAAATTGATGCTAGTCACAAAATTCACATAAACGAATAGTCAATAAACGGTGCTTAGAATTAATATTCGGTTCAAACTAATTAATCTGGATAACTATTATCAAAGTGAGATGTAAAATCTTCCCAAAATGTTTTTAATGATTTTGAGACCACCGGAAACGTGAACGAAATCTTATAAATGTTTAAATGCATGCTATTTATGGTATCCCTGGCGACTGAATTCTCGGAAATTTGCAGAAAAAAATCGTATTGGGAATCCCTTGCGACCCCCCTATAAATCATGGTGCTAAAATTCGTTTTGTATCTCGATTTTCTCGCACTGATAATGTGTATATATACAACTAAAATTTGAGACTTTTTCAAAATCAAATCAAAATCAAAACCGCATTTTGAACTGAAAAATCAGACCTCTCCTGCAAATCTCTGAATTCTACTGTAATTTATCATTTACTATTTTTTCTTTTTTTTATAAATTATCTTTTCTACTTAGTTAAAAACGCTTAGTTATAAACGCTTGCAACAATCTATAACTCAACAGATTATGGCCCAGCATTGTTCTAAGTCATAAAACTAATTTCTAGAACAAATCGACTTTGTTCATGACATTCATAATACCTTTCTGCCTATTTTTTTCTTTTCACAACAGTTTTGCCTGCTCAAACTACGATTGATCAACAGACAGTGAAGCTTCTGACCTGCTCAGGAAATGCACAGGACTTTCTCATCTAGAGCACAAGATTTTTGGCGACGATACAGACGAAGCGACTCAACAAATTTTTACTTGGACAGAGGAAATAACCAGTGACTTTGCACCACTAGTCAATGCGGCAAGCAATGATGAGAAGAAGAAACGCACGTTGCTGACGGATGCATATAAGATGGAAATTGGTAACATCAAGGAGAAATGAACGAATGTGTGGTGTCATCTGGCGCAGACTCTAGATGCAAAAACCCTCATGCTAAAGAGGCATGCCTGTGTGGTAATCGACGGCCTCGGAGATCGAGCAAATGCTTCGAAGCTTTTGCCACAGAGATTTAACAGTGAGGAGACGCCTATTGTGGTGATTTTGTTGGCACAATTTGTTTGATTGCAGCTCGCTGATTCTGAAGATTTGGACAGTGTGTCATCAGAGGAGAGGAGTTGCTCAAATGGCTGCAGGAAGCAGGTGACGCAGTCTCAGAGACCCTCTGCAACGCCTTGGTCTTCAACGATCTGCCGATGAGGTATGAAAATTTTTTGATACAGCTAAGCTCAAACCGGGCAAAGAACTTCACAGAGTTGAGAAAAACGCTGCAGAATTTCCTTGAGAACAGAGGACAGAGAGACAAGGGACAAAGAGTTCTGTGGCACTGGAAGTGAAGCATGACTTCAAGAAGGGACAAGAGACAATAAATTGCTTTGTGTGGGTTATCCCTGGACACTTTGCGGACTGAAAGAGGAAGAGGCGACAGCATAATGCTGCAAGTTTGGAGAGAATGCTCGCCTAGACAAGGCACGCAGGAGACACAGAAATGGAAGCAAACATGAGTCAGTGGCAATTGGTCCAACATTGGCTGCACCAAATGAGGTACACCGGGCAGCTCTTACCCAGTGCAAGACAGCAGTCATGCTAGCGGACAATGGTTGTACAGATCACATTGCGGGAAACATTGACCCTTTCCCGGACTTTGTGTTCATTCACTCAGGGGTCGGAAACCCCTACCGAGAGGGTTCCAGAGTGGTCGGCAGGGGTTTTGTGAAGATAGACATACCTTAAAACAAAGGGGGAATTCCAATGCAAACTCTAGAATGATTTGTGTGTGCCTGACTATTTTTCAAACCTCCTAACATCTTCAAGTTGCACAGAAGGGGAACATAGCCTCACTTTCGGGAAAGGAAAAAGGTGCATGAAACTCCAGAAGGGTAAAAATTACATAAAAACATTTTTTGTTTTTTTTATCCTGCAGCGTTCTAGAATTCAAGATGAGTTCCAATAGCGTGCAAGGAAAATTGACAGTGCAAGGAAGGTGTACAGACTTTTGGGTCATTTGAATCAAGCGGATGTGGTCATGAACGCCCCAGAGACAGTGCAGGAACTCGATGAAGTATGCAATGTGTCCGCATTGGCTGAGATCACAAAGACTCCATTTCCAAGAATTGCAAAGATCCAAGCACAAGAGAAACTGGCGAAGGTGTTCAAAGTTTTGATTTGACATTTCAGAGTAGAGTCACTGGCAGGGTTCCGGTTCTGTCTTGTGTTTCCAGACAAGTACATTAAGTTTGTGTTTGCGGACTTGCTTATGGCGTGAAGCACTGGTCTTCCTGAAGAAAATTGTTCTCAGTTTGGGGACTCTCAGGAAGTTGAAGCAATACAAGGCAGAGGGGTTTCGCTTAGAACATTTCAAGATATACCGCTTAGATGCAGACAATCTAAAGGAGAACACCATACCGGAGACGTCAAAACAAAATGGCTTAGCTGAGAGGTGCAACCGGACATTGCTTGAGATGGCAACCTGCCTGCTCATTGACTCTGGACCTTCCAAGATGATGCGGGGAGCAGCAATTCTTCACGCAGCAAGGATCACAATCTTGGTTGTGGGACGAGGACAAAAAATGTCCCGCAGAATTGATGCAAGTTAAAAGATCTAAGCTTTAATGTAGTAAATTATCTACTTTGAGCTGCACAGTCTTTTCTAGGAAGAGGGACCGAGACGTCAGGAAAATTGAACCCATAGCACTGGAATGAAAATTTATGGGTTACACTGAAGGAGACAGCCAGTACCTGGTGTACCTACCCAACACTTGCAAGGTTGTGGCAAATTGAGATGTGATCATCCAGGAGAACGAGGTGGGCTTGATCCTTGACAACACGGAGACGCTCGACTTACTAGATTGGGTCACAGCAACTAAGAATCTTGCATTAAGTTGATGGTCATAAAGACGATGGGAACAATGAGGAACAGGGCACATCTACTGCTATAAAAGAGGAGTGACACAGGGACATTGAAAACTCAATAAACTACATTGTGATTGGATGCCTCGGATGTCGAGGAAGTACCACTATATGAAGGATCTACTGCAACAATAGGGAAAATTTCAGAGACAGTTGGCTTCACTGAAGAGGCACTGGAGCAGGCGGACAGGGCGCAGCCCAGAAACAAGACATGAGCAAGGAATGTTTCGCACCTTTTTGAGAACTGAGGACCCACTCTGCTCTGACTGAAGTTGACTATGTGGAACCAAAAGGTTCCAAACAAGTAGAAGTAATGGACTTCTTTGGGACTTGTGCGCCTACCTGTCAGCCCGAGACATTCAGGATTCTACTCCAACTATCTTGGCGCACCATTTTGATAAAAGATAGAAGAGGAAGTTTATATGGAACAACAACGGGATTTTGTAAAACAAAGATTGAATAGAGGGAAATTAATATGTCGACCGAATAAATCAATTTATGTTTTGAAACAGGCTGCTAACAACTGGTATAAGGAACTGGCAATTTCCCTAAGGAGACAGGGTTCAGCAGATGTAAGAACGATCATTGTTTCTTCGCGATAGCAGAGGCATTTGATCACACCTTCTTGGTCTGGGTTGGCGACCGCATAGTAGCACCAAGAATCATGACAGTTATCTCCGATGTCATGAAGGTATTCGAAGCAAAATATTACAAGGAAGACAAAGGGAGAATGAACTGGTTTCTGGGACCAAAAATCATACGAGAAAAGGGCAAATTTAAAGTCGACCAAAAAAGCTACATAGAAAAGAATGCGTGAGCAGCTTCACGTGGATCAATACAAATCCTCAAGAGATCAGCTGATCTGATTTTTGAAACTTTGGACAAAACAAAACGGAGACAAAGACGCGGATCAAAAGAGTCAAAAGATCTACTGAGGCTTGAAAGAGTCACTTTGGTATCTGAGCCAACAGACGAGGCCTTAAATCGTTTTCACAGTCAACATTCTGTCCAGAAGCATGGTTGCTCAAACCAATCAACAATGGATGTGCGTGAATTAACACCTGCAATATGTTCAAGGTTTGAAACTCACTCACAGAAAAGAAGCTAAGGTTATGATTTAAAGAGGAAAGTGATGCAGACTGGTCCGGTGATATGCACAACAGGAAATCAATGGGGGCTCTTACTTCAGGTTCGACGGACAAAGTTAAGCACTCATCTTGGGTGTCAAGAAACAGGCCGTAGTTTTTTTTCAATAAGAAGCAAAAAATAAGGGCATGGCAGCAGCAGTGCATGGCAGGGCATGGCACATTGCGAGAAACATTGACCCTTTCCGGGACTTTGTGTTCATTCACTCAGGGGTCGGAAACCCCAACCGATAGGGTTCCAGAGAGGTTGGCAGGGGTTTTGTGAAGATAGACATACCTTAAAACAAAGGGGAATTCCAATGCGAACTCTAGAATGATTTGTGTGTGCCTGACTATTTTTCAAACCTCCTAACATCTTCAAGATGCACAGAAGGGGAACATAGCCTCACTTTCGGGAAAGGAAAAAGGTGCATGAAACTCCAGAATGGTAAAAATAACACAAAAACATTTTTTGTTTTTTTTATCCTGCAGCGTTCTAGAATTCAAGATGAGTTCCAATAGCGTCAAAATTGACAGTGCAAGGAAGGTGTACAGTCTATTGGGTCATTTGAATCAAGCGGATGTGGTCATAAACGCCCCAGAGACAGTGCAGGAACTCGATGAAGTATGCAATGTGTTCGCAATGGCTGAGATCACAAAGACTCCATTTCCAAGAATTGCAAAGATCCAAGCACAAGAGAAACTAACGAAGGTGTTCAAAGTTGTGATTTGACATTTCAGAGTAGAGTCACTGGCAGGGTTCCGGTTCTGTCTTGTGTTTCCAGACAAGTACATTAAGTTTGTGTGTGTGGACATGCTTATGGCGTGAAGCACTGGTCTTCCTGAAGAAAATTGTTCTCAGTTTGGGGACTCTCAGGAAGTTGAAGCAATAAAAGGCAGAGGGGTTTCGCTTAGAACATTTCAAGATATACCGCTTAGATGTAGACAATCTGAAGGAGAACACCATACCAGAGACGTCAAAACAAAATGGGTTAGCTGAGAGGTGCAACTGGACATTGCTTGAGATGGCAACCTGCCTGCTTATTGACTCTGGACCTTCCAAGATGATGCGGGGAGCAGCAATTCTTCACGCAGCAAGGATCACAATCTTGGTTGTGGGACAAGGACAAAAAATGTCCCGCAGAATTGATGCAAGTTAAAAGATCTAAGCTTTAAATTAGTAATTTATCTACTTTGAGCTGCACAGTCTTTTCTAGGAAGAGGGACCGAGACGTCAGGAAAATTGAACCCATAGCACTGGAAGGAAAATTTATGGGTTACACTGAAGGAGACAGCCAGTACCTGGTGTACCTACCCAACACATGCAAGGTTGTGGCAAATTGAGATGTGATCATCAAGGAGAACGAGGTGGGCTTGATCCTTGACAACACGGATACGCTCGACTTACTAGATGGGGGGCACAGCAACTAAGAATCTTGCATTAAGTTGATGGTCATAAAGACGATGAGAACAATGGGGAACAGGGCACATCTACTGCAATAAAAGAGGAGTGACACAGGGACATTGAAAACTCAATAAACTACATTGTGATTGGATGCCTCGGATGTCGAGGAAGTACCACTATATGAAGGATCTACTGCAACAATAGGGAAAATTTCAGAGACAGTTGGCTTCACTGAAGAGGCACTGGAGCAAGCGGACAGGGCGCAGCCCAGAAACAAGACATGAGCAAGGAATGTTTCGCACCTTTTTGAGAACTGAGGACCCACTCTGCTCTGACTGAAGTTGACTATGTGGAACCAAAAGGTTCCAAACAAGTAGAAGTAATGGACTTCTTTGGGACTTATGCGCCTACCTGTCAGTCAGAGACATTCAGGATTCTACTACAACTATCTTGGTGCACCATTTTGATAAAAGATAGAGGAGGAAGTTTATATGGAACAACAACTGGATTTTGTAAAACAAAGATTGAATAGAGGGAAATTAGTATGTCGACCGAATAAATCAATTTATGTTTTGAAACAGGCTGCTAACAACTGGTATAAGGAGCTGGCAATTTGCCTAAGGAGACAGGGTTCAGCAGATGTAAGAACGATCATTGTTTCTTCGCGATAGCAGAGGCATTTGATCAAACCTTCTTGGTCTGGGTTGGCGACCGCATAGTAGCACCAAGAATCATGACAGTTATCTCCTAGGTCATGAAGGTATTCGAAGCAAAAAATTACAAGGAAGACAAAGGGAGAATAAATTGGTTTCTGGGACCAAAAATCATACGAGAACAGGGTAAATTTAAAGTCGACCAAAAAAGCTACATAGAAAAGAATGCGTGAGCAGCTTCACGTGGATCAATACAAATCCTCAAGAGATCAGCTGATCTGATTTTTGAAACTTTGGACAAAACAAAACGGAGACAAAGACGCGGATCAAAAGAGTCAAAAGATCTACTGAGGCTTGCAAGAGTCACTTTGGTATCTGAGCAAACAGACGAGGCCTTAAATCATTTTCACAGTAAACATTCTGTCCAGAAGCATGGTTGCTCAAACCAATCAACAATGGATGTGCGTGAATTAACACCTGCAATATGTTCAAGGTTTGAAACTCACTCACAGAAAAGAAGCTAAGGTTATGATTTAAAGAGGAAAGTGATGCAGACTGGTCCTGTGATATGCACAACAGGAAATCAATGGGGGCTCTTACTTCAGGTTCGACGGACATAGTTAAGCACTCATCTTGGGTGTCAAGAAACAGGCCGTAGTTTTTTTTCAATAGGAAGCAAAAAATAAGGGCATGGCAGCAGCAGTTCAAGAAGCATTGTATCTGAAACAATTTCTGGAAGAATTTGGCATCCAACAGAAACATTCAATAGCAATTGGGGAGCACAACCAGAGTTCCATCAAATTCTTCACGCAGCAAGGGTCACAATCTTGGTTGTGGGACGAGGACAAAAAATGTCCCGCAGAATTGATGGAACTTATAAGATCTAAGCTTTAAATTAGTAAATTATCTACTTTGAGTTGCACAGTCTCTTCTAAGAAGAGGGACCGAGACGTCAGGAAAATTGAACCCATAGCACTGGAAGGAAAATTTATGGGTTACACTGAAGGAGACAGCCAGTACCTGGTGTACCTACCCAACACATGCAAGGTTGTGGCAAATTGAGATGTGATCATCAAGGAGAACGAGGTGGGCTTGATCCTTGACAACACGGATACGCTCGACTTACTAGATGGGGGGCACAGCAACTAAGAATCTTGCATTAAGTTGATGGTCATAAAGACGATGAGAACAATGGGGAACAGGGCACATCTACTGCAATAAAAGAGGAGTGACACAGGGACATTGAAAACTCAATAAACTACATTGTGATTGGATGCCTCGGATGTCGAGGAAGTACCACTATATGAAGGATCTACTGCAACAATAGGGAAAATTTCAGAGACAGTTGGCTTCACTGAAGAGGCACCGAAGCAAGCGGACAGGGCGCAGCTCAGAAACAAGACATGAGCAAGGAATGTTTCGCACCTTTTTGGGAACTGAGGGCCCACTTTGCTCTGACTGAAGTTGACTATGTGGAACAAAAAAAATCTACGAAGCCAAGCAAGGTAACGATTGGGGCCTGGGTAGTGGGCAATAAAAGACGAGGTCAAGGTACTCCAAGACATTGAGACTTGGAACTTAGTGAGACCACCCAGAGACAGGGACTTCCTACCGGGGAAAAAGGTATACAAAGTGAAAATGGGACCTAGTAGTCAAGTCCGCAAATACAAAGCATGCTATGTTGCGAAAGGTTCCAATCAAGTAGAAGTAATGGACTTCTTTGGGACTTGTGCGTCTACGTGTCAGCCAGAGACATTCAGGATTCTACTCCAACCATCAGCAAACCAGGGCCATTTGGTGCATCAGTTTGATAAAAGATAGAGGAGGAAGTTTATCTGGAACAACCACGGGATTTTGTAAAACAAAGAGTGGTTAGAGGGAAATTAGTATGTCGACCGAATAAATCAATTTATGTTTTGAAACAGGCTGCTAACAACTGGTATAAGGAGCTGGCAATTTGCCTAAGGAGACAGGGTTCAGCAGATGTAAGAACGATCATTGTTTCTTCGCGATAGCAGAGGCATTTGATCAAACCTTCTTGGTCTGGGTTGGCGACCGCATAGTAGCACTAAGAATCATGACAGTTATCTCCGATGTCATGAAGGTATTCGAAGCAAAATATTACATGGAAGACAAAGGGAGAATGAACTGGTTTCTGGGACCAAGAATCATACGAGAACAGGGCAAATTTAAAGTCGACCAAAAAAGCTACATAGAAAAGAATGCGTGAGCAGCTTCACTTGGATCAATACAAATCCTCAAGAGATCAGCTGATCTGATTTTTAAAACTTTGGACAAAACAAAACGGAGACAAAGACGCGGATCAAAAGACCTACTGAGGCTTGAAAGAGTCACTTTGGTATCTGAGCAAACAGACGAGGCCATACATCATTTTCACAGTCAACATTCTGTCCAGAAGCATGATTGCACCATCCATTCAACAATGGATATGCGTGAAACAACACCTGCAATATGTTCAAGGTTTGAAACTCACTCAGAGAAAGGAAGCTAGTGTTATGATTTACAGAGAAAAGTGATGCAGACTGGTCTGGTTATGTGCACGACAGGAAATCAACGCGGGCTATTACTTCAGGTTCGACGGACAAAGTTCAGCACTCATCTTGGGTGTCAAGAAGCAGGCCGTAGTAACTTTTTTTATAAGAAGCAAAATATCAGGGCATGGCAGCAGCAGTTCAAGAAGCATTGTATCTGAAACAATTTCTTAAAGAATTTGGCAGCCAACAGAAACATTCAATAGCAATTGGGGAGCACAACCAGAGTTCCATCAAATTGTGCCAAAATCCAGTCATGCACAAGGGCAGCAAAGTGAGACAAAATTTCACTTCAATTGGGACAAGACAGAAGATGGAACTTTTCATATTTCAATTCTTTTCGTTCCTTCTGACAAAATGGCAGCCAATAACTTTACGAAATCTTTACTCGTATCAAATGTGGAAACATCAGAACGGTTTTGACGGGAACAGACTATTTGGAATCAGATCAATTCTGAGTGGGAATGTTAGATTTTCGATCAAACTATAGTCTTAAGTTTAGTTAGAATTAATTGAACGAAAATTCATCTTACCAGATTATTAAAAGAAGCGCAAATCGATTCTTGTCAAAAAACTTATTAAATAAATAGTCAATAAAGGTTGCTTAAAATCCTTATTTTGCTCAATTTGATGAGTCTAGCCAACTATTATTGGAACAAGATTATTTGATGTAAAATCTTCCAAGCATGAATTGAATGATTATGATACCAACAAAAATGTGAACGAATCCTTAGAAGAGTGCATATGTATACTATTCAGGGCATTCTTTGCCTTGCGACTGAGTTCTCGATATTTTGCAGACGCAAACCGTAATGGGTAACACCTGTGACCCTAACTTTGAATTAGGGTGCTAAGATTAGTTTTGTATCCTGACTTTCACTCACTGATAATGGGCTTATTTGTAGCTGATTATCGAGCCGTTTTTGATTCATAACATCAAATCACCTTCTTGATCTAATGGTCAGATCTAACTCCGCTTGCAAAAATCCATAACCATTATAACATGATTTTAGAATAATGTCGCGTTTTGAATACAGACCATATTAAAGAAAAGTTCGCTCATCGTAAGGGATTTTTAATAGTACGACATATATTTAGTTTGAGGATATTATGAAAAAGAACCCTTATCAGTTTCATTGATGAGTTTAATGGTAAAAACTCATCGCCTTTAGTTATCGCAGGTAGTTATAATGGTTAACACCTGTGATGCAATGCATAGTACTATCTTTTAAATATTTTGGAAATCTTGAATTTAATATGAAATTTATCAACCTTTACCATTATGAACGAAAATAAACAAAATTTTGATCACAATAACTATGATACGCTTTTTTTAAACAATAAACGGGTTATCCAAAAAACAAAGATTCCAAAGCGATCTTTGGACCCGATAATCTATTGTCTTGAAAGGATGCTTGCTACAAAAAAAAAACGCTCAATACATCCTGTTTATTAGAATTTGCAAAATTTAAACTCAGATTCCCCTTTATTTTAAGACTTTCGCCGTTCAAAAACAAAAAAGTGTCGAAACTGTTAAAAAACGAACTTTTCAGTCAAAACTTTTAGTTTTCCGATTAATTTGTTAAGAGCAAGGAGACTTTTTTTGTTGACAACATGAGTCGACGACACTCAAAAATTTAACAAATATTAACAAATTAATTAAGACCACAAAATATTTGAGATTACCAGTAATATCAATGATATTAAACCCATTAGTTCGCAACGGAAGCCAATAAATACGATAAGTTATTCCTCGGTAGGACAAAAAGGTTGTTTGTCAATCATTAGTCATCAGTGAGACATTAAAATAGGTCAGTGACTATAAAAACGACAACAAATAACTGCAAAAACCAAAAATTCACTGGAAAAGTGCAAGAAGAAGGTGTAGGAGCCTTTTAAACCATAACTTTTATAGGAAAACTTTAACTATGGCCCATTGGACGTCTTCTCTAAGCCAATGAGCGCTATCATTATTAGCAAAATGTGATAAGATCTCAACAGAAACCAAAAATACGAAAACCTTCAAAATTATATTTTTTTTCAAAATCTTGTGGCATCGAAGTCAAAAACAATAGTCAGAAGACAAAACCGTTGACCAGGGTAAATTTGTTGCAAAAAAGGCGAAAGTCCTCTCATTACTAAGATTGAATTCCAGTTCACTAACATAAGTCTAAGAATGGTTTATGTTCAAAAAATTGTTTTCAAAAAATGATTTTATAGTCTGAACTGCCATCAAATTCAATAGATATCAGCGGAAGTAATACTTACGCTCAATGATGCCTTAAGGAGAAGACAAAGATGGTTTTCATGCATAGGCAATCAATAATATATCACAATAAGTCTTATAACTATGTAAACAAAAACAAACACAGACAAATACCAAAAATTTAGTAGAAAATTGCAAGAAGAAAGTGTCGTTTCCATTTAAATCAGAATTTTTATCTGGAAACTTTGTCTATGATCCATTGAACGTCTTCTTTAAGCCAATGTGAGCTATCATTATTAGCATAAGGTGATAAGATTTCAGCAGAAGCAGAGATACGAGACCTCCAAAATTACAGTTCTCTTTTTCAAAGTCTTGTGGCATTGAAATCAAAAACCAATAGTCAGAAGATAAAGCCGTTGACCGGGATAATTTGATTGCAAAAAAGGCGAAAGTCCTCTCATTGGGGAGATGGACTTACAGTTCACTAAAATAGGTTTAAGAATGGTTAATTCTCAAAAAAAATTTTGAAAAAATTGTATTTAATGTCTTAATTTTTATTAAATTCGATAGCTGTCAAGGTTAGTAATAAATATCCTCAGTTATGCGCTAATGGGAGTAAATATGCATAGATAATCAAAAAGCCATTCATTTACCTACTGTCATGCATCGGTAATCAATTAGACATCACAATGCGTCCTATAACTGTGCAAAACAAAAACAAACACAGGCAAAAACCAAAAATTCAGTAGAAAAGTGCGAGAAAAATTGTCGCAGCCATTTACAACATGAATGAAAAAAGTTTTTTTGAAGTCTTAACTGCCATTAAATTCAATAGCACACAACGGCAGAAAATAATACACTCAGTTATGCCCTAATGGGTGACAAAGATGTATAGGTATTCAATAATCTATTCAATTACCTATTGTCTTACATAGGCAATCAAAAGGACATCAAAAAGGTATCCGAACTATGTAAACAACAACAAATAAAGACAAAAACCAAAAATTCAGTAGAAAAGTGCGAGAGGAAAGTGTCGAAGCTGTTTAAACCAAAACCTGTTATCTAAAAAGTTCTTCTATAATCCAATGAACGTCTGGTCTAACCCAATGGGAGCTATCTTCATTAGGAAAAAGTGATAAGAATTCGACAGTGATCAAAAATACAAAAATCTCCAAAAAATTTGTTTTTTTTTTCGAAGTCTTGTGGCATCGAAGTCAAAAAAACAATAGTCAGAAGATAAAGCCGCTGACCAGGATAGTTTTGTTTTAAAAAAAGCGAATGTCTTGTCTTTATTGATTTTCATTTCACTAAAATAGCTTTAAGAATGGTTAATCTTCAAAAAAAATTTTCAAAAAATTATTTTGAAGTCTTAATTGCCATTAAATACAATAGCGGTCATCGGAAGTAAAAAATACCCTCAGTTATGCCGTATAGGGGGAAGATGTATAGGTAATCAATATTCTATTCAATTACCTATTTTCATGCATACGCAATCAATCAGACATCACAATAAGTCTTAAAGTTATTCAAACAACAACAAATACAGACAAAAACCAAAAATTCAGAAGAAAAGTGCGAGAAGAAGGTGTCGAAGGCATTCAACCCAAAATTTGTTTAACAGAAAACGTTGTCTATGATCTATTGAACGTCTTTTTTAGCCGATGAGAGCTATCTTTATTAGGATAAGGTGATAGGATTTCAACAGGAGTCAAAATTACGAAAATATCCAAAGATCATATTTTTTTTCGAAATTTTTTGGCTTCGAAGTCAAATAAACAAAAGTCAGAAGATAAAGCCGTTGACCAAGAGAGTTTGGTTGCAAAAGAGGCAAAAGTTCTGTCATCACTGAGATTGACTAACAGTTTGCAGTTCACTAAAATAAGTTTTAGAATGGTTAATGATCAAAATTTTTTTTTTCGAAAAATTATTTTTTAAAGTCTTTGCTGTCCAGAATTTCAATTAGTGTCAACGAAAGTAACAATTACGCTCAATTATGCCTTAATGGGATGACAAAGATGATTTTCATGCCCTAGGCAATCAATAAGATATCACAATAAGTCTTATAACTATGTAAACAAGAACGAATTCAGACAAAAACCAAAAACTCAGTAGAAAAGTGCAAGCAGAAACTGTCGAATCCATTTAAACCATAATTTTTTATCTGGTAACTTTGTCTATCATACAACGAACGTCATCTCTAAGCCAATGGGGGCTATCGTTATAAGCATAATTTGATAATATTTCAACAGCAACCAAAAATACGGAAACCTCCAAATTTATATTTTTTTTTCAAAAGCTTGTAGCATCAAAATGAAAAAACCAATAGTCAGAAGAAAAAACCGTTGACCAGGATAGTTCGGTTGCATAAAATGCGAAAGTCCTGTCAATACTGAGATTGACTTACAGTTCACTAAAATAAGTTTAAGAATGGTTAATTTTCAAATAAAAAATTCGAAAAAATTGTATTTAATGTCTTAACTTTTATTAAATTCGATAGCTGTCAAGGTTAGTAATAAATATCCTCAGTTATGCCCTAATGGGAGTAAATATGCATAGATAATCAATAATCCATTCAATTACCTACTGTCATGCATCGGTAATCAATTAGACATCACAATGCTTCCTATAAATATGCAAATCAAAAACAAATACTGGCAAAACCAAAAATTCAGTAGAAAAGTGCGAGACAAAATTGTCGCAGCCATTTACAACATAAGCTGGAAAGTAAAACTGCTAACCAGATTAAATTTGGATGCAATAGAAAGATGGGATCCTGTCATTACTGAGTCTGACTTACAATTCACGAAAATAAATTTAAGATCGGTTCATGTTCAAAAAAAGTTGGGGAAGATTATATTAAAATTTTTGACAGCCGTTAGCCGTTCATTCGAAACACTAGAACGGTTCGCTTGATGCTCATTATTAAGTCTATTGCCCTCTTAGTCAACCAGTCTATGCCATAGAAATCCAAAAATTTACTAAAACTTCAAAATGAGCGATTCCTCGAAAACGTTGTTCATTGGGCTTCAAAATTTTTTGTTCATTGGGCTTCAATTGGCCGTAAATCAGTTTTTTAGTTAACAGATTCTTACTGTGAAAACTTACTGGTGTCTAGGTTCCTTTAAAAAACGAATAAATAAGAAAAAGTTTTCTAATTAAAAGAGCGCTCAAACAGAATTCGATTTTTTGTTGATAGTAAACTTCCCTATGAGACCACAACTAGTCTTTCTATCGACATTCTTCTACTAGGAACACAAATTTTACTCTTTTTGTGGCATGAAACTCAGTTTTGAATTAAAATTTTTACAGAAAAAAATCTTAATTTGAAGAAAAATTACACTAAAAGTGAACAAAATCATGCCAAATATCCCATGTTCACACAAAACTTCTTCGATTTCTTCGCTGGACTAGATTTTTAATGACACCACTCACATTTCTCTACGATGAATGCATCGATTGGCCAAAATTGTGTGAACAAAAAAAACCCATTTGAGTATATAGTTCCCCCCACACATGTGGGGTCGGAATAATTAATAGTGACATCGTTTTCTTTTATTTTTTTTCCAAGAAAATGGCCAATAAATCATGTTCAATGAAAACGCAAAGTTTAAAATGGGATATCCAAGAAACTTTCATACTAAAGTTAGAAATTAAATATATTTACATATTTACATGATGTTTAATAAACGCTTGACGTTTAAATCGGGATCTTCTTTGTTGTATGAACAAAATCTTGTTTTCATGAAATGCCCATTTAAAAAATGACAAAAATTGCCAATTTTGTTGCAAATTAAAAATTCAAATTGTGATCTTGATGGTATATTTGTATAAGTTTTATCTGGCCGGAAAATTTCTAATAGTTACAAGTTCCATGGGAAATCGAGTTCAAAACGAGAGTGTCATCAGTTTCATAATTTCTCCCTTCTATCAAAATGTCGTAATTCACTTAGAAAACGTAGATACACAAAGCTCATCCAAAAATTGGTCCGGATTTAAAACTGTCATTAATTTCATAAATTTGCCTTTTGACGAAAAAGAGTAGATATATCAAAAATATTGACAAAACGGATTTGAAAATTAGATCTCAATTAATTTCATCGGGATCTTCCTTAAAAAAATTGTCACCCATGCTTTCCATTTGGTGCCTTTCATTTCATAAATTCCTCCTTTACAAAAAGGATCAGATGCACATAGCCTAATGGAAAATTGAAATAAAAAAATAAAAATCGACAGCTTGATTAATTTCATAATTTAAATCTTCAAAGATATGTCTAGATGGTTTGTTCTCCTCCACAAAACTATTGCCCTCATTTTGGTGCTATGGTATAATTACCATTGAAATTAGGGTACTACAGAATTAAATTTCAGCTTCAATTGAGATCCCTTTCTCATTGATATTTCCAATTTGAAGAAACTGTTACCCCATTTGTAGACGAAACACATTTAAATTTAATTTGCTCACTTACCTTGCAGCTTTCGAACTAAATTTAGCATCCTCCTGCCTCTTTTTTAAATCAAATTTGGAGTTTCGTTTTGAAAGTCTCATAGATCAACCCAGAAACAATTAGGCAACGGATTTAGGCTCAAGTATTTTTGACATAAGTTCATTTTGTAGAATTTATTTATTTAATCCATGAATATCAGCCCAGATTGAGGTCCAGACCCAAATTTTTGTCTGACCAGACTTTCCAGACAGCAATTAACCCTGATCAGACTTTCCGGACCCAAGTAACCTCTGATAAGACTTCTCAGACGCACAGGGTCTCTGATCAGAGGGCTCGATTGGGTCTGATCATAAAGCAATATTGTGTAGCTGTAGAAATACTGGATGTACACCTCCATCTAATCAGAGACTGAGAAGACACCATTCTTATTTATAGAGAGAGAACTCCACTAACTATAGTCAGTCTAATAGAGTAGTTGCACCATGTGTATATCTCAGACTCCGGTGTTAACTCTTTTATACATCGTTATAATTGAAGTATATCTTCAGTGCTTTACCGAGTCGGTTATTCTGAGCGATATAGGTAAGCCTACTTCGCGCGTAGAAATAAGTAGCCCTAGTTCTTTATACCTTAAGGCTGTAAAAGGAGCCCACAACGGGTCTGCCTCAGTGGGTCTGCACCTCAACCTGGATGTGACAATTCACTTTTGGAAATGAGTTACGCTGAGGTTGTGAAAATTGGATACTGACCGTGAAAAGGATGGCAAGGAGAATTATTGTCACTACATCTCACACTAGCCCCAAAAACACTCACAGTGGATTCCAATTCTGAATGTTTCCAATTTTGGGACAAATTTAAACTAAATACGCTTAATTTAACTTATTTTATGGAGGGTTGCAACTCTTATCTTGAAACTTTTAACTCCGGATGGATGTAGCAGCAGAAATACTGGATGTACACCTCCGTCTAATCAGAGACTGAGAAGACACTATTCTCTTTTATATAGAGAGAACTCCACTAACTATAGTCAGTCTAATAGAGTAGTTGCACGATGTGCGTATCTCTGACTCCGGTGTTAACTCTTTTATACATCGTTATAATTGAATTATATCTTCAGTGTTTTACCGAGTCGGTTAATTTGAGAGATATAGGTAAGCCTACTTCTCGCGTAGAGATAAGTAGCCCTAGCTCTTTATACCTTAAGGCTGTAAAAGGAGCCCACAACGGGTCTGCATTAACTGGTGCAACCAGTGAGTTAACAATTTCTAACCGTAAAACACTCACACAAAACACACTATTCTCTCTTGAGAAAAAAACTTAGCACTAATTTATATAATTTTATACTATTTTTACACTTAAAGCTTAGAAAACGGGAACACAACCTAAATGAAATCTATTGAGCTCAACCCACAAAGGGCTCGATTTTTTTTATTTGTGATCCTCTCACAAACACATATATTTCTCTCTTATATGGCACTTCATTTAACCCACTATCAGACACACTATTTGAATTCCTTAATGGAGTATGGTGAGAAATACAACCCTTGGATAGAGCGGGTGTATTAAGAAAATCTTCTTTTGAATTTCTTAAACATTTAGCCGCTACACTTAACACTGCTGCTTTACAGTCACGAAAATAAAGCGTACATTAAATTGCTCGACAAGAAATGGAAGGTTTCACTTATCTTCTTAAAACATACATAAGCTCTGTAAAAGATGGAGACTTAATTGAAGAAGACATTCTCGATTCCCTTACACCTTTATCCAGGTATATACCAAGATTTTTGAAAAGTCTAGTAAGACACAACTTTCCAGCCACAAAATTAATAACTGAAACGTATCCACAGTTAATGCAACAACTATCAGAAACACTACATTATATCTACAATCCAAACTGGTTCCCACAAAACTTTATAGCTATTACACAAGTACCATCAGAAACTATACAAAAATTATCTATCAATCACAACAATATTGAACTAATAAACTATAACGCAGAAAATCAACCACTTAAGTGTACAGACATTACTGAAAATGTAAATATGTCTCATGAAGCATCACCGATAGAAATTTTAGATACTATAGTTCATTCACAACCAACGGACACTTACATTAACGAAACAGCAGAAACAGATTTTAACTCCACACTATTAGACGATGGAACACTCTTTTCATCAAAAACTGTTAATACTTTAATTGATATTGAAGAGCATGGTCACAACATCACACGAAATAACAATACCACTTTTGATAATGAAACCACTAATAACAAAAATGTTTACCAAAACCAACAGAACAGACAAACTGTGAATTCGACTGAATTAAGACAGAATTCAGATCCACTAAATACAATTCGATCTACATTACCAAATGTATATACACCTTTACCACGCTTGCTTAGACAAAATTCTGTACACTTTAACACTGAACCTGTTATATTAAACATCTCACAACAACCAACACTGGCAAATAACCAAAATCTTCATATAACTCAACAACAATTAGTAAATCTTGTTAGACAACCTAATTCACACAATACCCAACAAACAACAAATGCCCCAACCTCTTATTATCTACAGGCGGCTTCTACACAAACACCATCTCCTGCAGTTTATAGAAATACACAAATGACTTACTTTTATTTAGGAGATTCAGTACCCATGCAACAGTTGTTAAGACCATTTGATGGTACTGATCCTTCATATACAACAGAATATTTCTTAAATGCTATCACAGTAAATATGGTAATGACAGCAGGACACAAGTAGATTGATTCACCATATCGTGAAACTTGGATACTGAAACGAGTTGCCATGATATGAACGGCCTTCAATGGTGCGGCACAGCAATGGTACTCACATTTACTACTAGAAATATAAAAGAGCTGGCGAGCATTTTGTCGCGAATTTCAAAAGAAATTTGATAACCAACAATCGGAAACACAAGCGAAACTATTATTAGAAAGTATAACACGTGCTTCTGCTGAACAAACAAAATACTAGAACTCAGAATTGAACAAATGACTGGGAAAGCATACGTTTATAACGCTCCAGATATGCGAAATGCACAAGTGAATGACGCACTCATCAAAGCACTCGACACACAATTAGCTAGAATAGCTCTAAAAAGATTGCAAATCACAAATCTACTGCATTGGGACCACAACTTCCTTTTGAACAAAAAGTAGAAAAAACACATCAAGAAAATAGCACAAGAACACACATAGATAGACAAAAATTAAACACATTTTCATCCTCAAGAAATAGATGATGGAACAAGACATTGCACAAGGATCAACGTTGTACGTCAAGAGTACTCAAATAATCCAAATTTTAAAGGGAAAAAACTCTTTTTAAAATTTTGTAAAAAATGTTCACGTTCGGGACACAGCATTTCCACATACCCCGATAAAAGTTACTCAAAACCACTCGAATAACTTTTTTCTCAAAAACAAACTTTTAATCAAGCCATGAAAGGTAACCAAATTCTTCCAAGCAAACAAGTCACATCAAATAATATGACTGGTAAACCCCTACCATTTTTATTGCTCTAGAAACAACAGTAGAGATAACCGCGACACTTCAAGACACAGAAGCCCAAGCAAATCGTCACACTATAATTCAAAACCTTATTAAGGTAAATATAAACTGAAACTACCGAGTAGAAACGGTTCACCATAACCAAGATCCTCCAATTATCAGAAGAAATCGAATTATAACATTAATAACCCATATTCAAATAACTCTAGACCACAGTCACCCCATTATATTAGAGACGGAAATCGTCCACGACAACCATTCTCCCATATTCGAATTCGTATTGTAAGAAATTACATTAACTCACTTCCAGACCAAGAACAAACAGACGACACAATATCTAACACAGAGAATAGAGAAACATAAAACGTTTCAGAAGAACAATTTCTAGAACAACAATTCAATGATCTACTCTAAATCAAGATAACCAGGATGAATATTTTAATTTTTAATTGTCAAGAAAAATGTAACACTCTCACAAAAGAATGCACCATTTTTTCCACATCATGTATAAGTAATACTTGGGTAATACAATTACCGATATATACACAACAAACACCTGATCATACAAAAACAGTTTCCCAACCACAACTTGAAATTGATTTCCTATTGGATTCGGGAGCCATACTAATTGTACTCAATAATGACGCTTGGAATGAAGCTAAGAATATCACAAACTACAATTAAAAACATCAAAACTTGTTCTCTCAGCAGCAAATACTTCTAAACTACAATCAAACGGCACAGTAAATCTCACTCTCTACCCAGATGAAACAGAAAACCGAACACTTCGGAACACTCTTATCGCACTCACTTTTCATGTATCAAATACAAATTTTAATATACTAGGAACAACTTTCCTTGAAAAATGCGTTGAATCAATAAAATGTTCATCTCACACACTAGAGATTAAATACAATTACGAATTGAAATCACTAAAATTTTATGACTCCTCAGTTAAATCACCCCCAATTTATTCACAATTATTTACTGTCATTGGTGATCACGCACTATTTTATTCAACCCTTTGAACATAGATTTTTAAATTACTCTTCAACTAAGTACGAATGTAAGAGAAAATATGCAAACGAAACTGTTCTTTATCCGTCTGATTTCTCATTCATACCACTTCGTGATTACCCGTATCAATCATTTATTCAAATACTTTTACAAAATCCTTTAAATCACCCACTAACACTTGAAAAGGTCTAATCGGGTATGCACAACAAGATATCTAACTCACTGATTTACACACAATGAAATATCAAATAAATGAGCTCGCTGAATTCATGGATGCCTATACTTCAAATCACCTTACACATGGTACACCAGAAACACTTAAAAAACTTTATTGCATAAATATCACTAAGCAACAGGAACGTCAATATAAAACACAAAAAAAGGTTTCATATACCATCCGATGTCTCAAAGTTCACAGGAGCAGACAGAAGTTTCCTCGCAATGTTCTATTTTGAGCAGACAAAATCAACACAAACACAGTTCGAACAACTAGCACAGTTTTTCTCATAATTTAAACAATGCTATGCAACGTCTAAATTCGACGCAGGAAAAATCAAAGTCGAATTAAACTAACCTTTAAAAGCAACAGCTGTATTATTTGAGAAACAGCGTGCTGCTCGCAATCCTCTTCAATTATAAGACCGAGCACAACACTTACTCGATATTCTAACACATTTTGATATTATATCACCTGTTAACACAGATTCCATCACTACGGGAGACACTTTTATTAATCAAGTTATTATCCTTAAAAAAGGAGAATCACTAAAAATCGTTGTAGATGCTCGCCAATTGAACACAATGATAAATGAAACGAGATATAGCTGGCCTATAGAATATTACTCTCCAATCCAAATATTACTCACACGTATTAAACGACCGATTTTCTCTATAGCCGACATGAACAGAGCATCTAATCAGATGCACCTAGATAAACCATCACAACGACTCACAAATTGTGTTAAAGCAGGCCAACAATACTGCTTTAAACGTTTATTTTATGATATTTTCATCGGCCCAGCTGCCTTTTCATTCGTTTATGAGTAGTATTTTTCAACCACTAATTTGCCAAAATAAAATTATCACATACCTCGATGATGTTTTCCTACAAGGTACTACAATAGACACAATGTTGCAAACAATATCATAAAATTCTCAAAAAAGAAAATCTCAAAGCTGCCCCTGATAAAACTTTCTTTTTCCTAGAATCAGTGAAAATTTTGGGAAATCAAATTCAAAATACATCCACTCAAATCCAAAATCAATGGATTTTTAAAATCACAACCACCAAAAACTAAAAAAAGAAATACAAATTTTTGTTTGATTTTTCACTTTTATCTCAAAGTATATTTATAACTTACAAGTTATTTTAAGGCCTTTCTATCTCCCACTCCGGGATACAACAGATTTTAAATGGACCCAATAATTACAACAAACATATGATAGAGTAACAAAATAACTTACAGATGGAACACTTCGTCTTGCAATTCCGAACTCGTAAAAACCCTTTTAAATTTTATGCGACGCCTCCAACTATGGCATTGGAGCTGCACTTCTCCAACAAATTCAGTTTGGGAAAATGGAATCAGTATCAGCAAACTAACGCTTTTTTTCTACCACAGAACTCAGGCTTTCAAACATTCTTCGCGAATGCTCAGCAGTAATTTATGCACTCTATATAAATGCACTCGATATAATATGAATTCCTCATTCAAGGGTCACAACAACCTATTATTTTATACACTGATCACAAACCAATTCTTTTTTGTTCACACAAACGTACAAACCAAACCACAGAAAATATAAATTTCAGTTAATTCTAATGATATTTCCCAATCTTCACTTAATTTGGACAGAAGGAAATAATCTTTCACTACCAGATTTATTGAGTCGTTCACTAACGAAAATAGCGCAAGACGAACACCGCCTTCGAAGAGTTGACATCCCTGATTTTATTAAATTTTTTTTGACACATAATCAACACACTCAACCTATACAGTGTCACTATGCTGTATCAAGCCAATATATTAACACAGTAGCTACCGACACTGATGTAGAAACACCACAATTTCCAATTTATTAACAGATTAAAGATAACTATTTCAAAATACAACAAGAGAATGGTCTCCACCATCTTGTTTGTTACCACGAATTTAAAATCAAAGCACAACCGGGAGAACAAATACAACAAAACAAAATCAAGCTTTTTAAACAGAATCAGTTACCATTAGAAACCTGATCTATAATACAACATACTGACATCACTCTCAATACAAATAAAACAGGGTCATTTATACACCCTTCTCCAAATGCAAACAATGAAAAGTTAATGACTACAATTAAATTCTCACTTCCAGCACTAGACGATTTCGTACCTAAGTCCCCGGAAATTTATAATTATTTCTACGAACAATCAGAAATCAATGATACACTCGTATACGAACCGCAACAGGGCCCGGTTATCAGACAACTTCTTCTTTGGAAGAAACATAAAAAATACCCCCACCCCTTCACTAACGATACGAGCAAACAAAGGCTTGTTACACTACTATAGATGATACCAAGACCTAAGTATAATTAAAAATAATAATCTCTGATACTACTTACAAGAAACTGATTCACCAAAAATCTGTTCACCACTGTCTCTACTATTAACTATAGTTTATGATGCACAAACTCATAATCTTTCAGGCCATTCTGTTCGTTAAAAAAATATGCTGCAAAAACAGCAAATTACCATTTTCCAAATATTAAAACATTGATAGCTATACTTATACCATATTGCTTAAATTGCCAAACGAGCAAATCCATGCCAAACCTCCTCGTGGCTCCACAACAGGCATTTTTAGAAGTTTCATCATACTCCAACCATCGTATTTCAATGGACACTTGAGGCCCAAACTCTCCGCATTTGGATGGATATTCTTACATCTATGTTATTGTAGATGTTTTCACAAATTATGTCGTCCTTCACCCTTCTGCCAAAAATGATGCAGCAAACGCACTCACTGTATTTTTGACCACTGGATTGTCAAATTTGGCATCGCCGACATTTTTTTAAACTGATAATAGAAATGAATACATTAACGGAGAATTTACACACTTTTGCCGCACGTATAATGTACAATTTAAGCCACAAATGACAGACGCACCCTTGCTTAGTGGCCTTTTTAAGAATAGTAACCGTCAATTAAACAATTTTCTTTGTACAATTTTAAATTTGCAAAACGACACATGGTAACAAAAACCAAAAAAAATTCCTTTTGCATTTAATTCACAGATCCAAACTAATATGAATCTTTCACCGTATGAACTTGTATTCGGCCAAGAGCCCAAAAAACCAATAATCTTCAACCTATCTTCCACTACTTATAACTTTGGGAATTTTAAACCTTCACCTAATTCACCTTGTAATTCCTTCCCTAAACATACACACACTGACCATCTCGGTCATCATCCACAATTTAAAAAAATTACAAAAACGGATTTTTACACACTGGTTCCTTAATCGTGAAAAGACACACTCAGAAGTCTATAATGAAGTTCATAAGTATTTGAACCAAAATAAACATCGACTCTCAATTAGAAATTGCCGTTTCGGAAGGGCACAATCACTTAAAATTAATACTTATGGTTTAATTGTAAATAAAGGAGTATCAGAAAAGTTCCAACCACAACAAAAAATTTGACCTCATAAAATAATTGATACCCCCACACTAGTCAAGTATAAATTAGAAGATTTCACCGGTAAACAAATCACTCGACACAGAAGCAATATAGTACCTTATTGCCCCAAAAAACTTTTCGTTCAAGAACAAATGGAGAAATACTTCTCGTATAACTCTTTGTTACAACTTCATCCCAAAAAGCCGACTATCCTTAAGTCAAAATCTGTCTCGTTTAGTCTTGACAACTCAGATTTACCATACACTAGTGAACCTTCCCCCTTACCACCTTGTAATTTGTCTGAAACACCCAATTGTAACTCAGAAAACTACAATACAAGAGACACTCATCTTAGAGGTTAACCGACGAAAGACTATAGAGTCTTCATACCACAGTAGAAAATTTTGGCTTCACGAACGACACACTTCTAAAGCATTCACACAATACTTCTTTAGTACACAAAATCACTATTCTGGCGTTAGTTAGCCGAACACGAATTAGCATAACACACTAAACACCTAATAAACATAACTTAAAATAAAATACAATTCCCTCTTTCTCTTATACCAGGGGAATAATTCGGGTAGTTCCTTCACCCCGCTCCACCCAAATACAATTACTTTACTGGGAAAAAATACTCACTCCCTTTAGTCTTTTAGACAAAGCACACGGAATACCTTTCCACCTGCTACCCTAGCAGAACCACAAAAACCCCTCCATCAGAAAATGAAAGGAAGTTGATTACAAGCTATCCCACACGAAGATAATTAAAAGGAAATTAACTAAAAATTAAGTTAACAACCGACCCACGGCTCAGTCCTGGAAGAATTCCCTAATCTCATTTATTTACCAAGATATGGTTTGGTAACTTTTTCTTCCCCGAAGAAAAAGTCGTAATCAGGATACACCGTATTGTCTAAAATCACTTTTTAGTCTTGCTCTTGTACAATCTAGTTGTTTCTTTTCTCTCTCTTTTCTCTTGATTTAAAACTCAACCAACACTCTCTTAACTTCAACTTTCTCTCCTTCTTCACTCTTTCAATCTCATTTCGACTTAGAAAAAAAATTTTCTAAGTTTTTTCATCTAAATTCACTTTTTCCTCTATTAAATATGAGAACTGTCTCACAGCACAGTTCTTAGTTTAATTTCTAAGACAGTTTCCACAGAAATTCAAATCATTTTCCAGCAGCATCCTCCGAATCCGTTTCAGGATATTTTTTATAATTTAGACCACGTATTGTATTCACACACTTGTTGCGAATGGGTTCTTCATATAAGAGACTTTAATAACGAACGCATTGCATCTTCTATTTTCCAATCTTCCCGCCAGAAGCAACACTTAAACTAAATGTGAACTTCTCTAAAGAGACATTGTGCGATATTAAATACATTAAAGAACACCTTAGGCTGGGTGAACAACACCAGCAACTCGCCAAACAACAGCTCACAAAGTGAACCTGTATATCCGTATATTATCTTTTCATTTGCTCTACTGATTTTTTAGATCTCATTTACCAACACAATGTCCTCCCACCAGAATCAACCTTCGCAGCAATCCGAGTTAGTATACCTACTTTAAATCTACTTATAATCGTTGTTCCAACTTACGCTATTTAAAATGTCTATTATTGTGATAATTGCCCCCATTTGGCCGGAGATTAACATCACAATTGCGTTCTCTAATCAACAATCTAATCCAAGACTAACTCAAGTTCTCCCCCCGTGTCCGAATCAACTAGTTGCTCATACAGCGAAAGGGACTAAACAAACCACCCCAAAGTATTCATCATTTAAACTCTTTAATAGAAAACCACAAGCACAAGAGACCAAAGAACACCCAAACTCAGTCATTACTACTGCCAAATCTGCAGATAGACCTCGTCCTACTGGACACTTCCCCCATTTTAACCGCAATCAGTAGTCCCATATCAACCTATCAAAGCCAAGCGCAAATACACAAAAGGCAAGCACAACAACAATCACACCAAACGCACAGACTTTAAGGTCATACTCAGGCTTCATCGCGAATACACTTCAAGCATCAACTATTATACCTGATCCACCACGAGCACCACAGCCTGTATTAATTAACTATTCAAACACAACACAATTCTCCACTCAACCTATTAATTTTGCAAACACAGTTAAAACCAGTATTTCTGAATTGCCAATGCCAATTCACACTGTTTAAAATATAAACGATACTCCGCAAGATAATAGTTTTCTCTCAGACACATCTTTTTCTGAACCACTTAGCTCACTGTTTTCTTCACCTGCTCCATCACAAATTGCGAGTAACCCTTTAATCCGCCACAAGGACCAGTAAATAATACTGAACGCTTACTTTCACAAGCAAACTGGAATCACTCTTTTAATATAGTCAATTCATTTCAAAGCTCACTACCACCCAGTTTTCAGGGTACACTACCTATAATTACCCTTAGATCAAATTCACCCACACCAGACCCAGATCAACATTCTCACCAATGTATTGGGAAACAACCCGACATCACTCGAACTTATCCAACTTTATCACTAAAACTTGACCCAAAATTTGTTGTTCCCCCACCCGCTCTGTTCGGAGATCATAACAACGTTGAACAACTATATAATTGGGCCAAGCAAAAAATTGCTAAGTCAAAAAAATCACTCCAGTACAAACACAAAGAGCACAAAAATTACTCAAACATTCTAAATTTACGTTTTCTGTTGAAATTACTGTTGAACAAGATAAACTCACTTTTCATCCACAAGCTGCCGCACCAACTATTTTTAGGCTAAAAACAAACCCTTTATTTGTTAAGAAATTCACTATAAATTTGACAGATACACAAAACAACACAGCAGGATATTTTGTATTCTACAATCCTCACTCTGGACTTTCTTACATATGTCCATTACAAATATAATTTTCATATTTCTGAATTTATTAATTTCACACCAACTTCCAATAATACAACCCATGAAATGTGATAAACACAGCATTTCCACACCTAAATCAGGAGTACAGGACTTCATATTCACACAATATGATTGCTCCCCATAGCATATCACAAATATGCAGTATTATAAGCTCAATAAATTTGGCGAATGTAAGATTGTACAAATATTTTCACAAATTCGAACACTACGAGTACGCGCCTACGCCATACACGCTAAACTTAGCGCCAAAGAAAGATTTGATAAAAAAATTGCACTCAACAGAGGCTTTAGGTTTGACCACGATAATTGGCAAGTTAACAGAATGGAAAGAATTTTCTTTCCCACAGATATTGAAGCTCGTAGAGAACTTGCACGCGTTGGTCTCATATGTAAACGCTTATCAACCACAAATAATACAATTTGATGTACTCGACGATCCATGCTGGCAAGTTAATATTGAATCCGAACAAGTCCGTTTTCAATTTGATCAGTACAGACCCTTTGCCTTCCAACACGGAAGCATGGTTTAATTGAATGGATCCTAAACGCTACAGATAACTCCTTGGCTAAATGTCCATGCTAAAATCCTGAACACGAATATCATGTCATCCATACACTAGGATGGTCACTTCAATTAACTAAAATCAAGCTTAGGTTTGATGTAATTTCAGAAAGCATTTACCATGGCAAAACCCTTAATAAATGCGACCTTGAACGAAACTACTGTCCTCCCAATCAGGCTTTTGAGGCAACAGATATTTGTAACCAGACCAAGACAATCATTGTCGTATTTTTGATGTTGGTAGATCAAATGACCGCATGATAAAACTTCAAAAACGCTACTTCATTGAAACACTAGAAAAAAACGAAACTAATCTTGGCCACAAACATAATGCACACATGTATTCTAGCCGTTTTGCAAAACACCTTTATGATGAAACTGCAATCTCTCGTTTTGAGATTCTCACAAAACCTCTCTATAAATGTAATGGAGATCGCCCTTATTATGCTACAACGTACCAAGATAATTTTCTTCAATACCCAGAAGTTCTTAACTTTATCACACTTTTAAGAAAACAGAATTGGTTTGGTGCTGTTCACCCAAATTCAAAGATCGATGCAAAACTCGACTATATGGTTAGCCGAGTCTTACTAGAAATGGACCACACGAGTCTGTCCATTTACAAAAAAACTTTGTGATTTAGACCGTGATTTTAAACGAACTGCATTTATTCTATTAACACAAAAACTTCCACTCGTCAGTATATTATCACCGGAAAGCGACACACATCTGCTACACTTAAAATCTCAAATGTTTATTCACTCTTTCAATGGAGAGTTGTCTCATCACCTCTTTATGTATTTGAAAACCAAGGTTTTGAACGAATTCCTATATTCAACCAAAACAAACTACAGTTTGTAAACCAAGTAACACTTAAAACTTTCCCCTGGTCTATCAAAACACCATGCAAATCTGATAATTTTGATCACCAAATCTCACTACATGAGGATGGCGAGGAGTCATACCGTTTAAGGTCTTATCCAATTAAAGCGCGAAGTCCCATCAGAACTTTCACGCCTGACGAAGTTGAAAAATGCTTCACCCAAGCGGACTATACAAAACAACAACTCGGCATATATAGTCAACACGATTGGACTAAGTCCATCGATAAGATGAAATTTAACCAATTAGTAGATGACGCCGCCGAGAAATTTGAACTAGCACAAGCCGTCATTTTTACAGATCTTGCAAAACAAGCACAATTACAAGCACAATTCTCACAATTACAAAGCGAATACAACAATCAAATTATTAAACATTTTATGTACGGAAACGAATTTACAATTCGATGTCCCGATTGGCGAGATCTAATCAACGGCAACTATTAAAAAGAATCCCTCATCGGAGTCTTTGGATACCCTTTGTACGTATTAAAACAAATAGCCATAATATGGTCTGCTTTAAATGTTTTACCGTGCCTATTTGGCCTATTTCGTAGCGCACTTAACGCATATAATCTCAAATCCCTCCTCGGCCATTATATGCCATTGGGGAAAATCATTACCTCTGGATTTTTCGGAGTATTTTTACCTCCAATATTCCATTTATTACAATCTGATTCAACACGACCTAAACCACCATCAGCTAAAAGAGGACGGAAACCCTCCAATGACAGTTGCACTCCGCACAATCAAGTTGGATTGAATCTATTACACAAAAAGTTTGAAAATTTCTATAAGAAAACCTCCTCCCTTGTACACAAAAATTCAAATAAACACTGCGTTTCTACTCTCCTTACTTTTTTTTACGAATGCTATGAGTTACCAGTAGAGTCACAAAAGAAACCTGACTTTCAATCTTTATACTTGCTAACTTTTTACCTCAATGAACTTAAACGCTCACGTGGTATTTCACTCTCAAGGGACACTATCGAAGATGATCCTCACTATCAGGAAAGCCGAGAAGAGCTCATTCTAAAATTACCTAGTACTCGTATTTAACACTTTCTTGTTTCAGCGACTTCACAGTAGTCACCACAACAGTACAGGACAGAGGTTCACCAATCTCTCCAAATGTTGACCCTACAGCATATGACCTCATCATGCTGGAGGTCGATGACATCCTGCCCTCGCCGCTCACACATTTGGTGCTGCCTCACCCAGTACCAGAACCAGTATGCGAGATGCAGACACCAGCCCTCTTCACGATGGCTCAATCTTGCCCACAGCCACAGTCTGTGGACACGATCAATTATGCACGGGAAAACCAACTGCCTTCACCCGCCACTTCATCCTCTTCTTCAGGAGAACTCCACCTCCATATCAAGAGTGATACGAGCTCACCCTCGGTTCCTGCTGGACCACCAAGCTCGTCAGAAGAGCTGCTCTTTCAAGGAGCTCAACCGGTGACCTAGCCACTTCCTATATTTGGATCAACAACACACACGGAAATTTCTACACAGCAGCCTACGAGCGTCTCCTCTTGGGCTGATGACGCCGCTATAGCGGAGCAATGAGGCCGTTCTACACCTGAGGCAGTTGTCCCAACTGGGCATACTCCGAAAAGATTCGTGGATCTTGGCCAAGGTCCTAATCACGGGTGTACCCACAACCAGTAATGCCCAAACCCTTCACAGAACGACCACGCTTACCTTCACCACGGGACGGTCCAACCAATCCACCTCCAAGACCACAGACAACTTTTCCACAACCATCTCCTTACGATCGACCCACGTCGACGGACAATTAGCCATGCACTGACCCTTCACCTCGGAGACGCCCTAGAGTAACGGCACATGAGATATATCCCGTGTGCTCTTCACCGATTCAGGGCTCATAGTCATCCGCACGACACACTTAAAGTCCCCACGAGGCCCACAGCCCTCATCCTCTCGAGGTGGAGGAAATCTTTTTTCTCCCACGCAAGGGATCCTCCAAAGAGCACCAGGGCCGAACTTCCGTTTCTATCAGTTTACAAATCCTCTCGACACACATGTATTCTAGCCGTTTTCAAAAACACCTTTATGGTGAATCTGCACTCTCTAGTTCTGAGGTTCTCACAAAACCTCTTTATAAATGTAATGAAGATCGCCCTTATTATGCTACACAGCACCAAGATATTTTTTTTCAACACCAAGAAGGTTTTAACTTTATCGCAGGCGAAGCATCACCCGAATTTAAAGACGCACACATAACTATTCCTAAAGAAGTACCCTCCATCACACCATATACCAAAGCAGGTATCAGTAATGGATATGTTATTCCACAAGAATCACCCGTTTATCTGAAAAGTTCCAAATTTCAGAAAACAGAATAGATTCGGTGCTGTACATCCAAATGTACAGATCGATGCAAAACTCGGCTATATGGTTAGCCGGGTCTTACGAGAAATGGACCACAACAGTTGGTCCATTTACAAAAAACTTTGTGATTTAGACCGTGATCTTAGGCAAATTGCATTTATTCTTTTAACACAAAAATTTCCACTCGTGGGATATATTATTACCGGACAGCAACACACATCCGCTACACTTAAAAGCTCAAATGTTTTTTCACTCTTTCAATGTAGAGTTGTCTCATCACCTCTTTATGTATTAGAAAACCAAAGTTTTGAACGAGTTCCTATATTCAAACAAGACAAACTACAGTTTATAGACCAAGTAACGCGTAAAGCATTCCCCTGTTCTATCAAAGCAACATGCAAATCAAATAATTTTGATCAACCAATTTCACTAGATGCGGATGGCGATGAGTCATACGGTTTAACGCCTTTTCGAATTAAAGCGCAAAACCCGTCAGAATTTTCACGCCTGACGAAGTTGAAAACCGCTTTACCGACGCGGACTTTACAGCACAATAACTCGGCATATATAGTCAACACGATTGGTCTAATTTCATTGATAAGATGAAACTTAACCAATTAGTAGATGACGCCGCCTAGAAATTTGAAGTAGCACAAGCTGTAAATTTGGTAGATCTTGCGAAACAAGCACAATTACAAGCACAATTCTCACAATTACCTAGCGAATACTACAATTATTTTATTAAACATTGGCAAGATCTAATCAACGGCAACTATTTAAAAGAATCCGTCATCGGATTCTTTGGATACCCTTTGTACGTATTAAAACACATAGCCATAATATGGTCTGCTTTAAATGTTTTACCGTGCCTATTTGGCCTATTTCGTAGCGCACTTAACGCATATAATCTCAAATCCCTCCTCGGCCCCATTATCACATTGGCTAAAATCATTACCTCTGGATTTTCCGGAGTATTTTCACCTCCAATATTCCATGTATTACAATCTGATTCAGCACGACCTAAACCACCATCACCTAAAAGAGGACGGAAACACTCCATTGACAGTTGCTTTCCACACGATCAAGTTGAATTGAATCTGTTACACAAAAAATTTAAAAAATTTCTATATGAATTTCTCCTCCCCTGTACACAATAATTCAAATAAACACCGCGCTTCTACTCTTTCTTCATTCACGAATGCTATGATTTACCAGCAGACTCACACAATAAACCTGACTTTCAATCTTTACACTTGCACACTTTTCTCCCCAAAAAACGTAAACCCTCACTTGGTATTTCACTCTCAAGGGACTCTATCGAAGATGATCCTGACTATCAGGAATACCCAGAACAGCTCATTCTAAATTCACCTAGCACAGTACCTAACACTTTCTTGTTTTAGTGACTCCACAGTATTCACCGCCAGAGCAAAGGACGGAGGTTCACCGATCCCTCCAAATGTTGACTTTACAGCATTTGACCTCATCATGCTGGAGGTCGATGACATCCTGCCCTCGCCGCTCTCATATTTGGTGCTGCCTCACCCCGTACCAGAACCAGTATGCGAGATGCAGACACCAGCCCTCTTCACGATGGCTCAATCTTGCCCACAGCCACAGTCTGTGGGCACGATCAATTATGCACGGGAAAACCAACTGCCTTCACCCGCCACTTCATCCTCTTCTTCAGGAGAACTCCACCTCCATATCAAGAGTGATACGAGCTCACCCTCGGTTCCTGCTGGACCACCAAGCTCGTCAGAAGAGCTGCTCTTTCAAGGAGCTCAACCGGTGACCTAGCCACTTCCTATATTTGGATCAACAACACACACGGAAATTTCTACACAGCAGCCTACGAGCGTCTCCTCTTGGGCTGATGACGTCGCTATAGCGGAGCAATGAGGCCGTTCTACACCTGAGACAGTTTTCCCCAACTGGGCATACTCCGGGAGGATTCGTGGATCTTGGCCACGGTCCCAACAAATGTTCTACCCACCACCAGTAATGCCCACACCCCTCTCAGAACAACCAAACGTACCTTCACCTCGGTACGGTCCAACCATTCCACCTCCACGACCACAGATATCATTTCCACAACCACCTCCTTACAATCGACCCACGTCGACGGACAATTAGCCATGCACTGACCTTTGACCTAAGAGACGCCCTAGAGTAACCGCACATAAGATTCATCCCGTGCGCTCTTCAACAATTCAGCGCTCAAAGTCACGCGCACGACACACTGCAAGTCCCCACGTGGCCCACAGCCCTCATCCTCTCGAGGTAGAGGAAATCCTTTTGCTGCCACGCAAAGGATCATTCACATAGCACCAGGGCCGAACTTCCGTTTTCATCAATTTACAAAACCTCTAGGTATTGACACAATTCACGGTGTCCACGTCCCCGAGCGGATCAACTACACATCCATGCCACCCCAACACACATTGAAGCCGACAGCTGTTTCTTGCCTCCTTGGACAATTGGAAAATGAGTATGTTCAAGAGGGTCGGGACAGAGATCTCCCACTAGAGTGTCTCCTCTTCCCGATAAACCCCCGCTTCACGGAACGCTTCAGGCACCAGTCCAAATACTTTTTCGCCCTTGCAGACCATCGGAACAATAACTTAAACACGTTATTCACCCGCGATGTTGCGATGTTGGTCCCTACCGTATTTATCACAAATAAGACCCCTTCTATCTCCAGTTCGGTTTTTTGCATCCAACACAGATGGATGTAAACAACCAAATGCATAAAGTTAATAGAGTTAAAATGCTACACACGGTCCACAATTAAGTGATCGTTCAACACCATTTGCACAGAACAAATCCCCTCAGCCATATGAACTCGCGTCTACTGTACGCAAACACGAAATTGACTTCACCTTACTATATGAATTATAGCTATATAATTCAAACCACTTATTGCGAAGGCACTGTCAGGAAGATTGACCCCATTAAGAACTACTTTTTATTTTTGCCACTCTATGCGAAGACAAATCGTCCTATAATTGTCCCCACAGAGTATCTCCAGTGTGTATAGGGAGGAGCCATGAAGTGTATGTATGGCTACACCTTCAACCTCCTCTACAGGGACTGGATGATGGACAAGCTGGACAATCGAGAGCCTTCAGTAGAGAAGACACAGATCCTGAACCACCTTCTCGCGTTGCAACCACACTGCAACGTCAACCTCTTCCCCAGTGCCCTTGCAGCTTGCCTGGCACGTGATCAGGAGTTTCTGGAATTCTTTAGGGATCCGGACAATCGGGCCCCTAATTTCGAGTTCCAATATCGAACGTAGGCCACAGTCCTACCACACCGGGCTCACTGACCCAAAAAAACTTAGAGACTCACTGTTCTCAAACTCACTCTCAATTATTCTTTCTTTTTATTTCTATGTTTTTTTTCACTATATTTAATTCCCTTTATTCTTTTCTTCTTTGCCACAATTGAAGATTAGTATCAATTCTTTTCTTCTTCCGGGACTTATTAAGCAAGTATTAAATTTGACAAATATATTTAATAAGGAAAGTAGCTCACACAGTAGCTAAAAGATGGATTTCCACCAGAAGGTAAGCTGGTAAACCCGACTGCTTCAAATCTTGTACTTGATGGAGATAAAAAGAAATCTTTTTGTACAAACCAGACAGAGACTACGACTACAACCGATCCTCCAACTGGGAAAACTTCTCACTACATGGCAGTGAGTGCAGTTAGGCACTCTAAACAGGACTGAAGTTACTGGCCAGCACACCCTGTAACTGGCACGCTCACCGGTTCTACAATTAGACGAACCCATCACTGACGACATTAGTTACTACTCCACTGACAAGGACTCCAGATGACGGCACAAGCCACAACACCACTTCAGAGAACACAACTTTACCATTCTTCGCTTTACCATTCACCGAGGATGACACATCCAGAGTATTTCTGCTACAGTTCATAATTTCGGATTTGAAACTTTTAACTCCGGATGGATGTAGCAGCAGAAATACTGGATTTACATCTCCATCCAATCAGAGAATGAGAAGACACTATTCTTATTTATAGAGAGAGAACTCCACTAACTATAGTCAGTCTATTAGAGTAGTTGCACCATGTGTATATCTCAGACTCCGGTGTTAACTCTTTTATACATCGGTATAATTGAAGTATATCTTCAGTGCTTTACCGAGTCGGTTATTCTGAGCGATATAGGTAAGCCTACTTCGCGCGTAGAAATAAGTAGCCCTAGTTCTTTATACCTTAAGGCTGTAAAAGGAGCCCACAACGGGTCTGCCTCAGTGGGTCTGCACCTCAACCTGGATGTGACAATTCACTTTTGGAAATGAGTTACGCTGAGGTTGTGAAAATTGGATACTGACCGTGAAAAGGATGGCAAGGAGAATTATTGTCACTACATCTCACACTAGCCCCAAAAACACTCACAGTGGATTCCAGTTCTGAATGTTTCCAATTTTGGGACAAATTTGAACTAAATACGCTTAATTTAACTTATTTTATGGAGGCTTGCAACTCTTATCTTAAACCATGGGTCGTGCAACTAATTCGAGTATATTTAGTTAAGAAGTCCGATATAGGCGACGTGATGGAAAAAAGAATGCGATGAAAAAATCGCCGATTTTTTTCTTAACTTCTTTGTTTCGTTCAGTTTTCACAGAAATTAACCGTGGAGAAAAATGATGGAGAATTTTGTCAGGGAAGGAGTTTATTGCTGCTGATAAGAAAAATACAAGACAGTGAAGCCATTAAATGCGCTTTTAATTGACCGCATATAAATTTGTATCAACCTGGTTGATCATTCGGGAAACAAAAGTTATATAAGAAAACAGAGTCGATGAGACATTTATAGGTTTGTCATTTCCTTAAGCAACGATGAATCCAAATTTTTGCCTTAGATTTTGAATAAGTTTGGCTGTATTTCGTTTTAACCCGAGATAAATATCTGTGAATTCTAGTAGATAATTATGCGGCGTCTATTGAAACCAGACAAACGTTTCAATTGAAACATTTTACTCCACCGAAAGTTCAAAAAAGCGTTTACGATAGGAGCGAACCTTCAATGCTAATTACTTCTAAAATTTATTTTAATTTTGTACCCTACGGTTTAGGAATCATATCATAAATAGTTTAAATTACTTCCACACAAAATAACATTAGTAAATGTTTGGACGTTCGCTTATTCTGACAAATTTTTCATTTTTTACTGTTTTTAGTAATTGATTGAAAAAAATTTCAATTACAATAGATGTAATAATAATTTCTTCGTCGCTTTCAGTTATATTACCATTAAAATACAATCAATAACTGTAGCCATGCACGTGTGCATTTATTGCAAAGCAAATATCCTTTGAACATTGCCGAAAAAATTTGTTGCGCATTCTTATGTTTCACTGCTTTCTAAAACGATATGTTTTGCATCACCATTATAGGCTCTTTTGCAATGATATTGCAATAACTGGAAAAATATATAAATTTAGCGATTTATTAAGCAGTGTTTTATGCAGTCTCTATGAGTCATTTCTTTTTCGGTTGTACCAATTAAATACAATTTTCAGCTAGTTCGTAGAAGTTTCGACAAGGAATAGCCGTTTAAAAATGACTAATTTTTAAAAAGAAATTACAAAGGCCGAAAGAAGTCAAAATTTTTTAGATTTAAAGTAAACAATTTTTCCATTTGAATTAGAACAGACTCAGTTATTTATAAGGAGTCAGAGGATGGAATAAAAACAGTGTCCTGTCGACAGTTGGGTACTGCTACGTGAATTTCACGTCTATCTGCTCATTGCATTGATTGAAAATTGAGGAAACTGATTGGAGTGACATTTTTTTCTTCCGCTCATTAAATTTGCTCTTTTTCTAGTTTAAGTGACACTTAGCATTGACAACTTTAATTTTTATTTAGAAAAATATACTCTAAAAAAGTTTTCTTTTTGGATTTCTGCCGGAATTAATTTCGAACAAAAGAAAAATTAAATCTGTATGAAAAACAGCAGGTTCTTGTTATTTCGCTAGTTGGGCATTGCTAACATAATTTACCTGATCGTTGCAAATCGTTGAAAAATGAGGAAAAAGAAAAGGAGGGGCAGTTAAGTGACATTTAGAATTGCAATTTTTAACAGGTGATAATTACACCGCAGAGGTATACCCAAATCGTCACAGTCAAGTTTGTCCGATCTGTGTATCTGGTGTTCGTTTTTCCTATGTTAATACATTGAAAATGCATTAATATTGCGCAAAATATCTACTCTGGAAAAACAGGGAAAACTGAAGGGAATTGCGCAACCCGTGTTCGCAAAAGTGTCCAAATTTTAGCCGCGAATAAAAAGTACGAGCTATGTATCCTATATTTTGCGCGTTTTGTATCACGAATCTGCTCTATCTATGCGTAGCTTTATCGCAAGCAACGTATCTTCGATTTCGCACTGTATTCCGCAATTAAGCCTTATTAATGCCAATTTTTGAGCTTAAAAAGTGATTATTAAAGCTCTATTACTACTAATTGAAAATACTAGTACTTATTACTACTTGCTACTTATCAAAGGTAGAAATGAGAACTATGAAATAATTGTCTTAATTATAATCTTGAATTTTTTATTATTTACTCAAGAGGACGTGCAATTTTCGGAAGGCCGTTTTTTGAATTCTAAAATATCTCTTGTCATGAAAAAAATATTTTGGTTGTTAATGTTGCTGCACTCAATCACAAAATAAATTTATTGTTACGTGAATTAAAAACAGAAAAAAAAGAAATTTGAATTTTTTTCTGAAAAATCCTTCAATATTTTTTGATTATATTTGTGTTTTTTTCAAGTTTAAATTGCGGAGTACCCTGGACCGAAAGTTTTACAACACTTCAATACTCCATATACTTGGTAGTAACAAATTATAGCCTACAAACATGAAAAAGTTGAAAGAAAACTAGATTTTTAAGCTTGTAAACTTAGGAGACGTATTCGAAGGAAAAATTTTCGACCACGAAAGACAACTTTTGTTTCCCAGGACCCGCTATAGTAGCAAATGTTGTTCTTTTTAGATTTGGATAAGTCTACTGGTGGTAATTACCAGGTTCTGACCGTCAGAGAATCAAAGCTACATCAAATAAGTGAGATATTTTTTTTAAAAAAGTCTGACTTTGTTGAGGCAGAGTATACCAATGTCTTCTAATTTCCAAACCTAGAAAAAGAAGACTTTTTTTATGAAAATGGCGATTAAATTGGAACCGCTAAAGTAACAAAAAGAGGTCAGAAGCTAATGCTTTTTGCTACGAGCAGCCAAACGTAGATGTGATAGATTTTTTCCCGAAAATTTTAAAAAAAATTGAAACTTTCACGAGTTTTTCAAAATGAACATTTATGGCTGTTTAGACACATCGCAAAAATCCATATATTTGATAGTAATAATTAATAGCCTACAGACATGAAAAATTTGAAAACGAACATACTTTTGAAACTTGTAAAATTAGAAGACGTTTTCGAAGGAAGTATTTTCGACCACGAAAGACAACTGTTGTTTTTCAGGACCCGCATTAGCAGAAACTGTTGTTTTTTTAATGATTTAGATACGTATACTAGTGGTAACTACCAGTTTATGACCACCAGCGAACCAAAAATTTATCAAAAAAGTGAGATATTTTCAAAACAAATAGGCTGATTTTCTTGAGGCAGAGTAAACCAATGTCTTCTAGACCTAGAAAAAATCCAACTTTTATTATAAAAGTGGTCATTTAAATGGACCTACAGAACCCCTAAAGCAACAAAAAATGGTCAGAAGCTAACATATTTTTCTACGGACAGCCAAACGTACTTGGGAAAGAATTTTTCCCGACAAAAATCAAAAAACGTAAAACTTTCACAAATTTTTCAGAATTAATTTTTCTGGCTATTTCAGCAGATGAAAACAATCTATACATTTGGTAGCCATGAATCATAGCCAAAAACATGAAAAAATTGAATAACAACGAAGTTTTGAAACTTATAAAATTAGAAGTCCTTTTCGAGGGAAGAATTTTTGACCTCGAAAGACAACTCTTATTTTCCAGGACGGGCTATAGTAAAAAATGTCGTTCTTTATAGATTTAGATACTTCTACTGGTTGTGAATACCAGGCTCTGACCCCCAGAGAACCAAAAAAATCAAATTAGTGGAATATTTCCACTCGATAAATCTTGATAAAAAACAATTTTTTCTTAATTTTTTTTATTTTTCTTTTTTTTATTCTCAGTCATTCTTAGAAAATCATTATTCACCCCGTATTTCACATAACAAAAATCGTAAATTAGTCTTTTATGACAAAATTGCCCAGTCTCATACTGATATACAAGGTTTTTAGCAAGGGATTTTTCGGAAAAAAAATCGATGGCTCGGCTTTTCTACTTTATCTTGTACTAAGTTGTTTGTATTTAAACCGCTTTAAAGCTTCTAACGCTTCAATTGAATCTTTAATAAAGTGCTGATTACAAACTATTAAATCACTTTTGCGTTCTCAAAACGCGCGCTTTTAATTAGGCTTAATTGAAGATTAGAGATACTTTTATTGTGAATTACAGATACCTATAAATGAGCGGAAACGTGCTACAAGACTTGTCATCAATTCACAATTTTAAAGTTATTTTGTTTAGCAAAATTGGCGAAACCTCTTTTCCGAAAAATAAGATACAAAACAGTCTCCTAATTCTGTTCATTTTATGTATCTAATTTTTGAGCAAATTTTACTAAGGCCGAAATTTTGGTCTCTACCTCTGCAGTGTAATGATAGCACAATTATCGTTTTTGTATTAATCTATTAGTCTTTTTGCTGGAAGGACTTTTCGCTGGAATGATCTTTGAACAAATAAAACATCAATATGAAAAAACAGCAGGTTGTTGACATTCACAATCTTCAGAAAATTTGGAGATTAGTATCTCAGATTAGTATCTAAGTTTTGAAGTCTTCTAATCGAAGTTGTAAACGAACAAAACATGGAACAAAACTTTTTTGATAAAGACAGCTTTGAAGTCAGGTATTCTCTTTATGAGCTGTTTTGGCAGACATTTGGTTGAACCCATTCGGAAAAAATTCAGAACGTAATTAACCCATTTATGGAGTGTTTTTAATGATTTTTCTTTATAGAAATTTATAGAAAGTAATTTAAAAAATTTGGCTGATGTACGTTTTTCCCGGAAAACAACTTTCAATATTTTTTAAGGAATAACTAAATTTAGTATTAGAGGAGATTTTGACTTAAAATTACCATAGGCAGTTTTGATCCAATGGTTTTCAAGAACAAGTGGCTCAATTGAAGAGTAAGCTGGGAGTTGCGTTCTCCTGTTTCATTATTTCAGCCGCCGCCAAGCGCGGAGTCTGAATCAGAGAAAAATCAGAGTCTGAATCAGAGGAATAAAGAGCAAAAAGACCAAAATCAGAGTCTGAATCAGTACTGATAATTTCTGAATTTTACTCTGATTCAGTAATGAATTTGCTTTTCAGTAAGGTACGGGCATATCTGTGCCTCAACTGCAATTGAAATTACATAAATTCACCTCATTCTTTGAAAAAATATTTTTTTGTAACGAAAAAGAAATTTTTCAGTCAGCGCTTATGATGCAGATTTTTTTTCAACAATTCCTCGGCTCGGGTCTGTACGCTGTTGAGAACATAACTGTAGCTGGGTTCGACAGCAGACAAGTCCAGTTGTATGAGGGGATTCTCGAAAAGAGTCATGTTTACGTCAGATGCATTCACGGCCAGTTCTGAAGTATGAAAAATTCAAATTTCTGTTGAGATTGACTATTGTTATTTTGCATGAATTGTATAGCATCTAGCAGAAATCATTTTTTCAAACTTTGGACAAAAAATTATAATATTTCATGATTCGGTCTGGAAAACATTACCATTTTCTTGGTTATTGCTGCAGTTTCTTAAATACAAAGATATCGAGATATTATTCCTGTTCCACCATTAGGATAAATACTTAACAACCCCATGATAAATTTTGACCAAATCTTTACCCTATTTACTAGACATGTCAGAAAACACCGTTTAAATGGGACAAAAGTGTTAAAAAAATTTACCGATCATCAACGAATTATCTGGATCAGTACTTCTCCGGTCATTATATGTCCCAGTTTGACAAGTCAGTACTGATCACGTCTTACTTCAAGTCTTGAGAACTATAAGGACCTGCCAAGCCTTATCAGGACTTACTCAAGACTTGCCAAGTCTAAGTCAACCCTGGCCACAAATTGGCAAGTCTCGAGTCAAGTCTTGGCTAAGAATTGAGAAGTCTTGAGTCAACTCCTGACCAAGACTTGTCAAATACTGATAAATGCGCCGTTAGTAGTATATATATGTGGTATAGAGGGGGGACATTTCAACTTTTTGGCCGAAAATTCAATTTTCAGGAAAATTTTGGAAACTGGGAGGTGAAATAAAATAATTAGGTTTATTTTTTCATTTTAAAAAATTGTCAACCTTTAATCTTTCGGTTATTTAAAAATATTCAATTGAACTTTTTAAAGTTAGTTAGTTAAGTAAATATGTATTTAGAGACACAGTGGCATCCTAGTCAACAGAGCGTGAGTTCAACCTACTAAAGAGCTAGTGTGTTAGCCGTCCTAATTATATTACCGAGTAGTTAATATCAATTTTAATTTGTGGTTTTAATTTGTACTACATTTTTGCAAAATATGAGGCCGTGATGTAATTGTACTTTGTGTCTTGATTAATGTCTGCTTTTTCCGAATAGTTTTGTCTATGTTTACCGAAACTTTAATTAGCCTTCTGATGGCTATGAATGAGTACTCGTAGTGTCTAGACCCGAACAATTGTGGACTCCTTTCTATTTGTTTATATTTTATCACTTCATCTTTTTTGCAATTCATAAAAAGGTTGACTTTTTTTAAATTTTTTTTCACCTTAGAGGAAAACGGAACTTCGATTTCAGTTAAAAGGATTACTGTCATAGATAACACTGAAGATTGGTGAGTATATAATCCCTTTAATAATAGTTTTCAGAGGCTTTAACATAGGAATTAGTGACAGAAGGGGTAAATTGTATGCATTATTGTTATTTACGCTTTGCTCTTCCGAGCTCTGTGCATAAACCATTAATAATTAAAGAGCGATGACTAGGGAGTAAGTTTCAAAATACACATCGTTCTTAAGAGATTTTTTTGTTCGAACCTTTGATACTTTTAAAAAAATGAAGCTAACTGTAAATGAGAAAATTTTAGAAAACTTTTGAGTGGATGCTAGTTTTCTTCTGTACTTAAACAGTAGTGATTCCTAAAAGGGTGGATAAACATACAATAGCCCTTATTTTTTTAAAGAAAAAAAAAGGGAACAACAAAACATAACAAGAATACTTTTGCTCTAGCCAAAAATGATACAGACACTGGTGGGTCAATTGAGACAAGCTGAAAGGGAACGCGACATTGCGCGTAATCACCGCGACAGGGCCCTAAAACATTTTGATGAATGTATATCCCCTCTTGAAAATCTAAAAAACGAGCTAGCAGAAGTTAATAAAAAGCGAAACAGAGCTGTGCGGGAGAGAGATAGAGAAATATGCGCGCACAGGGTCACGGAGGGGAAGCTTAGACAAATAATGCACGATTACAGATGGATAGTTAAGATGCGGCAGAGAACCGTTTCGGAGCGAGAGAGGCTTCTCAAAACGATCGAAGAACTCAAACACGTGCGTAACAAAGGTTGGGACAGCGTTGCCCGACTGAAAGCAGAATTGGACTTACGAGGCAGTTCACAAAGGAACCCAAAACGACACCACCAGTTGTTCAGGCACGCTCCTCTCTACTATCCAATTATATCCTAACGAAAAGCCGCCAGAAGGGCACAAGAAAATAATTCATTGTTGAAAAAACGAAAACTTGTTTAGCAATGGGGCTACTTTTCTTAAGTATAAATTGATGTTTTCTCGAAAAGCTGAAGTTTAATTTGTTTTGGAAAAAGTTTTGCAAGGTTTAATGTATATTAAGCTGTTTCTTCACAAATTTTCAACTGGCTCAGGCATTGTTGTTGAAAAAATTATTATGTATGTTCACCTAAGCTAACTGCTGATTACCTAACCGAGTTTTAACTTGAACATATAGAGAGTATTGGTGAAAAATAATTTGTGTATTGGATCCTAAGCTAACTACCGTTTGCATCAACGAGTTTTAATTTGAACTTATAACGGGTATTAGTGAAAAATAGCTTGTGTATTGGATCCTAAGCTTCCTACTGGTTACCTAAGCGAGTTTCATCTTGTTCATATAAGGAGTACTGGTCAAAAGTAACTTGTGTATTGGATCCTAAGCCACCTGCTGGTTACCGAAGCGAGTTTTAACTTGTACATATGAAGAGTATTGGTGAAAAATAACTGGTGTATTGGGTCTTAAGGTAGGTCCTTGAGCAGTGTGGGAAGCGGAAGGCTGAGCGAAGTGGAGAGCAATCCAGTGAGAGCATGACGGAGAGCGAGGAGGGAGCAGGGCGGTGGGTCAGAAGCTGGGAGCGAGGGTAGAGCAGAACGGAGAGCAAAGCTGAGAGCAAGTAGGGAGCAGGATGGGTATAGGAGCAGAAGCTGGGAGCAAGTGGGGAAAGAAAACGATGCTATGGTTAGTTCTGTTAAAACTTTCTATCTTTTTCACGGCAAACTTTTTTCTAAAGCTTTTTCCAATCTCCTCGGAAGGAATTATTCTTTCCACTTCATTAGATGTTGCTCTTATTTGTACAATTAATTGTTCATGATTTCTATATTTTGGGGAATTTATTAAAAAGTCTTGTCTGGAGAAACAAGTATTGAGATAAACAGTCCAAAGAGTAGCAGGAACTGTACTCGCTTGACGCCAGTAAACTCTTTGCCTTCTTGACTTTGGCAACCCCAATGATCAGGAAGCGGACCTGGCTGGTTTAGAGAAACCCTATTGCGAAAACTAGACGACACCAGTTCACAAACTTTTAACACGCACCACCATTCACAAACGCTCACTGAGCTCACTTAGACACTTAGATCAGTTGTAGGGTAGAGTATGACAGATTGCTACAATCAACACAGATGAACTACGGAGTTAATTATGAACTTGTGCTATTCGCGTCTCTATACCATGACAACGAAGAAAAAACGCTTTTCTTCTGATTCTCAACGCGCACTTTTTAGCGCTTATCTTTTACGGTGTAAAACTTATTTATCCATTCCCCCTGCAGACTACCTAATCGATACTTAGGTTTTCTCAAAAGGGGTATAGGGGGTAAAAAAATTATTCATTCATACCTTGTCCCCCTGCAGCCTACCTAATCGTTACTTAGTGTTTCTCAAAAGGGGTATAGGGGGTTAAAAAAACTTACTCATTCATACCTGGTCCCCCTGTAGCCTACCTAATCGATACTTAGTGTTTCTCAAAAGGGGTATAGGGGGAAAAAACTTATTCATTCATACCTGGTCCTCCTGCAGCCTACCTAATCGATACTTAGCGTTTCTCAAAAGTGGTATAGAGGGTAAAAAAAACTTATTCATTCATAGCTGGTCCCCCTGCAGCCTATCTAATTGATACTTAGCGTTTCTAAAAAGGGGTATAGGCGGTAAAAAAACTTATTCATTCATAACTGGTCCCCCTGCAGCCTAACTAATTGATACTTAGCATTTCTCAAAAGGGGTATAGGGGGTAAAAAACTTATTCATTCATACCTGGTCCTCCTGCAGCCTACCTAATCGATACTTAGCGTTTCTCAAAAGTGGTATAGAGGGTAAAAAAAACTTATTCATTCATAGCTGGTCCCCCTGCAGCCTATCTAATTGATACTTAACGTTTCTAAAAAGGGGTATAGAAGGTAAAAAACTTATTCATTCATACTTGGTTCCCCTGCAGTCTATCTAATCGACACTTAGCGTTTCTCAAAGTGGTATAGGGCGTTAAAAAACTTATTAATTAAAACCTGGTCCCCCTGCAGCCTACCTAATCAATACTTAGCGTTTCTCAAAAGGGGTATAGGGGGTAAAAAAAACTTAGTCATTCATACCTGGTCCCCCTTCAGCCTACCTAATCGATACTTAGCGTTTCTCAAAAGGGCATAGGGGGTAAAAAAACTTATTCATTCATACCTGGTCCCCCTCCAGCCTACCTAATCGATACTTAGTGTTTCTCAAAAGGGGTATAGTGGGTAAAAAACTTATTCATACCTGGTCCCCCTGCAGCCTAACTAACCGATACTTAGTGTTTTTCAAAAGGGGTATAGGGGGTAAAAAACTTATTCATTCATAGCTGCTCCCCCTGCAGCCTACCTAATTGGTACCTAGCATTTCTCAAAAGGGGTATAGGGAGTAAAAAACTTATTCATTTATACCTGGTCCCCCTGCATCCTACCTAATTGAAACTTAATGTTTCTCGAAAGGGATATAGAGGGTAAAAAACTTATTCATTCATACCTGGTCCCCCTGCAGCCTACCTAATTGTTACTTTGTATTTCTCAAAAGGTGTATAGGGGGTAAAAAAATTTTATTCATTCGTACCTGGTCACCCTGCAGTCTATCTAATCGATACTTAGCGTTTCTCAAAAGGGCATAGGGGGTAAAAAACTTATTCATTCATACCTGCTCCCCCTGCAGCCTTCCTAACCGATACTTAGTGTTTCTCAAAAGGGGTATAAGGGGTAAAAAAACTTATTCATTCATACCTGGTCCCACTGCAGCCTACCTAATTGATACTTTGTATTTCTCAAAAGGTGTATAGGGTGTAAAAAAAACTTATTTATTCGTACCTGGTCCCCTGCAGTCTATCTAATCGATACTTAGCGTTTCTCAAAAGGGCATAGGAGGTAAAAAACTTATTCATACATACCTGGTCCCCCTCCAGCCTACCTAATCGATACTTAGTGTTTCTCAAAAGGGGTATAGTGGGTAAAAAAACTTATTCATACCTGGTCCCCCTGCAGCCTACCTAACCGATACTTAGTTTTTCTCAAAAGGGGTATAGGGGGTAAAAAAAACTTATTCATTCATAGCTGGTCCCCCTGCAGCCTAACTAATTGATACTTAGCATTTCTCAAAAGGGGTATAGGGGGTAAAAAAACTTATTCATTCATGCCTGGTCCCCCTGCAGCCTACCTAATCGATACTTAGCGTTTCTCAAAAGTGGTATAGAGGATAAAAAAAACTTATTCATTCATAACTGTTCCCCCTGCAGCCTATCTAATTGATACTTAGCGTTTCTAAAAAGGGGTATAGGGGATAAAAACACTTATTCATTCATACCTGGTCCCCCTGCAGCCTACCTAATTGATACTTAGCATTTCTCAAAAGGGGTATAGAAGGTAAAAAACTTATTCATTCATACCTGGTTCCCCTGCAGTGTATCTAATCGACACTTAGCGTTTCTCAAAGGGGTATAGGGCGTTAAAAAACTTATTAATTCAAACCTGGTCCCCCTGCAGCCTACCTAATCAATACTTAGCGTTTCTCAAAAGGGGTATAGGGGGTAAAAAAAACTTATTCATTCATACCTGGTCCCCCTTCAGCCTACCTAATCGATACTTAGCGTTTCTGAAAAGGGCATAGGGGGTAAAAAACTTATTCACTCATACCTGGTCCCCCTCCAGCCTACCTAATCGATACTTAGTGTTTCTCAAAAGGGGTATAGTGGGTAAAAAACTTATTCATACCTGGTCCCCCTGCAGCCTACCTAACCGATACTTAGTGTTTTTCAAAAGGGGTATAGGGGGTAAAAAAACTTATTCATTCATAGCTGGTCCCCCTGCAGCCTACCTAATTGGTACTTAGCATTTCTCAAAAGGGGTATAGGGGGTAAAAAAACTTATTCATTCATAGCTGGTCCCCCTGCAGCCTAACTAATTGATACTTAGCATTTCTCAAAAGGGGTATAGGGGGTAAAAAAACTTATTCATTCATGCCTGGTCCCCCTGCAGCCTACCTAATCGATACTTAGCGTTTCTCAAAAGTGGTATAGAGGGTAAAAAAAACTTATTCATTCATAGCTGTTCCCCCTGCAGCCTATCTAATTGATACTTAGCGTTTCTAAAAAGGGTTATAGGGGATAAAAACACTTATTCATTCCTACCTGGTCCCCCTGCAGCCTACCTAATTGATACTTAGCAATTCTCAAAAGGGGTATAGAAGGTAAAAAACTTATTCATTCATACCTGGTTCCCCTGCAGTCTATCTAATCGACACTTAGCGTTTCTCAAGGGGTTTAGGGCGTTAAAAAAACTTATTAATTCAAACCTGGTCCCCCTGCAGCCTACCTAATTGGTACTTAGCATTTCTCAAAAGGGGTATAGGGGGTAAAAAAACTTATTCATTTATACCTGGTCCCCCTGCATCCTACCTAATTGAAACTTAATGTTTCTCGAAAGGGATATAGAGGGTAAAAAACTTATTCATTCATACCTGGTCCCCCTGCAGCCTACCTAATTGATACTTTGTATTTCTCAAAAGGTGTATAGGGGGTAAAAAAAACTTATTCATTCGTACCTGGTCCCCCTGCAGTCTATCTAATCGATACTTAGCGTTTCTCAAAAGGGCATAGGGGGTAAAAAACTTATTCATTCATACCTGGTCCCCCTTGAGCCTTCCTAACCGATACTTAGTGTTTTTCAAAAGGGGTATAGGGGGGTAAAAAAAACTTATTCATTCATAGCTGGTCCCCCTGCAGCCTACCTAATTGGTACTTAGCATTTCTCAAAAGGGGTATAGGGAGTAAAAAACTTATTCATTTATACCAGGTCCCCCTGCATCCTACCTAATTGAAACTTAATGTTTCTCGAAAGGGATATAGAGGGTAAAAAACTTATTCATTCATACCTGGTCCCCCTGCAGCCTACCTAATTGATACTTTGTATTTCTCAAAAGGTGTATAGGGGGTAAAAAAAACTTATTCATTCGTACCTGGTCCCCCTGCAGTCTATCTAATCGATACTTAGCGTTTCTCAAAAGGGCATAGGGGGTAAAAAACTTATTCATTCATACCTGCTCCCCCTGCAGCCTTCCTAACCGATACTTAGTGTTTCTCAAAAGGGGTATAGTGGTTAAAAAAACTTATTCATTCATAGCTGGTCCCCCTTCAGCCTACCTAACCGATACTTAGTGTTTCTCAAAAGGGGTATAGGGGGTAAAAAACTTATTCAATCATACCTGGTCCCACTGCAGCCTACCTAATTGATACTTTGTATTTCTCAAAAAGCGTATAGGGTGTGAAAAAACTTATTCATTCGTACCTGGTCCCCCTGCAGTTTATCTAATCGATACTTAGCGTTTCTCAAAAGGGCATAGGGGGTAAAAAACTTATTCATACATACCTGGTCCCCCTCCAGCCTACCTAATCGATACTTAGTGTTTCTCAAAAGGGGTATAGTGGTTAAAAAATTTATTCATATCTGGTCCCCCTGCAGCCTACCTAACCGATACTTAGTGTTTTTCAAAAGGGGTAAAGTGGTTAAAAAAACTTATTTATTCATAGCTGGTCCCCCTTCAGCCTACCTAACCGATAATTAGTGTTTCTCAAAAGGGGTATAGGGGGTAAAAAACTTATTCAATCATACCTGGTCCCACTGCAGCCTACCTAATTGATACTTTGTATTTCTCAAAAAGCGTATAGGGTGTAAAAAAACTTATTCATTCGTACCTGGTCCCCCTGCAGTTTATCTAATCGATACTTAGCGTTTCTCAAAAGGGCATAGGGGGTAAAAAACTTATTCATACATACCTGGTCCCCCTCCAGCCTACCTAATCGATACTTAGTGTTTCTCAAAAGGGGTATAGTGGGTAAAAAAGTTATTTATTCATAGCTGGTCCCCCTTCAGCCTACCTAACCGATACTTAGTGTTTCTCAAAAGGGGTATAGTGGTTAAAAAACTTATTCATACCTGGTCCCCCTGCAGCCTACCTAACCGATACTTAGTGTTTTTCAAAAGGGGTAAAGTGGTTAAAAAAACTTATTTATTCATAGCTGGCCCCCCTTCAGCCTACCTAACCGATACTTAGTGTTTCTCAAAAGGGGTATAGTGGGTAAAAAACTTATTCATACCTGGTCCCCCTGCAGCCTACCTACCTAACCGATACTTAGTGTTTTTCAAAAGGGGTAAAGGGGGTAAAAAACTTATTCATTCATAGCTGGTCCCCCTTCAGCCTACCTAACCGATACTTAGTGTTTCTCAAAAGGGGTATAGGGAGTAAAAAACTTATTCATTTATACCTGGTCCCCCTGCATCCTACCTAATTGAAACTTAATGTTTCTCGAAAGGGATATAGAGGGTAAAAAACTTATTCATTCATACCTGGTCCCCCTGCAGCCTACCTAATTGATACTTTGTATTTCTCAAAAGGTGTATAGGGGGTAAAAAAAACTTATTCATTCGTACCTGGTCCCCCTGCAGTCTATCTAATTGATACTTAGCGTTTCTCAAAAGGGCATAGGGGGTAAAAAACTTATTCATTCATACATGCTCCCCCTGCAGCCTTCCTAACCGATACTTAGTGTTTCTCAAAAGGGGTATAGTGGTTAAAAAAACTTATTCATTCATAGCTGGTCCCCCTTCAGCCTACCTAACCGATACTTAGTGTTTCTCAAAAGGGGTATAGGGGTAAAAAACTTATTCAATCATACCTGGTCCCACTGCAGCCTACCTAATTGATACTTTGTATTTCTCAACAGACGTATAGGGTGTAAAAAAACTTATTCATTCGTACCTGGTCCCCCTGCAGTTTATCTAATCGATACTTAGCGTTTCTCAAAAGGGCATAGGGGGTAAAAAACTTATTCATACATACCTGGTCCCGCTCCAGCCTACCTAATCGATACTTAGTGTTTCTCAAAAGGGGTATAGTGGGTAAAAAACTTATTCATACCTGGTCCCCCTGCAGCCTACCTAACCGATACTTAGTGTTTTTCAAAAGGGGTAAAGTGGTTAAAAAAACTTATTTATTCATAGCTGGTCCCCCTTCAGCCTACCTAACCGATACTTAGTGTTTCTCAAAAGGGGTGTAGTGGGTAAAAAACTTATTCATACCTGGTCCCCCTGCAGCCTACCTAACCGATACTTAGTGTTTTTCAAAAGGGGTATAGGGGGTAAAAAACTTATTCATTCATAGCTGGTCCCCCTGCAGCCTAACTAATTGGTACTTAGCATTTCTCAAAAGGGTATAGGGAGTAAAAAACTTATTCATTTATACCTGGTCCCCCTGCATCCTACCTAATTGAAACTTAATGTTTCTCGAAAGGGATATAGAGGGTAAAAAACTTATTCATTCATACCTGGTCCCCCTGCAGCCTACCTAATTGATACTTTGTATTTCTCAAAAGGTGTATAGGGGGTAAAAAAAACTTATTCATTCGTACCTGGTCCCCCTGCACTCTATCTAATCGATACTTAGCGTTTCTCAAAAGGGCATAGGGGGTAAAAAACTTATTCATTCATACCTGCTCCCCCTGCAGCCTTCCTAACCGATACTTAGTGTTTCTCAAAAGGGGTATAGTGGTTAAAAACTTATTCATTCATAGCTGGTCCCCCTTCAGCCTACCTAACCGATACTTAGTGTTTCTCAAAAGGGGTATAGGGGGTAAAAAAAACTTATTCATTCATACCTGGTCCCACTGCAGCCTACCTAATTGATACTTTGTATTTCTCAAAAAGCGTATAGGGTGTAAAAAAACTTATTCATTCGTACCTGGTCCCCCTGCAGTCTATCTAATCGATACTTAGCGTTTCTCAAAAGTGGTATAGTGGGTAAAAAAACTTATTCATACCTGGTCCCCCTGCAGCCTACCTAACCGATACTTAGTGTTTCTCAAAAGGGGTATAGGGGTAAAAAAACTTATTCATTCATACATGCTCCCCCTGCAGCCTTCCTAACCGATACTTAGTGTTTCTCAAAAGGGGTATAGTGGTTAAAAAAACTTATTCATTCATAGCTGGTCCCCCTTCAGCCTACCTAACCGACACTTAGTGTTTCTCAAAAGGGGTATAGGGGTAAAAAACTTATTCAATCATACCTGGTCCCACTGCAGCCTACCTAATTGATACTTTGTATTTCTCAACAGACGTATAGGGTGTAAAAAAACTTATTCATTCGTACCTGGTCCCCCTGCAGTTTATCTAATCGATACTTAGCGTTTCTCAAAAGGGCATAGGGGGTAAAAAACTTATTCATACATACCTGGTCCCCCTCCAGCCTACCTAATCGATACTTAGTGTTTCTCAAAAGGGGAATAGTGGGTAAAAAACTTATTCATACCTGGTCCCCCTGCAGCCTACCTAACCGATACTTAGTGTTTTTCAAAAGGGGTAAAGTGGTTAAAAAAACTTATTTATTCATAGCTGGTCCCCCTTCAGCCTACCTAACCGATACTTAGTGTTTCTCAAAAGGGGTATAGTGGGTAAAAAACTTATTCATACCTGGTCCCCCTGCAGCCTACCTAACCGATACTTAGTGTTTTTCAAAAGGGGTATAGGGGGTAAAAAACTTATTCATTCATAGCTGGTCCCCCTGCAGCCTAACTAATTGGTACTTAGCATTTCTCAAAAGGGTATAGGGAGTAAAAAACTTATTCATTTATACCTGGTCCCCCTGCATCCTACCTAATTGAAACTTAATGTTTCTCGAAAGGGATATAGAGGGTAAAAAACTTATTCATTCATACCTGGTCCCCCTGCAGCCTACCTAATTGATACTTTGTATTTCTCAAAAGGTGTATAGGGGGTAAAAAAAACTTATTCATTCGTACCTGGTCCCCCTGCAGTCTATCTAATCGATACTTAGCGTTTCTCAAAAGGGCATAGGGGGTAAAAAACTTATTCATTCATACCTGCTCCCCCTGCAGCCTTCCTAACCGATACTTAGTGTTTCTCAAAAGGGGTATAGTGGTTAAAAACTTATTCATTCATAGCTGGTCCCCCTTCAGCCTACCTAACCGATACTTAGTGTTTCTCAAAAGGGGTATAGGGGGTAAAAAAAACTTATTCATTCATACCTGGTCCCACTGCAGCCTACCTAATTGATACTTTGTATTTCTCAAAAAGCGTATAGGGTGTAAAAAAACTTATTCATTCGTACCTGGTCCCCCTGCAGTCTATCTAATCGATACTTAGCGTTTCTCAAAAGTGGTATAGTGGGTAAAAAAACTTATTCATACCTGGTCCCCCTGCAGCCTACCTAACCGATACTTAGTGTTTCTCAAAAGGGGTATAGGGGTAAAAAAACTTATTCATTCATAGCTGGTCCCCCTGCAGCCTAACTAATTGATACTTAGCATTTCTCAAAAGGGGTATAGGGGGTAAAAAAACTTATTCATTCATGCCTGGTCACCCTGCAGCCTACCTAATCGATACTTAGCGTTTCTGAAAAGTGGTATAGAGGGTAAAAAAAACTTATTCATTCAAAGCTGTTCCCCCTGCAGCCTATCTAATTGATACTTAGCGTTTCTAAAAAGGGGTATAGGAGATAAAAACACTTATTCATTCATACCTGGTCCCCCTGCAGCCTACCTAATTGATACTTAGCATTTCTCAAAAGGGTTATAGAAGGTAAAAAACATATTCATTCATACCTGGTTCACCTGCAGTCTATCTAATCGACACTTAGCGTTTCTCAAAGGGGTATAGGGCGTTAAAAAACCTATTAATTCAAACCTGGTTCCCCTGCAGCCTACGTAATCAATACTTAGCGTTTCTCAAAAGGGGTATAGGGGGTAAAAAAAACTTATTCATTCATACCTGGTCCCCCTTCAGCCTACCTAATCGATACTTAGCATTTCTCAAAAGGGCATAGGGAATAAAAAACTTATTCATTCATACCTGGTCCCCCTCCAGCCTACCTAATCGATACTTGGTGTTTCTCAAAAGGGGTATTGTGGGTAAAAAAACTTATTCATACCTGGTCCCCCTGCAGCCTACCTAACCGACACTTAGTGTTTCTCAAAAGGGGTATAGGGGGTAAAAAAACTTATTCATTCATAGCTGGTCCCCCTGCAGCCTACCTAATTGGTATTTAGATTTCTCAAAAGGGGTATAGGGATTAAAAAACTTATTCATTGATACCTGGTCCCCCTGCAGCCTACCTAATTGATACTTAATGTTTCTCGAAAGGGATATAGAGGGTAAAAAACTTATTCATTCATAACTGGTCCCCCTGCAGCCTACCTAATTGATACTTTGTATTTCTCAAAAGGTGTATAGGGGTAAAAAAAATTTTATTCATTCGTACCTGGTCCCCCTGCAGTCTATATAGTCGATACTTAGCGTTTCTCAAAGGAGTATAGGGCGTTAAAAAACCTATTAATTCAAACCTGGTCACCCTGCAGCCTACGTAATCAATACTTAGCGTTTCTCAAAAGGGGTATAGGGGGTAAAAAAAACTTATTCATTCATACCTGGTCCCCCTTCAGCCTACCTAATCGATACTTAGCGTTTCTCAAAAGGGCATAGGGGGTAAAAAACTTATTCATTCATACCTGGTCTCCCTCCAGACTACCTAATCGATACTTGGTGTTTCTCAAAAGGGGTGTAGTGGGTAAAAAAACTTATTCATACCTGGTCCCCCTGCAGCCTACCTAACCGACAATTAGTGTTTCTCAAAAGGGGTATAGGGGGTAAAAAAACTTATTCATTCATAGCTGGTCCCCCTGCAGCCTGCCTAATTGGTAATTAGCATTTCTCAAAGGGGTATAGGGATTAAAAAACTTATTCCTTGATACCTGGTCCCCCTGCAGCCTACCTAATTGATACTTAATGTTTCTCGAAAGGGATATAGAGGGTAAAAAACTTACTCATTCATAACTGGTCCCCCTGCAGCCTACCTAATTGGTACTTAGCATTTCTCAAAAGGGGCATAGGGGTAAAAAACTTATTCATTCGTACCTGGTCCCCCTGCAGTCTATCTAATCGATACTTAGCGTTTCTCAAAAGGGGTATAGGGGGTAAAAAAACTTATTCATTCATAGCTGGTCCCCCTGCAGCCTAACTAATTGATACTTAGCATTTCTCAAAAGGGGTATAGGGGGTAAAAAAAACTTATTCGTTCATGCCTGGTCCCCCTGCAGCCTACCTAATCGATACTTAGCATTTCTCAAAAGGGGTATAGGGGGTAAAAAAAACTTATTCGTTCATGCCTGTTCCCCCTGAAGCCTATCTAATTGATACTTAGCGTTTCTAAAAAGGGGTATAGGGCGTTAAAAAACCTATTAATTCAAACCTGGTCCCCCTGCAGCCTACGTAATCAATACTTAGCGTTTCTCAAAGGGGTATAGGGCGTTAAAAAACCTATTAATTCAAACCTGGTCCCCCTGCAGCCTACGTAATCAATACTTAGCGTTTCTCAAAAGGGGTATAGGGGGTAAAAAACTTATTCAATCATACCTGGTCCCCCTCCAGCCTACCTAATCGATACTTGGTGTTTCTCAAAAGGGGTATAGTGGGTAAAAAAACTTATTCATACCTGGTCCCCCTGCAGCCTACCTAACCGACACTTAGTGTTTCTCAAAAGGGGTATAGGGGGTAAAAAAACTTATTCATTCATAGCTGGTCCCCCTGCAGCCTACCTAATTGGTACTTAGCATTTCCCAAAGGGGTATAGGGATTAAAAAACTTATTCATTTATACCTGGTCCCCCTGCAGCCTACCTAATTGATACTTAATGTTTCTCGAAAGGGATATAGAGGGTAAAAAACTTATTCATTCATAACTGGTCCCCCTGCAGCCTACCTAATTGATACTTTGTATTTCTCAAAAGGTGTATAGGGGTAAAAAAAACTTATTCATTCATACCTGGTCCCCCTTCAGCCTACCTAATCGATACTTAGCGTTTCTCAAAAGTGGTATAGAGGGTAAGAAAAACTTATTCATTCATAGCTGTTCCCCCTGAAGCCTATCTAATTGATACTTAGCGTTTCTAAAAAGGGGTATAGGGCGTTAAAAAACCTATTAATTCAAACCTGGTCCCCCTGCAGCCTACGTAATCAATACTTAGCGTTTCTCAAAAGGGGTATAGGGGGTAAAAAACTTATTCATTCATACCTGGCCCCCCTGCTGCCTACCTAATTGATACTTAGCATTTTTCAAAAGGGGTATAGAAGGTAAAAAACTTATTCATTCATACCTGGTTCCCCTGCAGTCTATCTAATCGACACTTAGCGTTTCTCAAAGGGGTATAGGGCGTTAAAAAACCTATTAATTCAAACCTGGTCCCCCTGCAGCCTACGTAATCAATACTTAGCGTTTCTCAAAAGGGGTATAGGGGGTAAAAAACTTATTCATTCATAACTGGTCCCCCTCCAGCCTACCTAATCGATACTCGGTGTTTCTCAAAAGGGGTATAGTGGGAAAAAAAACTTATTCATACCTGGTCCCCCTGCAGCCTACCTAACCGACACTTAGTGTTTCTCAAAAGAGGTATAGGGGGTAAAAAAACTTATTCATTCATAGCTGGTCCCCCTGCAGCCTACCTAATTGGTAATTAGCATTTCTCAAAAGGGGTATAGGGATTAAAAAACTTATTCATTTATACCTGGTCCACCTGCAGCCTACCTAATTGATACTTAATGTTTCTCGAAAGGGATATAGAGGGTAAAAAACTTATTCATTCATAACTGGTCCCCTGCAGCCTACCTAATTGATACTTTGTATTTCTCAAAAGGTGTATAGGGGTAAAAAAAACTTATTCATTCGTACCTGGTCCCCCTGCAGTCTATATAATCGATACTTAGCGTTTCTCAAAGGGGTATAGGGCGTTAAAAAACCTATTAATTCAAACCTGGTCCCCCTGCAGCCTACGTAATCAATACTTTGCGTTTCTCAAAAGGAGTATAGGGGGTAAAAAAAACTTATTCATTCATACCTGGTCCCCCTTCAGCCTACCTAATCGATACTTAGCGTTTCTCAAAAGGGCATAGGGGGTAAAAAACTTATTCATTCATACATGGTCCCCCTCCAGCCTACCTAATCGATACTTGGTGTTTCTCAAAAGGGGTATAGTGGGTAAAAAAACTTATTCATACCTGGTCCCCCTGCAGCCTACCTAACCGACACTTAGTGTTTCTCAAAAGGGGTATAGGGGGTAAAATCTTATTCATTCATAGCTGGTCCCCCTGCAGCCTACCTAATTGGTACTTAGCATTTCTCAAAAGGGGTATAGGGATTAAAAAACTTATTCCTTTACACCTGGTCCCCCTGCAGCCTACCTAATTGATACTTAATGTTTTTCGAAAGGGATATAGAGGGTAAAAAACTTATTCATTCATAACTGGTCCCCCTGCAGCCTACCTAATTGGTACTTAGCATTTATCAAAAGGGGCATAGGGGGTAAAAAAACTTATTCATTCATACCTGGTCCCCCTGCAGCCTACCTAACCGATACTTAGTGTTTCTCAAAAGGGGTATAGGGGGTAGAAAAACTTATTCATTCATAGCTGGTCCCCCTGCAGCCTACCTAATTGGTACTTAGCATTTCTCAAAAGGGGTATAGGGAGTAAAAAGATTATTCATTCATACCTGGTCCACCTGCAGCTTACCTAATTGATACTTTGTATTTCTCAAAAGGTGTATAGGGGTATAAAAAACTTATTCATTCGTACCTGGTCCCCCTGCAGTCTATCTAATCGATACTTAGCGTTTCTCAAAAGGGCATAGGGGTAAAAAACTTATTCATTCATACCTGGTCCCCCTACAGCCTACCTAATCGATACTTAGTGTTTCTCAAAAGGGGTATAGTGAGTAAGAAAACTTATTCATACCTGGTCCCCCTGCAGCCTACCTAACCGACACTTAGTGTTTCTCAAAAGGGGTATAGGGGGTAAAAAAACTTATTCATTCATAGCTGGTCCCCCTGCAGCCTACCTAATTGGTACTTAGCATTTCTCAAAAGGGGTATAGGGATTAAAAAACTTATTCCTTTATACCTGGTCCCACTGCAGCCTAACTAATTGATACTTAATGTTTCTCGAAAGGGATATAGAGGGTAAAAAACTTATTCATTCATAACTGGTCCCCATGCAGCCTACCTAATTGGTACTTAGCATTTCTCAAAAGGGGCATAGGGGGTAAAAAACTTATTCATTCATACCTGGTCCCCCTGCAGCCTACCTAACCGATACTTAGTGTTTCTCAATAGGGGTATAGGGGGTAAAAAAACTTATTCATTCATAGCTGGTCCCCCTGCAGCCTACCTAATTGGTACTTAGCATTTCTCAAAAGGGGTATAGGGAGTAAAAAGATTATTCATTCATACCTGTTCCCCCTGCAGCTTACCTAATTGATACTTTGTATTTCTCAAAAGGTGTATAGGGATATAAAAAAATTATTCATTCGTACCTTGTCCCCCTGCAGTCTATCTAATCGATACTTAGCGTTTCTCAAAAGGGCATAGGGGGTAAAAAATTTATTCATTCATACCTGGTCCCCCTACAGCCTACCTAATCGATACTTAGTGTTTCTCAAAAGGGGTATAGTGGGTAAAAAAACTTATTCATTCATAGCTGGTCCCCCTGCAGCCTACCTAATTGGTACTTAGCGTTTCTCAAAAGGGGTATAGGGAGTAAAAAACTTATTCATTTATACCTGGTCCCCCTGCAGCCTACCTAATTGATACTTTGTATTTCCCAAAAGGTGTATAGGGGGTTAAAAAAATTTATTCATTCGTACCTGGTCCCCCTGCAGTCTATCTAATCGATACTTAGCGTTCCTCAAAAGAGCATTGGGGGTAAAAAACTTATTCATTCATACCTGGTCCCCCTGCAGCCTACCTAACCGATACTTAGTGTTTCTCAAAAGGGGTGTAGGGGGTAAAAAAACTTATTCATTCATAGCTGGTCCCCCTGCAGCCTACCTAATTGATACTTTGTATTTCTCAAAAGGTGTATAGGGGGTAAAAAAAACTTATTCATTCGTACCTGGTCCCCCTGCAGTCTATCTAATCGATACTTAGCGTTTCTCAAAAGGATATTGGGGGTAAAAAACTTATTCATTCATACCTGGTCCCCCTGCAGCCTACCTAACCGATACTTAGTGTTTCTCAAAAGGGGTATAGGGGTAAAAAAACTTATTCATTCATAGCTGGTCCCCCTGCAGCCTACCTAATTGGTACTTAGCATTTCTCAAAAGGGGTATAGGGAGTAAAAAACTTATTCATTCATACCTGGTCCCCCTCCAGCCTACCTAATCGATACTTAGTGTTTCTCAAGAGGGGTATAGTGGGTAAAAAACTTATTCATATCTGGTCCCCCTGCAGCCTACCTAACCGATACTTAGTGTTTCTCAAAAGGGGTATAGGGGGTAAAAAATTTTATTCAATCATAGCTGGTCTCCCTGCAGCCTACCTAATTGGTACTTAGCATTTCTCAAAAGGGGTATAGGGAGTAAAAAACTTATTCATTTATACCTGGTCCCCCTGCAGCCTACCTAATTGATAATTAATGTTTCTCGAAAGGGGTATAGATGGTAAAAAAACTTATTCATTCATACCTCGTCCCCCTGCAGCCTACCTAATTGATACTTTGTATTTCTCAAAAGGTGTATAGGGGGTAAAAAAACTTATTCATTCGTACCTGGTCCCCCTGCAGTCTATCTAATCGATACTTAGCGTTTCTCAAAAGGGCATAGGGGGTAAAAAACTTATTCATTCATACCTGGTCCCCCTGCAGCCTACCTAACCGATACTTAGAGTTCCTCAAAAGGGGTATAGGGGGTAAAAAAACTTATTCATTCATAGCTGGTCCCCCTGCAGCCTACCTAATTGGTACTTAGCATTTCTCAAAAGGGGTATAGGGAGTAAAAAACTTATTCATTTATACATGGTCCCCCTGCAGCCTACCTAATTGATACATAATGTTTCTCGAAAGGGATATAGAGGGTAAAAAATTTATTCATTCGTAACTGGTCCCCCTGCAGCCTACCTAATTGATACTTTGTATTTCTCAAAAGGTGTATAGGGGTAAAAAAAACTTATTCATTCGTACCTGGTCCCCCTGCAGTCTATCTAATCGATACTTAGCGTTTCTCAAAAGGGCATAGGGGGTAAGAAACTTATTCATTCATACCTGGTCCCCCTGCAGCCTACCTAACCGATACTTAGTGTTTCTCAAAAGGGGTATAGGGGGTAAAAAAACTTATTCATTCATAGCTGGTCCCCCTGCAGCCTACCTAATTGGTACTTAGCATTTCTCAAAAGGGGTATAGGGAGTAAAAAACTTATTCATTTATACCTGGTCCCCTGCAGCCTACCTAATTCATACTTAATGTTTCTCGAAAGGGATATAGAGGGTAAAAAAACTTATTCATTCATACCTGGTCCCGCTGCAGCCTATCTAATTGATACTTAGCGTTTCTCAAAAGGGGTAAAGGGGGTAGAAAAAACTTATTCATTCATACCTGTTCCCCCTGCAGCCTACCTAATCGATACTTAGTATTTCTCAAAAGGGTATAGGGACTAAAAAACTTATTAATTCATACCTGGTCCCCCTGCAGCTTACCTAATCGATACTTAGTGTTTCTCAAAAGTGGTATAGGGGGTAAAAAAACTTATCTATTCATAGCTGGTCCCCTTGCACCTATCTAATCAAAACTTAGCGTTTTTGAAAAGGGGTATAGGGGTTAAAAAAACTTATTCATTCATACCTGGTCCCCCTGCACTCTATCTAATCGATACTTAGCGTTTCTCAAAAGGGGTATAGGGGCAAAAAAACTTATTCATTCATACCTAGTCCCCCTGCAGCCTACCTAATTGATACTTAGCATTTCTCAAAAGGGGTATAGGGTGTAAAAACTTATTCATTTTTAACTGGTCCCCCTGCAGCCTTCGTAATCGATACTTAGTATTTCTCAAAAGGGGTATAGGGGGTAAAAAAACTTATTCATTCGTACCTGGTCCCCCTGCAGTCTATCTAATCGATAATTAGCGTTTCTCAAAAGGGCATAGGGGGTAAAAAAAACTTATTCATTCGTACCTGGTCCCCCTGCAGTCTATCTAATCGATACTTAGCGTTTCTCAAAAGGGCATAGGGGTTAAAAAACTTATTCATTCATACCTGGTCCCCCTGCACTCTATCTAATCGATACTTAGCGTTTCTAAAAACGGGGTATAGGGGGTAAAAAAACTTATTCATTCATAACTGGTCCCCCTGCAGCCTAACTAATTGATACTTAGCATTTATCAAAAGGGGTATAGGGGGTAAAAAAACTTATTCATTCATACCTGGTCCCCCTGCAGCCTACCTAAACGATACTTAGCGTTTCTCAAAAGTGCTATAGGGGGTAAAAAACTTATTCATTCATAGCTCGTCCCCCCTGCAGCCTAACTAATTGATACTTAGCATTTCTCAAAAGGGGTATAGGGGGTAAAAAAACTTATTCATTCATACCTGGTCCCCCTGCAGCCTACCTAATCGATACTTAGCGTTTCTCAAAAGTGCTATAGGGGGTAAAAAACTTATTCATTCATAGGTGGTCCCCCTGCAGTCTATATAATCGATACTTAGCGTTTTTCAAAAGGGGTATAGGGCGGTAAAAAACTTATTCATTCAAACCTGGTCCCCCTGCAGCCTACCTAATCAATACTTAGCGTTTCTCAAAAGGGGTATTGGGGGTAAAAAAAACTAATTCATTCATAGCTGGTCCCTTGATACTTAGCATTTCTCAAAAGAGGTATAGGGGGTAAAAACACTTATTCATTCATACCTGGTCCCCCTGCAGCCTACCTAATTGATACTTAGCGTTTCTCAAAAGTGCTATAGGGGGTAAAAAACTTATTCATTCATAACTGGTCCCCCTGCAGCCTAACTAATTGATACTTAGCATTTATCAAAAGGGGTATAGGGGGTAAAAAAACTTATTCATTCATACCTGGTCCCCCTGCAGCCTACCTAAACGATACTTAGCGTTTCTCAAAAGTGCTATAGGGGGTAAAAAACTTATTCATTCATAGCTCGTCCCCCCTGCAGCCTAACTAATTGATACTTAGCATTTCTCAAAAGGGGTATAGGGGGTAAAAAAACTTATTCATTCATACCTGGTCCCCCTGCAGCCTACCTAATCGATACTTAGCGTTTCTCAAAAGTGCTATAGGGGGTAAAAAACTTATTCATTCATAGGTGGTCCCCCTGCAGTCTATATAATCGATACTTAGCGTTTTTCAAAAGGGGTATAGGGCGGTAAAAAACTTATTCATTCAAACCTGGTCCCCCTGCAGCCTACCTAATCAATACTTAGCGTTTCTCAAAAGGGGTATTGGGGGTAAAAAAAACTAATTCATTCATAGCTGGTCCCTTGATACTTAGCATTTCTCAAAAGAGGTATAGGGGGTAAAAACACTTATTCATTCATACCTGGTCCCCCTGCAGCCTACCTAATTGATACTTAGCGTTTCTCAAAAGGGGTATAGGGTGTTAAAAAACTTTTTAATTCAAATCTGGTCCCCCTGCAGCCTACCTAATCAATACTTAGCGTTTCTCAAAAGGGGTATAGGGGGGTAAAAAAACTTATTCATTCATACCTGGTCCCCCTTCAGCCTACCTAATCAATAATTAGTGTTTCTCAAAAGGGGTATAGGGGGTAAATAAAACATATTCATACCTGGTCCCGCTGCAGCCTACCTAATTGATACTTTGTATTTATCAAAAGGTGTATAGTGGGTATAAAACTTATTCATTCGTACCTGGTCCCCCTGCAGTCTATCTAATCGATACTTAGCGTTTCTCAAAAGAGCATAGGGGGTAAAAAACTTTTTAATTCAAACCTTGTCCCCCCTGCAGCCTACCTAATCAATACTTAGCGTTTCTCAAAAGGGGTATAGGGGGTAAATGAAACATATTCATACCTGGTCCCCCTGCAGCCTACCTAATTGATACTTTGTATTTCTCAAAAGGGGTATAGGGGGTAAAAAAAACTTATTCATTCATACCTGGTCCCCCTTCAGCCTACCCAATCAATAATTAGTGTTTCTCAAAAGGGGTATAGGGGGTAAAAAAAAATTATTCCTTCATAACTGGTCCTCCTTCAGCCTACCTAATCAATAATTAGTGTTTCTCAAAAGGGGTATAGGGGGTAAATGAAACATATTCATACCTGGTCCCCCTGCAGCCTACCTAATTGATACTTTGTATTTCTCAAAAGGGGTATAGGGGGTAAAAAAAAACTTATTCATTCATACCTGGTCCCCCTTCAGCCTACCCAATCAATAATTAGTGTTTCTCAAAAGGGGTATAGGGGGTAAAAAAAACTTATTCCTTCATAACTGGTCCTCCTTCAGCCTACCTAATCAATAATTAGTGTTTCTCAAAAGGGGTATAGGGGGTAAATAAAACATATTCATACCTGGTCCCCCTGCAGCCTACCTAATTGATACTTTGTGTTTCTCAAAAGGTGTATAGGGGGTAAAAAAACTTATTCATTCGTACCTGGTCCCCCTGCAGTCTATCTAATTGATACTTAGCGTTTCTCAAAAGGGTCATAGGGCGTTAAAATACTTTTTAATTCAAACCTGGTCCCCCTGCAGCCTACCTAATCAATACTTAGCGTTTCTCAAAAGGGGTATAGGGGGTAAAAAAAACTTATTCATCCATACCTGGTCCCCCTTCAGCCTACCTAATCAATAATTAGTGCTTCTCAAAAGGGGTATAGGGGGTAAATAAAACATATTCATACCTGGTCCCCCTTCAGCCTACCTAATCAATATTTAGTGTTTCTCAAAAGGGGTATAGGGGGTAAATAAAACATATTCATACCTGGTCCCCCTCCAGCCTACCTAATCGATACTTAGCGTTTCTCAAAAGGGGTATAGTGGGTAAAAAAACGTATTCAAACCTGGTCCCCCTGCAGCCTACCTAACCGATACTTAGTGTTTCTCAAAAGGGGTATAGGGGGTAAAAAAACTTGTTCATTCATAGCTGGTCCCCCTGCAGCCTACCTAATTGGTACTTAGCATTTCTCAAAAGGGGTATAGGGTGTAAAAAACTTATTCATTTATACCTGGTCCCCCTTCAGCCTACCTAATTGATACTTAATGTTTCCCGAAAGGGATATAGGGGGTAAAAAAAACTTATTCATTCATAGCTCGTCCCCCCTGCAGCCTAACTAATTGATACTTAGCATTTCTCAAAAGAGGTATAGGGGGTAAAAACACTTATTCATTCATACCTGGTCCCCCTGCAGCCTACCTAATTGATACTTAGCGTTTCTCAAAAGGGGTATAGGGTGTTAAAAAACTTTTTAATTCAAACCTGGTCCCCCTGCAGCCTACCTAATCAATACTTAGCGTTTCTCAAAAGGGGTATAGGGGGGTAAAAAAACTTATTCATTCATACCTGGTCCCCCTTCAGCCTACCTAATCAATAATTAGTGTTTCTCAAAAGGGGTATAGGGGGTAAATAAAACATATTCATACCTGGTCCCGCTGCAGCCTACCTAATTGATACTTAGCATTTCTGAAAAGGGGTATAGGGGGTAAAAAAACTTATTCATTCATACCTGGTCCCCCTGCAGCCTACCTAATCGATACTTAGCGTTTCTCAAAAGGGGTATTGGGGGTAAAAAAAACTAATTCATTCATAGCTGGTCCCTTGATACTTAGCATTTCTCAAAAGAGGTATAGGGGGTAAAAACACTTATTCATTCATACCTGGTCCCCCTGCAGCCTACCTAATTGATACTTAGCGTTTCTCAAAAGGGGTATAGGGTGTTAAAAAACTTTTTAATTCAAACCTGGTCCCCCTGCAGCCTACCTAATCAATACTTAGCGTTTCTCAAAAGGGGTATAGGGGGTAAAAAAAACTTATTCATTCATACCTGGTCCCCCTTCAGCCTACCTAATCAATAATTAGTGTTTCTCAAAAGGGGTATAGGGGGTAAATAAAACATATTCATACCTGGTCCCGCTGCAGCCTACCTAATTGATACTTTGTATTTCTCAAAAGGTGTATAGTGGGTATAAAACTTATTAATTCGTAGCTGGTCCCCTGCAGTCTATCTAATCGATATTTAGCGTTTCTCAAAAGAGCATAGGGGTAAAAAACTTTTTAATTCAAACCTTGTCCCCCCTGCAGCCTACCTAATCAATACTTAGCGTTTCTCAAAAGGGGTATAGGGGGTAAAAAAAACTTATTCCTTCATAACTGGTCCTCCTTCAGCCTACCTAATCAATAATTAGTGTTTCTCAAAAGGGGTATAGGGGGTAAATGAAACATATTCATACCTGGTCCCCCTGCAGCCTACCTAATTGATACTTTGTATTTCTCAAAAGGGGTATAGGGGGTAAAAAAAAACTTATTCATTCATACCTGGTCCCCCTTCAGCCTACCCAATCAATAATTAGTGTTTCTCAAAAAAGGTATAGGGGGTAAATAAAACATATTCATACCTGGTCCCCCTGCAGCCTACCTAATTGATACTTTGTGTTTCTCAAAAGGTGTATAGGGGGTAAAAAAACTTATTCATTCGTACCTGGTCCCCCTGCAGTCTATCTAATTGATACTTAGCGTTTCTCAAAAGGGACATAGGGCGTTAAAATACTTTTTAATTCAAACCTGGTCCCCCTGCAGCCTACCTAATCTATACTTAGCGTTTCTCAAAAGGGGTATAGGGGGTAAAAAAACTTATTCATCCATACCTGGTCCCCCTTCAGCCTACCTAATCAATAATTAGTGCTTCTCAAAAGGGGTATAGGGGGTAAATAAAACATATTCATACCTGGTCCCCCTTCAGCCTACCTAATCAATATTTAGTGTTTCTCAAAAGGGGTATAGGGGGTAAATAGAACATATTCATACCTGGTCCCCCTCCAGCCTACCTAATCGATACTTAGTGTTTCTCAAAAGGGGTATAGTGGGTAAAAAAACGTATTCAAACCTGGTCCCCCTGCAGCCTACCTAACCGATACTTAGTGTTTCTCAAAAGGGGTATAGGGGGTAAAAAAACTTGTTCATTCATAGCTGGTCCCCCTGCAGCCTACCTAATTGGTACTTAGCATTTCTCAAAAGGGGTATAGGGTGTAAAAAACTTATTCATTTATACCTGGTCCCCCTTCAGCCTACCTAATTGATACTTAATGTTTCCCGAAAGGGATAGAGGGGGTAAAAAAACTTATTCATTCATACCTGGTCCCGCTGCAGCCTATCTAATCGATACTTAGCGTTTCTCAAAAGGGGTAAAGGGGGTAGAAAAAACTTATTCATTCATACCTGTTCCCCCTGCAGCCTACCTAATTGATACTTAGTATTTCTCAAAAGGGGTATAGGGACTAAAAAAACTTATTCATTCATACTTGGTCTCCCTCCAGCTTACCTAATCGATACTTAGTGTTTCTCAAAAGTGGTATAGGGGGTAAAAAAACTTATTCATTCATACCTGGTCCCCCTGTACTCTATCTAATCGATACTTAGCGTTTCTCAAAAGGGGTATAGGGGCAAAAAAAACTTATTCATTCATAACTGTTCCCCCTGCAGCCTACATAATTGATACTTAGTATTTCTCAAAAGGGGTATAGGGACTAAAAAAACTTATTCATTCATACTTGGTCTCCCTCCAGCTTACCTAATCGATACTTAGTGTTTCTCAAAAGTGGTATAGGGGGTAAAAAAACTTATTCATTCATACCTGTTCCCCCTGCAGCCTACCTAATTGATACTTAGTATTTCTCAAAAGGGGTATAGGGACTAAAAAAACTTATTCATTCATATTTGGTCTCCCTCCAGCGTACCTAATCGATACATAGTGTTTCTCAAAAGTGGTATAGGGGGTAAAAAAACTTATTCATTCATACCTGGTCCCCCTGCACTCTATCTAATCGATACTTAGCGTTTCTCAAAAAAGGTATAGGGGGTAAATAAAACATATTCATACCTGGTCCCCCTCCAGCCTACCTAATCGATACTTAGTGTTTCTCAAAAGGGGTATAGTGGGTAAAAAAACGTATTCAAACCTGGTCCCCCTGCAGCCTACCTAACCGATACTTAGTGTTTCTCAAAAGGGGTATAGGGGGTAAAAAAACTTATTCATTCATAGCTGGTCCCCCTGCAGCCTACCTAATTGGTACTTAGCATTTCTCAAAAGGGGTATAGGGTGTAAAAAACTTATTCTTTCATACCTGGTCCCACTGCAGCCTATCTAATCGATACTTAGCGTTTCTCAAAAGGGGCAAAGGGGTTAGAAAAAACTTATTCATTCATACCTGTTCCCCCTGCCAGCCTACCTAACTGATACTTAGTATTTCTCAAAAGGGGTAAAGGGACTAAAAAAACTTATTCATTCATACTTGGTCTCCCTCCAGCTTACCTAATCGATACTTAGTGTTTCTCAAAAGTGGTATAGGGGGTAAAAAAAACTTATTCATTCATACCTGTTCCCCCTGCAGCCTACCTAATTGATACTTAGTATTTCTCAAAAGGGGTATAGGGACTAAAAAAACTTATTCATTCATACTTGGTCTCCCTCCAGCTTACCTAATCGATACATAGTGTTTCTCAAAAGTGGTATAGGGGGTAAAAAAATTTATTCATTCATACCTGGTCCCCCTGCACTCTATCTAATCGATACTTAGTGTTTCTCAAAAGGGGTATAGTGGGTAAAAAAACGTATTCAAACCTGGTCCCCCTGCAGCCTACCTAACCGATACTTAGTGTTTCTCAAAAGGGGTATAGGGGGTAAAAAAACTTATTCATTCATAGCTGGTCCCCCTGCAGCCTACCTAATTGGTACTTAGCATTTCTCAAAAGGGGTATAGGGTGTAAAAAACTTATTCATTTATACCTGGTCCCCCTTCAGCCTACCTAATTGATACTTAATGTTTCCCGAAAGGGATATAGGGGGTAAAAAAACTTATTCATTCATACCTGGTCCCGCTGCAGCCTACCTAATTGATACTTAGTATTTCTCAAAAGGGGTATAGGGACTAAAAAAACTTATTCATTCACACTTGGTCTCCCTCCAGCTTACCTAATCGATACTTAGTGTTTCTCAAAAGTGGTATAGGGGGAAAAATACTTATTCATTGATACCTGGTCCCCCTTCAGCCTACCTAATCAATAATTAGTGTTTCTCAAAAAAGGTATAGGGGGTAAATAAAACATATTCATACCTGGTCCCCCTGCAGCCTACCTAATTGATACTTTGTGTTTCTGAAAAGGGGTACGGGGGTAAAAAAACTTATTCATTCGTACCTGGTCCCCCTGCAGTCTATCTAATTGATACTTAGCGTTTTTCAAAAGGGTCATAGGGCGTTAAAATAATTTTTAATTCAAACCTGGTCCCCCTGCAGCCTACCTAATCAATACTTAGCGTTTCTCAAAAGGGGTATAGGGGGTAAAAAAAACTTATTCATCCATACCTGGTCCCCCTTCAGCCTACCTAATCAAAAATTAGTGCTTCTCGAAAGGGGTATAGGGGGTAAATAAAACATATTCCTACCTGGTCCCCCTTCAGCCTACCTAATCAATAATTAGTGTTTCTCAAAAGGGGTATGGGGGTAAATAAAACATATTCATACCTGGTCCCCCTCCAGCCTACCTAATCGATACTTAGTGTTTCTCAAAAGGGGTATAGTGGGTAAAAAAACGTATTCAAACCTGGTCCTCCTGCAGCCTACCTAACCGATACTTAGTGTTTCTCAAAAGGGGTATAGGGGGTAAAAAAACTTATTCATTCATAGCTGGTCCCCCTGCAGCCTACCTAATTGGTACTTAGCATTTCTCAAAAGGGGTATAGGGTGTAAAAAACTTATTCATTTATACCTGGTCCCCCTTCAGCCTACCTAATTGATACTTAATGTTTCCCGAAAGGGATATAGGGGGTAAAAAAACTTATTCATTCATACCTGGTCCCGCTGCAGCCTATCTAATCGATACTTAGCGTTTCTCAAAAGGGGTAAAGTGGGTAGAAGAAACTTATTCATTCATACCTGTTCCCCCTGCAGCCTACCTAATTGATACTTAGTATTTCTCAAAAGGGGTATAGGGACTAAAAAAACTTATTCATTCATACTTGGTCTCCCTCCAGCTTACCTTATCGATACTTAGTGTTTCTCAAAAGTGGTATAGGGGGTAAAAAAACTTATTCATTCATACCTGGTCCCCCTGCACTCTATCTAATCGATACTTAGCGTTTCTCAAAAGGGGTATAGGGGCAAAAAAAACTTATTCATTCATACCTGGTCCCCCTGCAGCCTACCTAATTGATACTTAGCATTTCTCAAAAGGGGTATGGAAGGTAAAAAACTTATTCATTCATGCCTGGTTCCCCTGCAGTCTATCTAATCGATACTTAGCGTTTCTCAAAAGGGGTATAGGGTGTTAAAAAACTTTTTAATTCAAACCTGGTCCCCCTGCAGCCTACCTAATCAATACTTAGCGTTTCTCAAAAGGGGTATAGGGGGGTAAAAAAAAACTTATTCATTCATACCTGGTCCCCCTTCAGCCTACCTAATCAATAATTAGTGTTTCTCAAAAGGGGTATAGGGGGTAAATAAAACATATTCATACCTGGTCCCGCTGCAGCCTACCTAATTGATACTTTGTATTTCTCAAAAGGTGTATAGTGGGTAAAAAACTTATTCATTCATGCCTGGTTCCCCTGCAGTCTATCTAATCGATACTTAGCGTTTCTCAAAAGAGCATAGGGGGTAAAAAAGTTTTTAATTCAAACCTTGTTCCCCCTGCAGCCTACCTAATCAATACTTAGCGTTTCTCAAAAGGGGTATAGGGTGTAAAAAAAACTTATTCATTCATAACTGGTCCCCCTTCAGCCTACCTAATCAATAATTAGTGTTTCTCAAAAGGGGTATAGGGGGTAAATGAAACATATTCATACCTGGTCCCCCTGCAGCCTACCTAATTGATACTTTGTATTTCTCAAAAGGGGTATAGGGGGTAAAAAAACTTATTCATTCATACCTGGTCCCCCTTCAGCCTACCTAATCAATAATTAGTGTTTCTCAAAAAAGGTATAGGGGTAAATAAAACATATTCATACCTGGTCCCCCTGCAGCCTACCTAATTGATACTTTGTGTTTCTCAAAAGGTGTATAGGGGGCAAAAAAACTTATTCATTCGTACCTGGTCCCCCTGCAGTCTATCTAATCGATACTTAGCGTTTCTCAAAAGGGTCATAGGGCGTTAAAATACTTTTTAATTCAAACCTGGTCCCCCTGCAGCCTACCTAATCAATACTTAGCGTTTCTCAAAAGGGGTATAGGGGGTAAAAAATTTTTTTCATTCATAGCTGGTCCCCCTGCAGCCTACCTAATTGGTACTTAGCATTTCTCAAAAGGGCTATAGGGTGGAAAAAACTTATTCATTTATACCTGGTCCCCCTGCAGCCTACCTAATTGATACTTAATGTTTCCCGAAAGGGATATAGGGGGTAAAAAAACTTATTCATTCATACCTGGTCCGGCTGCAGGCTATCTAATCGATACTTAGCGTTCCTCAAAAGGGGTAAAGGGGGTAGAAAAAACTTATTCATTCATACCTGTTCCCCCTGCAGCCTACCTAATCGATACTTAGTATTTCTCAAAAGGGGTATAGGGACTAAAAAAACTTATTCATTCATACCTGGTCTCCCTCCAGCTTACCTAATCGATACTTAGTGTTTCTCAAAAGTGGTATAGGGGGTAAAAAAACTTGTACATTCATACCTGGTCCCCCTGCACTCTATCTAATCGATACTTAGCGTTTCTCAAAAGGGGTATAGGGGCAAAAAAAAACTTATTCATTCATACCTGGTCCCCCTGCAGCCTACCTAATTGATACTTAGCATTTCTCAAAAGGGGTATAGGGAGTAAAAAACTTATTCATTTACAACTGGTCCCCCTGCAGCCTTCCTAATCGATACTTATTATTTCTCAAAAGGGGTATAGGGACTAAAGAAACTTATTCATTCATACCTGGTCCCCCTTCAGCTTACCTAATCGATACTTAGCGTTTCTCAAAAGTGCTATAGGGGGTAAAAAAACTTAATCATTCATAGCTGGTCCCCCCTGCAGTCTATCTAATCGATACTTAGCGTTTCTCAAAAGGGGTATAGGGGGTAAAAAAATTTATTCATTCATACCTGGTCCCTCTGCAGCCTACCTTATTGATACTTAGTGTTTCTCAAAAAGTGTATAGGCTGTCATAACTTATTCATTCATACCTGGTTAAATTGAATTTTACTTTATTGGAGTTCTGTAGTGTCCTAAAGGTCAAAAATGACGTATAAATTCAATCATAGCCCACCGATATCCGAGCTATTCAAGGGTTAGCCTGTTCTGTAGTAACCTTAAGAATTAACAAAGACTTATACAATCAGGTCTAACCTACCTAGAGCATAGCCATTCAAGACTTTGCGTGTTCTGAAGTGTTCGTAGGAGCAAAAAAGACCTACAGTCAATCCTTGCTACCAGGAGCCAAGCTATTAAACATAGTTTTCTATAGAACTTGTTCAAAACTGAAATAAAGACATCCGTTTTTTCATATCCTACTGTGTAATTATTTGGATAGTGTGTTTTGTAGAAAAAATTTTGTTTTCACTGGGAGTTGAAGTGAAAAGTTTTTAAATTACGGTATGTAGGCTCAACCCGAAGGGAGACAACCACATGACCACATATTTGATTGTCATAAACGATAGATAGAATCATGAGTTTATAGTGGGCCAGCATTATCAAAGTCTAGTTCAATTACTGACGTCTTCCTGATTTTCTGAGGAATATAACTGTCGTCGTCGGAAACAATTTTAAACTGGGCTGGGCTTGTGAGAATTACTTTTGGTGTATTATTAAGAAGGCTGTTCTGATCTAGATTTGAGGCTGACCTGCACTTTTGTTTTTTTCTTGGCGCATCCGCAGGGTTTTTGAGGGAAAACGCTTCTGAAGTAGAGCAAATGATTAGAAAATTTTCACTTCGATCTGATTTCTCAGCTTCATCGTCGATAAATAAGCACCGGTCGTGGTCAAAATCGTCTGACCGCTCAACAGTTCAAAGTCAACCAGGTCCGCTTTCAGTTAATCGTCCCTGTATGATCGTTGGTTGATACCTGGGTCAGGCGGCGACGAGAACTCCTGCAGCTCTGTTTGTGGAGTGTACTGAGTAGGCGGTGGGCTCTGTTCCGTGGAAGACTCTGCCAGGACTCCATTGTCACTCTCATCGCTTGAAACCAACTGTGGATTGCAAGTAATCTTTCGGGCAAACATTTCATCTAGCATTTGCTTATGTCCGAATAGTACCTTTGTTAATTTGTCCTGGCAAATTTAACGCTTGTCCTCGTATCCAGACAACGATTTTTTATTGGTGACAACTGTCATCAACTGGTGTTTGCTTGATGAAATTCTTGTATTTAGCAGGCTTTCTGTTTCTCCACCCATGAGAACCTGATTGTACAATTCATGAGTCATTCTCTGCCGCGCGTCTCTGGTGACCCCTTTAGCTGACTGATTCGTGCCACCTGTGAAAGTTTTTAACATAGATTGAACACCTGATGTCACCTGTAGCCACTAGACAACAGAAACTGACATTAGAAAAAGTTTGAACCATCGATTACGGCTTCTCACGTCTTCTCTTCGTAATACATGCAAGAAAAACTGGTGAGTATATAAAGATTGCTACATTAATCCAGGACCTCGTTCACTTTCAAAATGAAATGGTTCTTCTTGACCTTGTGCAATGAACAGCAAGGCATAGCTGCATGGTTTGTGCATTTCAATAGCTCTTGCATCGGAAAACCGTGGATCGTTTCTACAACTCATAACTGGTTCAATGATTGACTCGAGATCAAAAAAGCCAACCTTTGGCGCAAACCAGCGAGCTTGTAGTTTTCTAAAGCTAAAGGAGTTCTTGTTCTCAGCTGGCATTCGCACAATAGCTGGCTTCGTCTCTTGACAACAAGACAAATGTTTTTCGTATCTTGCTTTTGAACTACAGACATGAAAACAGTTCGTGCACAGATGATTATCGTTTCGAGGAACTCTTCTCCGCACTTTATGAACTAAACTCTTCAAGGTTCTGATCAGGACGTAGTGATGCATCGTTCCATCGCTTAGAAGAAGTAAATCGAGATTGAATTCACAATCGGGTTTTTCTGAGACACGGAAGGGGATTAGTTTTTCGTCTGAGTACCTGAAGTTGAACGCGTGTTTTAGTTTCCAATAAAAAAAAGTGTTAGAGGGGGATATATATATATATATATATATATATATATATATATAACTAATGAAAACTTTTATACGATGCTATTATTTGAAAAATTATAAAGCATAACTTACCGAAGCACGTTTACACGAACATTGTTCAGCTCCTCAAATCGACTCATCTGGTGAAATCCCATGGGCATCTTATACTGTCCAATTGGCTGCTTGGCAATTTTTTTTCGGGCCCATATGTATAAGGGCTAGTAGTTTGTCGTCCTGAGGTACCTTTCGGCACAAGTCGTGGCATTACTTCAAATGATATGCCGCTGTGAAGCAATATAAAAAGCAGTTTTCATCTTCCCTGATTCTGATGTTAAGAAGAGCTGACGTTTGCGAGAGCTTATTTGGTAACGCTACGTAGGATGAGCCCGCGATTGGCTTCGGTTTCACTGTGCGGATATCTATTTTTTTTATCTGATCCAAAGTCCAACCGCTACCATGAGATGCAAAGCTGTTAAGTGACAAGATTATCTGTTCAACCATTTGGTGAAAACTTTCGTCTGCAATGCCTCCGAAGTCATCTCGTTCCATTTTTGACTGTACATGAATTGTTATTTTGTGTGATTCCTCAGACAAGTCTTCTGAGGTTTCAATTGGTTTTCTTAGCTGTATCAGAGCTCCAAATTGTATTTTCGGAGGACTCTGCTGCACACTAATTCTGCTTTTTCAACTGGTAGTTGTCCGTTTTCAGAGATCGTGTCTGCGTCAACATTCCATGTTGACAAACCATTGACGTTATTCATATGTTCCATGTAGTCAATGTCTCTGGTGAAATTTTTGTTACAGTAAGGACAGTATCGATGATTGGTCTGTCCGTGTTGAACCGTCACATGGCCTCTCATTTCATATAAGCTATGGGTCTCATAGACACAGTCATGATATTCGAACGAGTTGCGGGGGGCGTAAATTTTATGAATTGTTTTTCTGTGTCGTCGGAGGCTTCTTTTATCAGAAAGATTTTTTTGACAAATGTCGCAAACTATTGCGTTCATTTTTGTTGAACAAAATTTCAGCATATAGCGCTAAAAACCCTCAGCTGTAAAGAAAACAGGATTGAAAGCAGTAAAATTGGAGTTTAAAAGTAAGAGCAGAAAGATTTTAGTCAACTGATCAAGAGAAAGAAAGGCAGAAAGCAATGAGTGAAAGACTGCTTCCTGTAATCAAATAATCCGGATATCTTTAGCCAATCAGCTAAAAGCAAACTTACTTTATTTGTTTTAAGCAAGCTTTAATCACAATACGCGTCAACAAAATTTTATGTCCTCGGGGGGACTTATTGACATTGTGTAAGATCTCGCTTGGCGGTTGTCCTCTGAAAAAATTCAACTATCTAGAGCTGCTTAGGCTTTTGTTTATCTGAAGACTATAAAATCAACTTATCTTGGAGCGTTCTGTCTGTAAAAATTAGAGCTTTTAGAGATAGTTTAATTGCCTTTCTCAGAGATTAAAAAATGTTTATTAGAAATTAACATTGAACCGCTATTTCAAATTTTTGGCTTTGCTGTTTTTTGGATCAGAGTCATATTTCTAATGAACTTTCAGAATCATATATCTAATGAACTTTCAGATGTTTTTTTGGAGAAATTTTAATTCATATGTTTAATAAATGACAGCAACTGCATCTCATTTACATCAGGAATATAGGGAAAGTAATCAGTCATAAGATAGTGAGCAATATATATGAAAAAAGTTCACACAGTTGCGAGTTCGCGCATTGCAAGGGTTTTCCGGTTGTCGTCTATCTTCCATAAGATCCACATGTATAGTGTGCGCGCTGATACCTTTAAGGTGATCGCAAATATGCTTATACGAATAAATTGGTAAAGCCAAAGCGTCTGCAAAGTAGATAATTGGAGACGCATATCTTTTGGCTAACACAACCCAGTGTGTACCAATTGATGCAGCAGGTGAAGCGTTGACAATAGTAAAAGAATTTGGCGACATTTTCAGGGGAAAGTTGTCTGCGGCATAGACACCGTTGAAATTGTGTTTCAAGTGTTTGCATTGCTGTATCAATTTGAATATCTGATCTTCATCCATTAGCTCATAGGAAGAGAGTTTTTGGAAACGCTGCTCGCAGAATCGATGTATACTGTTGAACATTTTTCTCCCAAGAATAATATTTCAATGTTGTTTGCTAATGCTGCACCGAACTTCAGTTCGACTGATAATGATCAGTTTGTTAATTCGGGATGAATGAAATAATGTGCGGCTTCTTGTGTACTCGTAAGATCAAACACCACCATATAATGGCGTGGGACATCAGCCAATGATATACCATGACCATTTTCAATGAAAGCCAAAAAAAAGTATAGCCTCTTATCGTCTCTGGTCGACATTGGCGTACCAGCAGTTACAAATTTTTTTCGGTAAACAGTTATCTCATTTAGACCAAATTTTCGATATGAAAATGGATTTTCAGTGTTGGTTCCAATGAAGGCGGCGCTTTCAGATATTGCAATAAGAAGTCTTCGAATGGGTTCATTTGTGAAAACATCTTCTTGTTTCCATCTTTGTTGCCCAGCTGTTGCGAGAAAGGCTTTCGAAATAATTTCGTTTTATCGATACATGGCTGGGGTTTTCAGAAGAGTTTTTTCAATTGCTCCCACCGCATTATCCGATACTGTCATTTTGCGAACGAACAAATTAGCTTCATCGATTTTCACTTTATAATGCTTTGCACCGTCTTCACTCATTATTACAAAGTCATCTTGTGATCTTCGGAAAAAGATTCGCATTGTGACACCACTTTTTAAGTGCTTCTCACACAAGAAAAAGTCTACAGCGACTTTACCGTATAGTGAAACTTGGATGGATATTCGAACAAGTAGTTCCCGTTGGGCAATAGTAGCGTTTTCAATTGTGTTGGGATCAGATTCGTATTCGTATTCTTGACGTTTCAGCCATGTACTTTTTGCGTCTGAGCCATGAGAAAATTCAGTTTCAATGAAACATTTGTGCGAGTAGTGTCCATCAGCTGATGAAATTTTTGTTACTGTACACTGTACAATCAGCGAATAAAGAGTGTAAGATATTATTTACGAAGAAAGGTGTGTCGCTTGCATTGGCATCTCCTGTAGTATAACGTAAATTGTTTCCAATGCTTTGCACAATACAGCACTTTACCTCAAGATATATTTTCTGTAAGTCGATGAGATTGTTTTGGTCTCCAACAATTTCAAATTCCAGTGAAGATCCGGCAGGAGAAAAAAGGGGGCCAGTTTTCTGCTGGAAAGCTTGGTCAAACGTAACGAGCAGAGGGGGCTTCTCAAACAAGTCCAATGAACTATGCGTTGCCTCAGATAGGATAACATTGTTAGCGCGCTTTTTTGAGTTTTGAGAAGAAATCTGATCGACTTCTTTGTAGCTTGGTTTTTGATGAAATGGCGCGTTTATTTGGAGAAGGTTTGTTTTTGTAAGCTTTGCTTCTACGGGACTTCTTTCGTCTAATGACGCGCCCACCGATGTGAAGTGATCCTCCTAATTGTTTTTTTTACTGTTTTTTGCTACTGTACGTTTTAATGCCTGCTTTGCTGTCGTCTTCTTGCACAAGAGGCTCTCTGCCAATTCGCTTTGCTGCAGGCCAAATAATTCGTCTTGCCAAAGGTAAGGCTACGCGTCCAATGCCAGCAGCCAATGCTTCAAAACCGCTTCCTCTTTGCTGTAATGTCCTGAGAAGTGGGGTATCGAATTGGATGCTTGATCATTATAGTAGGCTTCCATCAGTTAGCTCGTTCTCTGAAATTTAAGACTGACGACAACTTTACCGATTCCAGTGAAAAGTATTAGTTTCCCAGTCTCACTTCTCAGCTCTTTTTTGCCGCTCTGGATTTTGTTTGAAAGTAGACGCGTGTAATCCAAGTTTGTGAAAGTTTTGTGGTGAACAGGTGCTACTGTGTTGAGGCTGCCGTTTCTCAAACGTCTCTCCGATTCAATGATTTCGAGAATGGGTGCCTGTGAGTCACCCACATGTTGATACTCAAAAATTTTAAGGTTGACAAAAATAAGCTGTGAGCCACATGTTATATCAACAGGGAAAGTACAAAAATGTCTGTTAGGAGAGTTAGGAGCCCCATTTTCCAAGTTTGTTTTGTAACCAATGTGAACAAAACTATTGTGTGCAGGGTCCGGGGTCCCCTTGAAACCGAGAAAGCTGGGAATTTCATTGTCTTGAAACAAAAATCCTTCATTTTCCCCAAATGTTAACACAAGCTTTTGCGTTATCATGTCGAACTTACGATCGAACTGTTCTAGTTTTGCAATGCAAACAATCTCCGAGACTAGATATTCCCAGCTGTTGTAAATACCAGTCCGAATTTTTCTGAGTTGTCCTGTCATTTGGATCGGTTATTGAATTCTTGTAAACAACTATTTCTCCAGAGTTGAAGTTTTTGATGTTTGATGGAAAAGGTAGAGAAGTCAAAGCTACTTGTCATTCTCACGGTAAGCGTATCGGTTGTGATAATTGGTTCCCAAATGCTGCCATAGTATTTTCATTGAAAACGTCCATTGATGCATTTGATAACAAGTCAATTGTAAACTCATTGCTATTAGAAATCATTGCTCCTCTTCAGTGTTCAACACATCAACTTGTACTAATTCCGGTTCGTAAAACTTCCCTAGGATTTTAACGTTGTTTGCTCCAATCAGATTGTAGGTAGGTGGACTTGTTGTAGCCAATCGTAGTACTGTGAAAACTTCGTCTGTATAATTCTGAGTATAACCTAACACAAGCTTTTGCGTTATCATGTCGAACTTACGATCGAACTGTTCTAGTTTTGCAATGCAAACAATCTCCGAGACTAGATATTCCCAGCTGTTGTAAATACCAGTCCGAACTTTTCTGAGTTGTCCTGTCATTTGGATCGGTTATTGAATTCTTGTAAACAACTATTTCTCCAGAATTGAAGTTTTTGATGTTTGATGGAAAAGATAGAGAAGTCAAAGCTACTTGTCATTCTCCCTGTAAGCGTATCGGTTGTGATAATTGGTTCCGAAATGCTGCCATAGTATTTTCATTGAAAACGTCCATTGATGCATTTGATAGCAAGTCAATTGTAAACTCATTGCTATTAGAAATCATTGCTCCTCTTCAATGTTTAACACATCAACTTGTACTAATTCCGGTTCGTAAAACTTCCCTAGGATTTTAACGTTGTTTGCTTCAATCAGATTGTAGGTAGGTGGACTTGTTGTAGCCAATCGTAGTACTGTGAAAACTTGTCTGTATAATTCTGAGTATAACCTAACACAAGCTATTGCGTTATCATGTCCAACTTACGATCGAACTGTTCTAGTTTTGCAATGCAAACAATCTCCGAGACTAGATATTCCCAGCTGTTGTAAATACCAGTCCGAACTTTTCTGAGTTGTCCTGTCATTTGGATCGGTTATTGAATTCTTGTAAACAACTATTTCTCCAGAGTTGAAGTTTTTGATGTTTGATGGAAAAGATAGAGAAGTCAAAGCTACTTGTCATTCTCCCTGTAAGCGTATCGGTTGTGATAATTGGTTCCGAAATGCTGCGATAGTATTTTCATTGAAAACGTCCATTGATGCATTTGATAACAAGTCAATTGTAAACTCATTGCTACTAGAAATCATTGCTCCTCTTCAGTGTTTAACACATCAACTTGTACTAATTCCGGTTCGTAAAACTTCCCTAGGATTTTAACGTTGTTTGCTCCAATCAGATTGTAGGTATGTGGACTTGTTGTAGCCAATGGTAGTACTGTGAAAACTTCGTCTGTATAATTCTGAGTATAACCTTTTCTGAAGGTTTCGTCTGGTTTCGCTATTCGTACCAGGTCCCCCTCTCGAATCGTGGTTTATATTTATTTCTGTCCAAAGCAATCGAAATTAAAAGTGGTTCATGTTTTTTGAAAACTTCATTTGGGGCTAACTTTGTGACGCGGTTAACACGACTGTTAATGATATCTACGAAATTGGGAAGCTCCTTTATTTAGTTCCAAGTCCATTTTTCTTCCAAGTATCTGTAAATAATGTTTTAAAGTGATGGAATATTTCTTTCCGCAAACGCGGATTTGGTTTCGTTTTTGGTTGTATACAAATGAATCTTTTTGTTTTCACAGAAAGTTTTGAACTGGCCTTTGAATTCAGTGCCTTTTTCCGTCCATACTTTCTCTGGTTGTTTTGTCTTTATCATTCTTTTGAAGGCTTCAACGCAATCTTTTGCTTATATCGTTTTCAAAGGTTGAACACGTAAATAACGTGATAAAACGTCAATTGCAACCAATGGGTATTTAAGCCCATTATCGTGCTTTGCTATTTTGTCCATATAGGCTACATCCATGGCCAGATCTCGTTTATTCTGTAAGCAAATACCTTCAATTGTGGAAAGCTTTTCCGGAATTGACGATATTTGGTGTACGAGTTTTTCGATTGAAGGAATTTCTCATTTTTTTGTGTGATAGACCGCTTTCCTTTTTGATGTTGGTAACACTTCCAAAGGCTGCTTTTCCTTTTATGTAAGCGTCATTTAGTTTTTTGATTTCCACTGAATGGAGTTTTCCAGCCTGTTGGCGTTTTGATTTCTTCCTCTGCGTCTGCGAAGCCTCCCTCATCAAAACTAGCAGTCTCTCTTTTTTCTGCTCTCTCGACAGCAGGTTTCTGTTCACTGGCTCCTCCAACTGGAAGCTGACGTAATTTTTGCTCTTTCTGAACTTTTATGAACTTCTTTGCATAAGTATTACAAGTGAGGTGTGGTACAATGTTCAAAGAATTCAGCACTTCATAATGGTTATGCGAAAGTTTCGATGATGTTTGTTGTAATGCATAGAGGAAAGTTGACGCTGGAATGTTAGGGCTCCTCTCATTGATGTGAATTTTGCCTACATCGTCCAGAGAGATGTTACGCGATTGGTTTACGCGATTGGTTCAAAGTTATTTTTGATTTTTCAAGTTTGTCCTTCTCGCGAAAATTTATGTCATCGATCACATTTTGACTGATTTCATCAAATTTTTTCTGTTTAAACTCATCTGTAATTTTTTGCTCTTTTTCTTCCTCATCGGAAACCATGACTTCATCAGTCTGTTGCTCTGTATTCTGATGAATAACTGTTTCTGGTTGCTCTTGTTTCAATGTTCTCTGCAGAAGCGACAGTTGTTTTGATTCGTTTCGTGCAGTTGGGTCCTGAGGTTGTTCAGTTGTAAACATGTTGCCGGGAATAAGCACAAATTCTTCAGTTCGCATTTTTCTTCAGATACTCTAGACAAGGTCTGGCAATGAGTCGAATCATAGAATGCTCTCTCGTTTGGAAAAGCTTACTTCTTTGTAGTACGTTAAAATGTTTTTCCGAAGGTTGTCGCAGTTGGGATTCGAATTTTTGCAGTTGTTTTGTTGATTGAGACAACACCAGAGAGGACGTTAATAACACAATTGCTTAGAAACTAAATGAAATCAATGTCTTGGGCTAGGAAAATTCGCTTGCCTCTCGATTTCGTGTTACTGCCGACGCACCAGCGCTTCAGCAAAATTAAGTATCTCTTTTTCATTCGTAATTGGTGTAATAATGGCTTCCTCTGAAGAAATATAGAAAACTGACGGTTCGTGAACAATAAGTTGAGAAGAAAATTGTAAGCCTTGACTTGTTTTCGGATCAAGGTCAATAACTAAATGTCCATATGGCTGCGCTGTCGCTAATTTGTATGCATCCTTGAGTAATTGGAGGCAGTTAAACTGTTTTCCGAGATATTCTATTTGTTGAATGTCACGCAATGATTTGAAGAAAATGATATGAGTTGTGTTGAGATCAATCGTTCGTGACCACTTGCTCTGTTGGAATAAGTTATGTTTGACATAAATCACGTGGAGTTTTCTGTGTCTTCCCGATGTTGCTATTTTTACGAACTCCTTGTCGTTTAATATTTCTTCGCTTGAGTCATCATAAACGAGAGCACAATTCGAAAGTTCCTTTGTTATATCCAATTCAGAATATTTGATGAACTCAATTTGTGGTATTTTACATTGCATAGCTGTAAAAATGTCCTGGAACTCTTTGTAGAAGTAATAAATTTTGGGTAATCTTGGGTAAAACGATTAACTTTTCAACATGTTGAAAATTAGGTCGGTTTTCCTTGAACCACTCGGGCCTACAACTGCCATGAAGATTTTATCGTTTCTAAGAATAACTTTGTTCATAGTTTGGGATTTGGCAAAAAATAACCAACTAGACTCGAAAGCAGTGCTATCCAAATTGATTTTTCTTCACAACTCTCTGATATCAAAAAAGCCTAGCAAAGCAGAGGCTTATCATCAACACAATAATACCGACTTGGACGAAAAATATTACCTCCGATCGCGGAACTACAATATTAGAAGAGCGACGCCATGGTGGTCTCTCTTTATTACGTTCGTCGAAAACTAAGTTGGTCACGCCACCATCAATTTCATCCTTCACAGTTTGGCTAGTCATTGAGAGGGTTACTGCTGTAGACAATTTCTAATATAAAAATGAATGGCTCAAATAATTTATTGCTATAAATATAAACCTTATTCTAAAACCTGATTGGTCTAAATTTTTGTTGATGACTCATCCTTTCGTGCTCGATCTCTCATCTCCAATCGTATAACTGGACATGTTTATAGTTGCTGTAGGAAGTGTCCCTCTTGTCCCCTCTATCCTTCCTCATAAGGTATTGCCTATCCTGAAGCATGTAATGTCCCCCGTAGTAATTTTTACACAGCTTAATCAATTGTTTACAGCTAAATCAATTGTGTAGCTGAAAAATCAATTCTCAACTATAGCAGTGTAGTAAACTCTACGGGGGGGGGGGAATTTGGACTTTTTGACAGAAAAATCTCTCTTCCGATTCTGAAAAGTGATTTTTCGGTCAAAAAGTCAAAATGTCCCCCCCGTAGAGGTTACTATACAGCTATATAAACTAATGCCGTTGATAAGCGAAGTAGAGCTTTGAGAAGACTCATCTTTTGGTTTTGAGAATTAGAAATGATGCATTTGAAAAATGAAAACACTTCAAATTTCGTCAGATTTGCTTCAAGGAAGTTGTTAATCTGACCCAGCCATTTTTAAATTGAGGAGCTATCAACGTAAAATGTCCCATTTATTTGCTCAAAAACAAATTTTTCTGAATGGACACTAAAGAGTGGCCTTGACGGTATATTTATGCGATATCAATTGCTTTTCATTCTCTATCAAGTGAACGTTTAGGGAGTGCTTGCATTTCTTTTTTACCTTTGGAGGGTTTGAAGGCAAGCCACCGTAAACGGTGGGCTTTTCCATTGGATGCGAAACTTAAAAAACTGACATTGGAAACTGAGTTCACGAATTGACTCATGACTTGTCAAATCTCACCCAGGACCTGCTCAAGTCTTATCATGTATCGAACAAATTTTGCTCTAAACCTACCAGGTCTTGGCCAGGAGTTGCGCAAGACTGGTTAGGTCTTGACCAACAATTGATCGAGAAACTGCAAATTGTGATCACGACTTGTTACGAGGCAAGACAAAACCAATGTCAAGACGAAATCGATCAATCGATCAAGTAATTGTTGATTAAGACTTGATCTTCAAACCGGAGGAGCGGTGATGTGTCTTTCTATACTTTATACGGGGGTATAAGTACATTTCCACAAAAACAATAGGGGGCATAAGTGTCTTTCATTAAATGCATTGGGGGCACTAAGTTTCTTTATGAATAATAATGTTTCCTAACGCTTGTGTGACTTGATTTTCGCTTTTGCTATTAAAACAATTGAATCTAATACCTCTTTTTCTTTGAAGTTTAATCCACATAATGTCTGCATTTTTTAATGTTCTCTTAGTCTAGACGTATTCAACAATTTTAACAAACAAAATCAGAACCCACTCACTACAAATTTTCAAAACGGAAAAAAACAAAAATTAGAAAAAATGTTCTGGGGTCACTTGAAGATCGTTTTATAAATTGGAGGAAACACGTCGCAACAATTTTAAGCATCAATTTGAAGAGTGCAAAATTTTTTTAAAGAATAAAAGATACTAGATATCACGGCTTTGAGACACCAGATATTGCTGCGTCCCCTGAAACAATAGAGAAGAGCACAAATCTGTGTTAATTATGCTGGAATTTTTAATAGTTCAAGACAGTTTGAAAAACCTTTTTTTGACCAATTTCTCTACTGAAATTGTTTTCATTCGTTCTGGTAAAACAGCGACAGAGAAAGATTTGTTATTATATTATTTATTTTGATATTTCGAGTTTCAAGTTGATTTAAAATTGCATATAACTTGAACACTTATGACCTGAATACGTTTCAAATGAATACTTTGGTGAGTGCTCGATTTTTTTTGCAATTCTTTTTTCTTTTTGGATAGTTCGACGGGGAGTCACCGTAAATGGCTGGTTTTTTCTTTGATTGCAAAACTAAAAAACCAACACTAAAAAGAACGTTCATGAATTGACTCAAGACTTTTCAAATTTTCCCAAAGTTAGCTCAAGTCTTATCAAGTCTTGAACAAGACTTTGCTCGAAACTTGCCATGTCTAGGCCCAGACTTACGCAAAATTTGCCAAGTCTTGACCAAACCCGTCCGATAAATTGCAACCTGTGACCACAACTTGAATCGGGACTTGCCAGGATTTTATCGCCCAATAAATTGCCTTTTCGGTGACAAAGTATTGATTAAGACCTGTGCTTCCGTCCGGAGAAGTAGCGGTGAGTCTTTCTATACGTAATACGGGGGATAAGTATCTTTCCACAAAAGGACCAGAGGTACATAAGTCTCTTTCTTCAGATAAAACGGGGACAGTAATTGTCTTTTTTAAAAAATAATGTTTCCTAACTTTTGCGTGACTCAATTTTAGCTTTTGCATTAAAACAATTGGACCAACTACCTCTTTTGCTTTTTCCGTCGTCTTCTTACTCCAATAAAACAGCACTAGAATTTTTTAATGTATTAATAATTTGAACTTTCAGAATTCGTTTTGATTTAAACTCGCATATAATCTGTATTTATTAAAATTTTTATTTATTTGCTCAACTACAACCAAAAGGACTCAATTTTCTGCAACGCTTCAGCTGTATCCTAATAGACGTCTGCGTTTCTGTGGCGGTTTTTTATTGAACTAATAGAGGATAACTCAGTCATATCACTAGTGCTGGCTTCACTTTCAGCTCCTTCTAAATCCAGAAAAAATTGTCAAACATTTGCGAGGGCATAGCGTAGTGTTCAATTTAGTCAACACTATTTTTTATCAAATTTTAATTTTTTCTGACATCAAATTTTTGCGTGATTACGTGAAACTAAAGCAAAGTTGCTTTCGTTGTCTGATTCACCACAGTGGCAGTCAATATAACCTTGTGAAATAAAGAATCTCTGTAGTAGGCTGACAGCGCAATTTTGCTTGCTCCTTTTTCATCAATTGAAATTTTCTTATTTCCTGTTAACAAGTTTTACGCAAACAAAATCCCCAGTGTTCAACACAGTATTGAACATTTCGTTTTTTTTTGGTTGTTTTTGACCCTCATCTGTTATTCCTTTTGGGCTTAACTTCTGTAATCTAGATCAACCTGACAAAAAAATCTTTACTCCTTTTACCATTTGCGGCATTTTTGAGCTAGATGTCAAGGTTTCAGTTCAATTAGAGGAGAAGTTAGCAAAATAAGTAGTTCTATATCTGTTTTTATATTACCATGATGAAATGTTACGCATGTTTTGTTTGTGTTAACACTTTGTGTTTTTTAAGCAATGAAACTCTTTCATCGGTGTTCCAGCCAGCTCGTTTTCAAACTTGAGGGTTACCACATGATTGTCTGTGCTGCACAAAGAGTTATCAGGGAAATCGTTACAGAAATATTTGCATCTACGCGTCCCAGTTCTCATACAGATCTTTAAATTCGACAGCATAGGTGAGTGAGTCTTTATCGGAACACAAAAACTCAAAGTTAAACCACTGTTTCATCTTCTCACAATGAAACCGAAATATGAACGCTTTGAAAGATCCAGCATCGAGGCTCCATTTATTGTACGATAAACCCAGTTTTTTCATTTAGCTTCTCTTGGTGTCACAACTGTCATGCACTCCTAAAAAGCGTTAAACATTTTCTTTTTAAATTTAACGGTGTGGTTTCATCTCTGAGAGAAAAAACGTTTGCTATATTTTGCAACCATTCACCACAATTTCTCAATAAAGATTTGTTTCTGAGATTAGAGTAGTTTCAAGAAATTTTGCTGGTGTTGTGCTATCTTTGATATACCTTGACATCCAATCTGATTGTCTGAATGTGAGTGACTCGTGCAACATGCAGACCTTCAGTTCCTTGCCATGATAACTGCTCAACGTTGCATAGTGGAATTCAAAGCCTTTTGGTTTTAGTGTTTGCAAAATTTTCCTGCATATTAATTCTTATCAAAGGTGGAACTGATTGATAGCTACTGAACCACGTGTTATCGACAAGTTTCTGTGTAGGCGCCAATAGAAAGTCTTGATGAGCTTGAGGGATCGGTATTTTCTAAATCATCACTGATATCACACCCGAACAATGCGTCGTCAGGTGCTTACAAAAGATACGTCGCCATACAGGTTGATGGCTCCAGACCATATGTCGACTTCTATTTGTCATCAAAATCTTGGCCTATTTGGGAAGAAGAATTTTCTTGCGTAGACAAAAATTAAGCCCTCTCGCAACAGTTTTTCCGCTAGGTCAAGACATTTGCGATCTCTGTGATGCTCTTTGTCGGGTTGCCATATGTTCGGAAAAAGATTACCTGCTAAGTGACGTGCTGAAAAACAATCTGCGCATTCTGATTCGGTATTTGAGGGCCCCTGTTTAAAATTTTCAAGCTAACAATGCTGACACCTCTTAACTGTCAGGTGGAGATCATGATAGTTGGCCAAGTTCTTGCAGTCAAACATAACGAATATCAATTACTTGTCGAATATCAGTCATCGAATATTTTATATGTTATTGTGACATTACATGGTTGGAGCCTGTCATCTCAGCTTTCTCAAGATGAAAACTTACTCAAAATGATTTGTCTGTTAAGTGTCCATGTACGAATAGGGCAAAAACTGTTGATCGTGCGGAATCCTGTATTTGATCAACCCGCAGCATGTTTGATTGGAATTTTTCAAAATGATTATTAAGTATATCAAAACTAGTTGCATTTAAAGATTGGACTATTTTGTCCAGAGAAGACTCCAAAAATTGCAGTCGAATGAAGAAAAGCCGTTCATATATGGATATAACTTTTCCTTTTTTTTCAAAATCGTTGATTCAAGTTTTAAGCTAAAATTGATATAGTTTTAATCAGTTCAATGTATACTGGGTTGTTTTTTGTTTGTGCAGCTTTGGTGAAGGCTCCTTTCAACATAATGCAAACCAAAGCCCGGAAAACTAAGAGCAAATAATTATTGAGCAAATAGATGCGCAAGCACAAAAAAAACTGTTGAAATTGAGCTGTAGGTTGCAGTTTGAATGAGCCCAGCCAAAAACTGGTTCGAAAAGTGAGATGATTTGAATCCCTCTGGAAAACCAGAAGACCCAGTGTAAAGGATCAAGGAGTTCGCTTTTTTCAAAGATTTCTTTCAGTATTGATTCCAGCTGTCTTGCAAAATTCTTGCAAGCAATTTTTTTCTCTGTAGAACATGGCAGTAACAATTACAAACACATTTTGTCCCAAATTGATGGGAAGAGAACAAAGCTTGACACTAGGTCAATTAGGGCCACCAGTGTTTTGAATTCAAACTTCTTGAACGTCGGATATTTGCTCGCTGGTTTAAGTAGCCCAAGGTTCAAATTTATGGCTGTTTTTTGTGTTTATGGAGTTTTTGTTGTTCTCAGAAAAAAAGAAGGCAGTTGCGGCAGATCCAAGCAGTTGCATCGATTGTCCGCCCCTACAGTGTCTCAAAAAAATACTTTTGAAGTTTTCAGAAACGCGCTGTATTTTGAAATGTGCGAACTTTTCCTTTTGTATCAAAAATTTTGGACTTTCACATCTTTTTTATCGTTTGAATTAGCTTGTTTTGTCGACTTCGTGGAAAAGCATGAGCTTTGGACGGTAATATATTGCTTAACGAGCTAAATATTTCGAGAGAGCATATGTTGCGGGATTTGTGTTTTTTTTTACTGTTGAGACCTCCACCCTGAATTAGGATGCAGCCTCTTCCTGCGACTGTTACGCTGCACTGAAAAGATAAAAGAAGCAGTTTGGATAAAAGAATTGTGGATGTTAGGTAGTTCGTGTAGCACGCAACGTTCGATGGGAATCACTCTGTACGACAAAGCCCGCATAGACTTGATCTTGACAAAACAAATGTCAATGTTTGATTCACTTTCCACAACGCCAAAACTTCCAAACGTGGCGTACATCAATACCACGTTTACAATATGTTGCACGCAGATCTAAAAATTTTCCTTGAGAGTCTGTATACTTTCTAATTTATTTGCACCCCGCCCTATTGAAATAATGATTATTTAACTTTTCTTCAACGATATAATTTTGTTTATTGCTTAGAAGTAGTTGAACATGCGGTTGATTGCTCTCAATAAACTATAGACGTCTCACTTCATTGATCTAATACCTCATCTTGTTGAATTCTTTAGCGAGAAAAACTTTAGTGTGATTATTAGTTTTCATCTGGTAGACCTAAATGAGGCCTCTAACGGCTTCTCGCACTGGAATTGATCGATCCACGATGTTAGCATGGTTCCAAACATGGAGTCCACCATTAACAATCTTCAGGTGTTGATAAAAGGTTGCTGCGAGTGCAGCATGCAAACGGATTCTGATCTTCTCCTTGAATTTGTCGACTAGGTTTCTCAATTATTTGTCGAATATAAGTCATCGATTTCTTTGTCTTTTATTGTGATATTTCTTGCTTTGAGGGTGTCATCTGAGCTCTTTATAGATAACATTTTACTCAACATGAATTTTCTGTAAAGTGTGCATGTACAAATAGGCCTGGCAAAAAGCTGTTTATCATGCCGCAGTTTCAAAGCATATTTGATTGCAGTTTTCAAAATAAATATCAATTATATCAAAACTAGTTTCCTCCAAACACTGGACTATTTTGTCCAAAGAAGACTAAATAAATTGTAGTCGAATGAAGCAAAGTCGTTCATGTATGGGTATAACTTTTCATTTTTCAAAATCTGTGATCCAAACTTAAAAGCTAAATAGATATTGTTTTCATCAGTTCGAGGTGTTATCGGCTAATTTTGTTAGTGAACATGTGGTGAAGGCTTTTTACAACATAATGCAAATCGAATCCCGAAAAACTATGAGCAAACTATGAAAAACTGTTTGATTTGAACTGTGTGATGCTGTTGGAAAGAGCCCAGCCAAAAAACCCGGTTCAAAAGCGGAGGTGAGTTGACCCTCTCTGCAAAACCAAAGGACCCATTGTAAAGGATCGAGGAGTTTGTTTTTTCTCAAAAATTCTTTCAATTGTGTTTCCAACTGTCTTGCAAAATTCTTGCACCAAACTTTTTCCTCCGTAGAACATAGCAGTAACAATTGCAAACACAATTTGTCAAAAACTATTTTGACGAGAATAAAGAGTGTCACTATTTCAATTAAGAGCACCAAGGGAGGAGTGTTTTTGATTCAAACTTCTTGAGCATTGGACTTTTGCTCGCTCGCTGAGGTAGCACAAGGTTCAAATTGATAGTTGTGTTTTGTGTTTATGGAGTTTTTTGTTTTTCTCAAACAAAAGAAGACATTTTTGGCTGATCCTAGCAGTTGCATCGGTTGTCCGCAACTACAATTTTTCAAAAAAAATACTTTGTGTTCAAAAACGCGTTGTATTTCGAAACGCGGAATATGTGCAAACATTTCCTTTTGCATCAAACATTTTGGACCTTCGCGTCTTTTTGTCGTTTGAATTAGCTTGTTTTGTCGACTTCGTGGAAAAGCATGAGCTTTGGGCTGTAATATATTCGTTGACAAGCTGAGTAGTTCGAGCGAGCATATGTTGCGGAAATGTATTTTTTTTTACTGTTGAGATCTCCAGAGTGAATTGGGATGCAGCCTCTTCCTGCAACTGTTACGCTGCACTGAAACGATAAAAAAAGCAGTTTGGATCAATGAAATTTGGAGGTTATGTGGATATTGTAGCACGCAATGTTCGATTGGAATCACTCTGCACGACAAAGCCCGCATAGACTTGATCTTGACAAAACAAATGTCAATGTTTGATTCACTTTCCACAACGCCAAAACTTCCAAACGTGGCGTACATCAATACCACGTTTACAAAATGATGCACGCAGATCTAAGCCTTTAATTTGACGAAACAAATGTCGAGGTTTTATATATTTTTCACAACTGCAACTATTTCCCACAAGAGACGTGATAATAAGCTTTTTAGCGACTTGCAACGTAAAACAATGACGAGTGATAGTTAACTCTGACCTCAATCTTAAGCGATATGTCCGAATTGTACTACTTCTTCAGTCAGAACATTTTTAGACTAAGCGGGAGCGTTCTAACGCAGTTGACTTCTAAAATTTTTAAAAACTGATTTTTTCTAATTAATTTCAATTTTAAAGCAGTACCGTCAATTCGATTGTCGTATAAGGAATTAAATTGAGCGATGGCTGTTTCACAGAATTTTACAAGCTTATTTGCAGGCTATTTGACCCTACCAAAACATGTAAACCGCAGTCTCTCTGAGCGTGCTTTCGGAAAGTTTTCGCGCATGTTTTGCTCCGATATTGTCAAGGCACGAACTCTTCTCTCTTATATACAACACAAAAGACGATCCACGAGATTCTAAATAAATAGGGCCATTTTTTGAGGGCCAACTTTTCGCCCAAACGGAATTATGCAACAAAAGAACCATTTTTTTTGTTTTCCGCCCAAAAGGAATAAAAATAAATGATTTAAATGATGCTTTGACATTGAACTTTTTTCCATTACAATTTCTAGAATGGTCGATTTATTTTCAAATTAATGACAAGAATTTTTAATTTTCTCATGATAAAATGCATATGAAAATTGATTTGAAGACCTTTGAAGACCTTTTTCTGCTTTGAGTTAATCAAAACCCAGGTTTTTTAACGAGTTGGAGAAAATCATCTTCGTGGTTCTCCTTAAACCCTACAATTGAAATTTCACATTTTGACTTTCAAAACTTTTTTTCACTGTGACCTCGTGCGAAAAAGTTTGTTTCTACTTATTGACAAGTACGAATTTTGCAGTTCTAACAAAAAGCCGCACGTGAAAATTGACCTTTTTTCACCTCTAAAGACCTTATTCCACTTTGTCTTAATCAATATCAAAGTTTCATTTAACTATTTGTGGAAATTACTTTTTATGGTTCCAACTGAATCCTGCAGATTTCATTTGATATTTTCTTTTTTATATTGTTGATTTACTTAACAGAATATTTTTAATTGAAAGGAATAAATTGTGCTGTCTTACTGAAAAACAGCATAAAACAATTGACTATTTCAGTTGTATGTTTTTGCTAATGTCAAAACTGTTCTTTGAAATTTGACTAGTAAAAAGATTCTGAAATTCTCAATTGACTTCATTAATATAAACTCAAATAAGTCATAAATAGGCACAAAAATGTCATGGCAAACTGAACAATTTCAATTTCTCGCTATTGGTTGAGTTTTTGAAGACTTAATGTCTTTTAGACTTAAAGGATATAATCACGGGGTTTGCTTTAACTTGTTTTATTTACTTAACAATGCATTTTTTGATTTTGTTTTTAATCTGAAGTTATTTCTGTGACAATTTTAATTTTGATGGAAACAGTTGCAAATGCTAAAGCTTGGTTCATTCAGTACAGGCGGTCCACTAGATGACGTAAACGTCGATTTGGTGGAAGTTTTTACTCCCCAAAGTTGAGTAAACTCTTCGGGGGTTTGGCAGCAACCAAATTGTTTTTCTAAAAAAGGCAAGTAGCCAAAAAACGTACAAAACTCTCCTGACATCCGCCGAAAGCGTGTCAACGTCATAGTGTAAGAGCATGAGCTAAGGAATGTTCAGTCAACAGGCTGTTGATGCCATGTTTATTGCAGAAGTATACTTGTCAGGTAGCACGCCACAAAATTCAAGAAGTTTTTTTGAATGATGCAATGTTCAGTTGTCTAGAGCAGTTGTTTTCCTTGTTTTTCTTTTGATTTAGGAAAACTTTGTAATATTTGCATTGCGTATGATAAATAGCATTGAGCCCTAATGAATCCCCAGGCTCAAAAAGATTATGATAAATCATTGTTAAAAAAATTAAAGTCTCAGTGGAGTTTGGAAGAGATCAGTTTGACAACTGCATTTTAAAATCTGTTTTGAAACACTGACACAACCTAAAAATTAAATAATTGTTCAACACTGGACACATCCGGTTTAGTGAGTTCGAATTGTGTTAGCTGAAAGGGGTCTATAGGCCTTCGGGCGTGCCACATTTTGTAAAAAAACACTTCCTGTAATTTTTTCTAGGTCTGTGGTCTTTCCAGCCTCAAAGAAATCTAGTTTCTTTTTTTAACTTCGCTCTGTATAATGGACAATGATGGTAACCTTCATTTCGTGGCGACAACATTTGGGAATGTGCCCCAGTACAACATTATATCGAACGTTCACGTTTGTTTTAAAATTTGGCGCGATCCTGCTCTGGAGCCTCTAGCCGCTATCGGCAATCAACTGCTGATATTACTGCCTAGGAATTTAATGCTAGTGACAAAGAGTAAACCAGACTCTATAGGCTTGAAATTTATACATAATGAACTGCAGACCTGTTCACACAGAAATGCAATAACCCTAAAAAGTATTTAAACGAGAATGAAAACAGATCTAATCTCTGGCACGGATTCCATGACTTTTCACAACTTCAATTAAAATCTTATGAAGAGAAACTGAAATTTACGTTATTTCAAGTTGAAAAGTTTGACTGGATTTTAATACAGGAATCTTCAAAATGTTTATTACTGCTGATAACAACGCAGAAATTGCAGAAGCATCTTTTTAGTTAAAATAACGGAGTTAACATTGGTCAGGGCAGCACTAAGGCATCGAAATACCGGTAGTTTTGTATTTTTGAAATATTAAGAAAAGTCGTTAAGTAGTGCCAACTGAAGCAACAAATTACATTAGATCTGAAAAATTTGAGACTTTGTCTAAAAAATTGCAAAAAAACACTTATATATAACTTGAGGATCTGGAAAAAATGTGAGCATCCAATAAAACTTATAATCAAAATGAACGGTGGCACGTATTATCAGATTAAGTCTAGCTACTTAACTAATGGTGAAGGTAATGTATGAGTATTTTCGTACATTTTTGAGCAACAACTAAAAACATCATTTTTTTAAACTAAAAAAACATTCTATTGATTCTCTTGTTATCTATTTTGCTTGGCATATTCATTTTGAAAGTGTTTACGGTTGATCTATACCTAAGAATAATTTCCACGGTCTCCAGATGTGTCTGACATTTCCACTAAGTTTTTTAAAAGAAATCCTAGTGAAACCAATGTAAAGAAAGTTCAAAATCGTGGCAACTTTTGGATTCCCAATTTTCAAGTTCTTGTTCTCATTATCGGAAATACTAAATTTCTCAGTAGAAATTTTTCAAAAATTAAAGATAGCTGACAATTGAAAAGGAAACAATCAATCTGGATATACAAAAACTGACACTTTGCGCACCATACGGAATTTTCTGCCATATTTTCTCAAAAATAACATCAGAGCAGAGCAATTGGAACCAATACAACGAAGCAGTAGCTGCCAATTTTAAATGACGCCTATAAAAAAACAGAGAAAATTTTCTGTAGAAAATGATTACCTAACAACTGGAAGATTGAAAGGGGTTCCAATCAATTCTCTCCTGACCTCATGATGGTGCCTTCTGACTCTTAATCAGTGATTTTATTAGAAGATTTGTTAAATTGGATAATGTGGTTGATGTCTCGGGTAACTATTCGTTTTATGAAGAGAATACAAAAAATGTTGAAAAATTAGTTCAAAAATTCAATTAGTTTAGTTGCAGAACCATATGAGGCGAGAAACGAATCAAATCAATATCATTCATTATTACAATTTCCTTTCCACTAAAAATTTCACGAGCAATATGAATGCAGAAAAGCCACACAAAATGAAATTTGTTTTGCATCGGTTGATTTATACATAACTTATACTCATTTTGAATATCGTATGTAGAGGAACCAATGCAATTGTGTAAATATTTATATCATATAAAATCAATAAGCGGAAAAGAATTTGCTTTTTTTATACAATTAATTTTCCAATGTGTTCCAATTGATAGAGAAAATGATTATTTCATTATTATGAAGTCACCAGAAAGTTTGTACTTCACAAATGTCACACGCGTGAATAGGGTTGTTTATTTCGTCATTTGCAATAATGCCTTTTTCAGAATGTGGAGCTGAGGGTGGAATCGATTAAAAGGAAATAATTTAGTTCTACCTTTATTTATTAGAAATTGTATATCACTAGGTAAAGCGACTGAGAACATAAGCTTGATTGGAATTAAACAATTGGTGAGTTTGGAGGGATTAGAGTCATTTGATGCCTACTTGGTGGAAGTGAGATCAAATACCATAATAAAAGGTCAAACTATTCACCAAAACTAATTCTATGATCATTATCAATATAGGCTAGATCTAACATTGTTTTGAAGCACAAAAAGTTTCTGTCAGTTATTCATTTTGGGCTGTCAACAACGGGAAGTCCATTTTGATAAATTAAATCTGTTTCACAATGATTTTACATGAATACGGAAAAGATCGACTGCTTTACTTCATAAGATTGCTTCATTTGTGTTAAGGTGCATAGCCATAGTCGAATAAGCACCGGCTAAAAAATTACTCCTTTTTCCAACTTTGCAATCCAGTGAAGACAGAAGATTTTAGTTTTAGTCTCCAGGTGGAATTTGATGTTGGTACTGATAGTGATGTTTTTTGAATTGCAGAGAGGACGTGAACAATCAATGTATTTTTTCTCAGTTACGAATTAGTTTCTATAAATTTTATATTCTTTGAGTTTGCTGTGGCGTCAGATGTTATGCAAAAAATTTTATATGGGTGTCGAAAAGCAACTCCAGATGTGGTACCAATCAAAAAATGCCAATCGCAGTGAAAAGTTTGACAACTTTTGAACAAAAAACATAGAGAAGATTGTATAACCCAAGCATTTCCTTTGGTATTTTTAAATAATGCATTGTTCCCGTGTTATCCTGGTACGAATGACCTCGGCAAGCCATTCAGGTGGCTTTTGCTTCTTTGTTGTGAGAGAATTCAGTATAGTTTCTGAGGATAATTTCAATTGCCATTTGATATTTTCAACCCGTTAGCAGATACTGTACAGTCAGTAAAGAACGACTGTAAAACATATCAGAAGTAAGGGGCGCTTGTTGTTACAGCCTAACAATATAGCCCAACAAAATAGTGTAGATGTCTAACTCAACAGTAAATTAGGAATTTCAAATCTTTGTTTTCATTGGAATTGACTGTTTTGAAATAAAGAATAAAAATATTGTTCCAGCGGGCTTTTGGGGCTAGAAATTTAGTTTGAGTAGGTCTGTATCTTTGGTTTAAGCAGAGGAGCTTTAGCTTTGAAAAATTATCATTGAAATTTATGATCTGAAACTTTTTTTTACTTTTTAACTCTTCAAAGTTATGTTTGTTAGGATAGCTATCAAGAAATTCTCGTTCATTTGATTGTATTTCACGCATCACAATAGTTATTGACTGCTTGAACAATTTTTTGTGTTTTCTTTGTCAAGAAATCCAAAACATTTCTATTCAAAAACTCGAACAATCGCGTCGTGGGAGATTCACAGTGCAATCTTATTAGTGAATATAAAATTTTGCCAAAACAAGAAAAGCACCCTGCTTATTTTTGTACACAAATCTTCATAACTTCCCTTGCAGTATTTCTTGTGAAAACTCCATATGTTCTGCGAATGTGTCTGACTGTACTTTTGAAAAATTTTCGTATATTATGCTAACTTTTTTGGCCTTTTATGAAAAGGAATGCCCTCTCGAGTTTGTGACCTTAAAATTGTTATTTTTGGGTACTTTTTGTGATCACGCTGTGCTCTTGATCTTAATTTAAAACGTTTTTTTTTTGTTTTTTTTCCCATGAAAATTCTACATTGCGTGATGTAACAGCATGGAACATGGCAAACCGCAAAAAAGCAAAACGATTTAGCAATGATTTCTGTTTAATAACTGGAAAAGAAAATGAAATCACTCTTGAAACATCGAAATTTCACGCCTTTTTTCACACTTTATCGCAAATAATGCGTATTGAGCACGAATCATGCTAAAAGCGCAGAAATGTTGAAGGAAGTAGCTTTGTGGTACCATAGTGTATAGTTGAATACCTTTAGATCCTCTCTGATGCTGCCATTCTGAGACCACAAAATACTGCTCGGCGTATTGAATAAAAAGCACAGGAATTGTGATGAAGAAGAGCAAAACTATTAACCATTTCCACTTTGTGACTTGCTTGCTAATTTCATCTTCATCGCCATCCTGATAACCTTCAGAAGCAGCCATTTTACTTCAACTTCCTTTCTACAAGTTTCTGTCTGAAAGAAGCAACTATCGTGATCTGACTTTGAAGAACCAACGGAAGTCCGAAATAAAGCATAAATTTACTCGGATGGTCGAAGATTTTTGCCAATTCACCGATAAAATTGTATGATTTGCGGTAAATGTATGGTTTTTTAATAATTGCTGTCATTAATTAAAAAAAAACAATTTTTCACAGTTTTTCACAGCAATTACTACAAAAGTTTACCGAGTGTTTTGGTATAGAGACAACTATTTCAGCTTGAGAGGTGAAAGCATTTTTTCACAACCAAAGCCATGAAAAAATGTTCACTGCTACCTGTTATACGGTAAAATAAAATTCTGTGCTAACTACTGTACCGCATAATCTTAATTACTGCGTGTGATTTACCCTCCATATACACTTTAATTTTTTTATTTGATTAGCTGCTCAATTAACAAACTTGTTGCTCTGACGTCATCTGTACTGTAATGAGCAAGAAGCAACTTTTATAGAAAACTAGCTATAGAAAGTTACTAGATTTGAAGATGATTGGAGAGCAACTTTGTTTAAAAATTTTGACGAAATTTAAAAAAAGCAATATTAAAATTAGCTAAAAAATTGCCCTTTTTTCGAAACTCACTGCTAAAGATGTTGAATTTTGTAGTAAAATTTTTGAACTCCGTTTTTTAATTTAATGTCCCGTGCATCCGCAACTCTGGAGAAAATCCCATTTAAAATATCAACTAGATGCATTACTAAGTTGCTAATTCTTTACCTTACTTTACTTTCGGTGCCGCAATTTTCTTAAATGAATTTAATCAAATTTAGTTTAGTTATTTGGAAAAATCAAAAACTATACCTTTTTCAAACCTCATCAAGCTTTTTAACTGATATAAGGCTTAAATAAACGTAATTAAGCAGAAAGTTAATGCTAGTAGTACCAAAACCAGTACAAATTGGAAGCCGTTTCTTTTTCCACCAGTATCTTGCTACGAGTTGACATCTTATTTTGAATCACATTCCGAAAACTACCGGTCGAAAATGGCCCTTGAGATTGAAAATAGACAAAGAGGCTCGGTAATGTGCAATCGCATGCAAGGTTCCGACCCCGCTCATCCACAATTTTGGCATAATTGTCTACCAAATGAGGAACAGACAGAAAAACACAAAAATTCAAGTATTTTTCAAAAAAAACTGGTGTATGAACGAAAAGATAGCCTCCAAAGCAAATAACTCAGTGGAGTAAAAAATGATGCATTAGATTGATGAGATATGCTGATATTAAGAAAGCGAGCGAAGACGAACTGCAAAATCAAACAACAACAAACATTAATTATATCTAAAAATTTATGTCCGTTTTAAAAAACAAAACTTAATAACAAAGTCAAAATAGCGTCAGATAAAACTGAAAAAAAACCTGTAATTCACCAATAAAATGGTTTTTCACGAGTTCATAATAAGGCTTGGTAACAATTAGACAAAAAAGAACAGAAACTTAAAAGTTAGAAATTTCGCTGAATTTTTCTTATAAAAACAATTAATTTCAAAGTAATGAAAACCATTAGGAATCAGCGAAAATATCCCATAGGCTTACAATTACCAATGCTTCTGTAGAACGGAATTAAGAATTGTCGGTATTAAATTTTTTATGCAGTTACAAAAAGAACAACAAATAGACAACAAACAAAAAATCAATTAAAACTTGCCAGAAAATGCTTTGGAATCCGTAAAGCCATACTTTGGCCCCCAAAATATGTTCGATTGCACCTTCGTCGAACACCGATAATGTATTATGTGGCAGCCCATAAATGAAACTAAGCAACAATTAGACAAAAAAGAAAAAAAGCAAAATTAAGTAATACTTGTTTTTAACGAAAAAAAATTATTTCCAAAGACATGAAAGCCATTAATTACAAAATGAAAAAACTGAATGAGTTCGTTTATTCTTCCAAAAGAAACCCCTGAGAACTGCAATTATCCAGAATATGTCTTACGTCTATAAAAAGAACGTCAAATGTGACAAAAATTAAAAATTAAAAACTAGCTTACTTTTTTTTGTGAAAAACCCGTGTCGAAGCCAGTAACGTCATAACGAATTCTTTAAAAACATTAGGTTTGTGACACCAATCGCTTATGACACCTTCCCTTGACAAAAATAATGTCTTCTTTACTCTTTAATTAACGAGGCCAGGTAACAAACAGACAATAAAAGGAACAAAAATTGAAGTGATTTTTTTCATTTTGGAAAACAATTGTTTTCAAAGTCATGAAAGCCATCATCTATCTTCTAATATTAGAAAATCGGTTCATCTACTCTTCCATGAAGAACGAATCAAATCAGGTCATTGTACAGGAAATTAAATACGGCTAAGAAGACAAAGTAAAAACGACATTTAAAAACAAAATTAAAAAATTCAATTAAATTCTTCGAGAAAGTATTGTCGAAGCGGTAAAGAACCACAATCTATATCTTTGAGCATTCAAAAATTATCATAAGTGTTTTTTTGAACCCAAAAAATCTGATATATGAACTGCCAATAACGTGATAATTTGACAAAACTAGAAAACATGAAAAATGGGCAAATACCTAAAAATAAAAAAAAATTGTGAAATCTAGTAGTATCAAAGCCAAAACACAAAACCTTAAGGCGTTAAACCGCAATAAAGACTAATTTTGAATTCAGCAGAAAGGAAGAGCACTCTTTGATTGCTGACACTAAGCTAAAAGTTGACCAAATTAAGAGAAAAATGGAGGCAAATTTCAACAAGCCATTTTTTATTTAAAAATCAAATTTTCTAAAAGTCAAAACGAACATAAGCTTTCGAGCAATCATATAGATTAATTAATTTGGAGGAAATTAGGAAGCCAAGAGGACCTATCACTAGTGAGTTTTGATCTGAAATGTTCTTTTATTTAATTTTTGTAAAAGTATCGAATTTTTTATTTAAAAAACTGACTGATGACAATCCGAATTATTTTTTGGATTGCAACGGTCCAAGATTGGTACAAAACTAGTCCTGCTGATACTGGATTGTCCATTATGATTATTTAGTTTTTCTAATGTCATGGATATAGATATTTTGTTAGTTAAAAAACCAAAAATAAATACTGCGTTTTTGATAATCAACGAATAAAGTTAGCAAAAACAGCAAAGTTTTAATTACAGAGCACTCTCAACGGAAGTTGAAGTAGAATTATCCCCCCTTTCAGTCTACAAGGATTGTGTTAGTGGTGTTTGGGTGTGCACTTCCTGCAACTTTAATCAAAGTAAAATATAGAAACTTATTTCGTGCTGTTTTCGATGAAAAAATCTGAATTTTGTGAAATATTTAGTTTGTGACAAAAAATTTGTGACAAAAAATCTGTGACGAAAAAATTTCATTGAAAATAGCCGACAATATATTTTGTCTTTAAACGTAAAATCAACAACAATTTTTGAAAATTTTTAAAATTATATCAAAATTGGCGAAATTTTATTCAAAAATTCCGAAAAAAGGTGAATGAAATCAACGGAATTCACTCTATTTTGTCTTAAGTTTAAACCTCGATATCTCCCTGTAAAAAACGAAAGTCAAAAAGAAATTTTTAATTCCATATTTTACGCTGCACAATCTTTCTAATGATACCAGTCTCAACTCTCTACGATGAATATATCGGTCAGCCAAAATTGACTGAACAAAAATAAAAAAAACCCATTTCAGTATATAGTTCCTCCCCCCTCAAGAGGGGTCGGAACAATAAACTCTCCATTAACCGTTTTCGTAAGTCTAAATCTTCCAAAAAACTCACTTTAATACAGAAATTAGTGTCCGAATGTCGTATAGTATCTCCAAAAAAAGAATAAATGGTGCCATAATTTTTGCATCTACCTTTTTGAAAAAGCTAGGGAAAATGAAGTGATTGTATAAAGACGTAACAATTAATTCTCACAGGTTTCAAGTAACCAAAGTTTAACTACTTTTTTTGTTGGAGGTTGAGAATTTTTCCCACAGCAATGCTAGTCAATGGGAGAGTAGAAATCTGTCGATACTGCATGATTTTGTTGTTGAAATAAGACTTTGACTTTGATTGCTGTGGTCAAATGACGTTGTCAAAATAATTTATAAGAAACAAATGTAGTCTCATAAATATGAATTTAGTATGTTTTTTGCCTTATAATCTCATCCTATGCGCAAGCATTATTTTTTATTAAAAAACTGTCATCGCAACGCTGTTATAATCAACGAGATCGTAGATGTTGTTTTAGTATTGTAATGTAAATAAGAAAAGATATAATTACACTTAAAAAGCCTTTTTTCAACAGTTTTACCAACGTTAATACGTAATTTCAAGGAAAAATACTTAAAGACTGCTCAAGTTCGTAAATTTGATCTGATAATCAGTCTTGAGGAAAATCTCTCAATCTCAATTTTGAGGAACAGGCAGTTAAAATTTATTTTAATTGTATTTGAATAATTTCTAGTTGCTCCTGTACAAAGATTCTACCATGCACGAGCCCGTTGTGAGTGATTTAGAAGAAGAAGGTTTTAATTGAGTTTTCGCGGCCTTACTGTATTTTTCATAGGTAATGAAAGCTACGACGCTTAAAACGTTTGTATTGATAAATTCAGAAAACGCCAAACTGTACCCTCATTCATCCAAAAGAGAAGAAAAAGCTCTTAGATAATTGTTTTTTGGGTGCCACTGAATCAAAATTCTGTGTATGATCTCTAATCAACTCTAAAGCTAGTTCGAAACGGTTTGCCAGTTTTTAGTTTGAAAGATAGGAAAGAGAATGAATTTTTTGTAATCTGAGGATTTTATAAATTTGTTAGATGATTCTTGTAAATTCTCTGAGTAATTTTTTATCTTTAGTTTAATTATATCCAGTACTCAGAAATACAACAAAAAATGTCTTGGGGATTCAAACTAATTTTTGTTGGAGCCCGTACCGAACCTCCAGAGTAGATCAGAGCTGGAGCAGGGTAATTCCAGCGTTAGGTGCGCTATCAGAGCTGGAACAGAGCTCCCCCAGATTAGGAGACTCTGAACTCTGGGTCTTGTCTTCACAGAGTAGAACACAGAGTATGTCTACTCTGAAATTTGCCTTGACAGAGTAGAATCCAGAGTAGGTCTACTCTGGAGTATGTCTTGACAGAGTTGATCACAGAATAGGTCTACTCTGGCATCAGTCCTCACAGAGTTGATCAGAGAATAAAACTAATAGCAGAGTACAACCACCCTGGTCGAAACGTGAACGAATCCCAGGTTGAGGTGCCATCCGGAAGTAACTTCTGATCAGACCATCCCAGACAAAAAGGTCCACTGATCAAACTAAAGTGCGCTCAAAACAGTGTGTGCGCTCAAAGTGTGCTCGAACTTCTCTAATCAGACCATGCCAGACGGAAATGACCGTCTATTCCTATCTTTTCTGCAACTATTGTAAAAGCTATATCACAATGAAGTTCTAGAAAAATTCTCCAGAGAACTTTAGCTACTCTGGGAACTGTAGTGGTACTCTGTGATCTTTCTCTTCAGAGTAGTTTCCTTGTACGCCTCCTTTACGCCAGCTTTGTCAAGAGTTGTCCCAGAGTAAGCCCGCTCAGAGCCAGTTCTGTCAAGAATTGTCCCAGAGTAGGCCTGCTCTGAGGCAGCTCCGTCAATAGTTGTCCCAGAGTAGGCCTGCTCTGAACCATCTCTGTCAAGAGTTGTCCCAGAGTAGGCCTGCTCTGAGGCAGCTCTGTCAATAGTTGTCCCAGAGTAGGCCTGCTCTGAGCCATCTCTGTCAAGAGTTGTCCCAGAGTAGGCCTGCTCTGAGCCAGCTCTGTCAAGAGTTGTCCCAGTGTAGGCCTGCTCTGAGCCAGCTCTGTCAAGAGTTGTCCCAGAGTAGGCCTACTCTGGGCCAGCTCTGTCAAGAGTTGTCCCAGAGTAAGCCCGCTCAGAGCCAGTTCTGTCAAGAGTTGTCCCAGAGTAGGCCTGCTCTGAGCCAGCTCTGTCAAGAGTTGTCCCAGAGTAGGCCTGCTCCGAGCCAGCTCTGTCAAGAGTTGTCCCAGAGTAGGCCTACACTGGGCCAGCTCTGTCAAGAGTTATCCCAGTGTAGGCCCGCTCTGAGCTAGCTCTGTCAAGACTTGTCCCAGAGTAGGCCAGCTCTGTCAAGAGTTGTCCCAGTGTAGGCCTGCTATGAGCCCAGCTCTGTCAAGGATAGCCCAGATGAAGGCTACTCTGGGAGTTCTTCTGTCAAGTGTAACCGCATACTTCTACTCTGGAGCTACTCTGTCAAGCGTAAAAAGTGACCTGATCAGACTCTGTTCCAGCTCTGAGAGTTTTCCTGAATTTACTCTGTTCCAGTTCTGATCTGCTCTGGAGGTAAGGTACGGGAGATAATAAAACGCAATCTGCAAAATTATTCCTACAAACAATACGGACAGGAGCAAAATTTTCGTACGGAAATTTTAGTTGACATCGAACAACACTTGATGATGAAGTCTAAAATTGAAACAACTAACCGCATGTTCAAACTATTGTAAGTTGATGCAATAGCCTTTTCTAATAAAAAGGGAACGTTTCGTTTAGAGGAAAAGGGAGGAGAGTGCTCACAAAGCAGTCAGTGTACAACTAGATTACGTTCGGTTCCTTCGATTGTTAGTTTTTTTAACTTTACAGTTTTGAAGTTTATTTTTAAATTCGTTAAGCTATGAAACGTATGCCTCAATCATTAATCACGTGGCAGATTCGTTGTGTAAAAAATGAACTTTCAAATGAATACTTTTAAATAAGGAAGAATTAGAACTTCTGAAATTATAGAAGCCTTAATTTTTCTGCCTTTTTTGCTTTTATATTGTTTCAGTCAAAATTCCGGTCAAATTTTTTCCAGCGGAATTGAATAATGTGACAATGATCCAAAAATTCTCGAGGTTTGCTAAGAAAACAATACATTAAACTGCTCTTCTAGTTAGTTTCCTGGATGCCTATAAACAAAATTGACAAAAACTAACTTGTTTTTCGAAATAGAAGGCCTTTTTAATTGTGCTATATATGTATTTATTTTCAAAAACCGAAGAATATAATCCTGCTTCAAGCAGTATGGCTTCTAGCACATGTTCAATCATTAATTAGATTTAGCTATCGGAACTCTCAAGCAACTGTATAACGCTGTATATAGACGATGCGAAATAATTTGTTCAAAATTTTGTTTTATGATTAATTGGTTCTGTGCTATATTGTGAGAACACCAGAAACTTTATTATATGAAAATAAGACTTTTTTTTCAAGTAGATGAAAGTTTAAACGGTTCATTTTCATCTTTAACAAGGTAGTAAAATGTTGAATTTGCGCAATGAAAATGACCTATATCTATAATAGCAGAAGACAAATTTTTGTTCAGTCATACTTTGCAATTTGTATTTAAAAACACCGCAAATCTTTTGTTACCAAAAGCATTCATTTCTTTTTTCAAGCTCGTACACTACGAGCTTGGCTCAATATAATTTTCTTCATTGACAAAATATTTTAACCGAAAAACCATCTGAGATTAAGGACATTTCCTTGTTCTTGTGCCCTCCTTAACCAAGAACAACCAAAACGAACGTTTGGAATGACACGGGCGTTAAATTGCTAATTACTAAGGTTGTCTCAAAGGTAGATTCAAAAAAATCCTAAAAACGCGCCAATAATATGTATAAATTGAAGGTCTCAGTCTTCTAATTCATGTTGTTTCTACCCTGGCTAAAAAATGCCGACAAAAGCATAAGAACAACTGATTGGCTAAAAATAATCAAAAAGATAAGACAAATTTTCACTGTAATTGGAAAAATTCATTTTTTTAAGCACAGTATCAAGAAAAAGTTTAAATAAATAGAACCTAACTGCATAATTGGATGAAAACGAAGTTGTTCGTTCCTATCTCTTCCGTTGTGTAGTATTATATTAACACATGATGACAGCCAATGAGTTCTCTATTGAGAAATTAAATTCAAAACGTGTTTTCGAAGAATTAATGTGTTTTCGCAGAAAAAATCAACTGTTTGTTTTTGTTTAATAACAGTAAACATGGTTGGGTTTTGGAACACTCTTTTGTGTTCTTCTATCTGCTTTGCAATATTTCGTCCTTCCAATTTTTCGAGATTAGAACTCCCTAAACTTAACCGAAAAAATTCTCGGTTAGCTTTTGGGATAGTCAAACCAATTGAAGTAGAAATTTCTATGTAAATGGCAAACCTTCGAAAAAAAAGTTGATAATAATGAGTAGTACAAGCATTTTATTTATATTCCACTAGTCTATCGATTAAAAAGAGCCATTCTGATTGGATTCGCGTTCTCGCAAATCTTTACTTTTATTTAGAACTGTGTTTCTGGGGAAACAATTGATTTCAATTAAGTTCCTACTACCAATTTCAAAAGTATTTGAAAATAGAGAGGAAATTAGGATTTCGTTTAATATGTTAAGTTGAAGTATTGTTCTAGCATTCGTTTGAAATCGGGGAATATATATGAGTGGTTGGATATTCACTCTCATAATTTTTTTGACTATTTGTATACGCGGTAAAGGTAAATGAAAAGCACCATTTTGTGGGTAGATTGACAGATCGCGTTTAAGTTGATGATAAAACAAACGTCGAAATTTGTAGTAAAATTAGTCAGGTTATAAGGAGCTTTATTTGTCACGACTAAATATTTAAAATTTCAAATCTAAAAAATAACGATGTTAACTATTTGACACCCAATTCCGGAAAGTTCAATTATTTTGATTTCTTGTTTTGGTCATTCAGTTGGACAATTGGTTTGAAATTTTTGAATCATTCTTTCCTCTGCCGGTTAGAATCTCTTTTAAGAATCATTATTTCTCTCCATTGAATATGTTTTTGATAAATAGAAAACTTCAGGAGATTTAGAGCCCTCAAAATAGTCCTTCAGGAGATTTAGAGCCCTCATAGAGCCCTTCAGGAGATTTAGAGCCCTCAAAATAAAAGTCAATGTTGAAAATGTAAATTTAAAAGCAGAATATTTTTTCCAAATTATAGAGTTGTTTTTATTGCAAAAATCATTATATACCATCAAAACTAAACACTTCAGTATTTTCGAAACTATGGAGACGTAACAAAAAAGGTTTCTTGAAAGAAACTTCGAATCAACCAAAATCATTAAGAAAAAGTAACCATCATTTCTTATCTTTTTTAAATTTCATTTTGTTGTCAGAGCAGATAGTTTATCAAATCTTCTAGTATAGGGTAATAGAAAACAAAATGAGAGTTAGAGAGTTTTCTGATTGTCAGGTTAACAAAATTATTACAAATCTTCTCTTTTAGTTCCCATAAAATTTATTAAATTTCTCCTTTTCTTTAAAAAAATATTCTTTAGAGTAAGAAAGCCCAAATTGAAATTGCTTTCCATAATCCTCTAGTTTTTTTCAATACTACCCTTTAGCAGCTTTAAAGGACGTTTTATAATGTATCTTCAGATGTTCAACACATGTAGAGTCACATGATTGCCAAAAATCTTGAAATGTTTAAAAAAATCTTCAATATTATCTTCAAAATGCGGCTTCGAAAACGTTTAAATTTAAAATTGCGTTCAGTTTATTGTGTTTGTAAATTTATGATGTATGCTTTTTCAAGGGAGCGAGAGAGAAAAGATAGACTTAGTCTGGGACCGTTAATTCCTTTTAATATTAGACTCAAATAGAGGCAGAGAGCAAATTGTGTCGGAAATAATATGAATTAGAAATAGGACACCGACAAATTGCAGCTTTTATTTTGTCTGACACCAAGATTCAGCTTTTCAAACCTCTTTTAATATTTTCATCATGCTCAAGTGGCATCAAAAATGACAATTTTTTTTGGAAATGTTCAAAAAGATTTAATTTAAAGTTTTTCTTTCAAAATTACATTTAACGGTATAATTAACTCAACCAGTCTACACTTAATTATTTAGCAAAAAAGAAGCCCCAAAAGATTTTTATTGAATGTAAAAATCAATTGCCCAAAAGAAAATTTTTGAAAAGTTTTTTTTTGCGTTGGGGTTTGTATTTGTGTAGTTTTTTTTGTTTGCGCTTGTGTGTGTTTGCGCATTTGTCTGTGTCTTTCAATTTGCACTACACTTATCTTTGTAGATTGATCTAAGTTTTTAGTTTTGTTTTTGTCTGCCACAAAAAGGACGACACGTTTTCTGGTTCAATTAGTTAGAGTAATTTTCTCCAGTGCAAATAAGTTGCTCTCAAGGGTTTCTCTGACAGAAATTAAGGTTATCTATGCAACCATGAGAGTCATGTTGGAACATACTCTGCTGCGCACAGAGTGGCGCGATTCAACAAATTTTGTTGTCGAATCAGCAGGCTAACTTTTGGAAAACAAATTTAATCAGACATCGGGGCTAAAATGCAATATTTCTGTCAGTTTTAAGTATTTTTCTAGCAGATGTTGCTTTAAGAACACTTTGTTCTTTCCATTCTGCAGACTATTTTTTTGTACATATTTCAAAGCATTTTTAATCTAACTTCTGGGATAATGAGGTTGAAACAGTATTTAATTTGAGGATTGTTTGAACAAAAGAACTTTGGGGGTAAATTTGACACTTGAACGTCTCAGAATATTCATTCGACTACGCCATGCTTTGTGTCAAAGACGAAATGTAACAACTTCTCCCAAGCGAATGACACAAGAATTTTCTGAATTATAGAAGGCCATGATTAGTTCATAGCAGTCATAAATGTTTCACAGTAAACATACTGGTCATCTATTATAATAAGTCCCAGTTATCAACAAAATGCTTTTATGATTTTCTGGTAATCCATTGAATGTTTTTTTTTCATATGAATGGCAGAAGATTCAATTTTAGAAGAATATACTGAAATGAAGTGCTTGTATTTTTTACTCAAAAAGATTGATAGCCGTGTATTGTACGTTGCAATGAAAAAACTTGTACAAATGGACAAAATTGAATGAGGCACTACAAATTGATAACACATTATTTGTAATTCAGCACATTTTTTTATCCAAATATTTTCTCGATCAAAAAAAATCCTTGCCATCCTGATCGAATTCTTTTGTTGGGTGGTCGACTCCGTATTTATATTCAAAATTTTTAGTCCTTAGGGCACAAATGACTTCAATCAAGTTCCTACTGCAAATGACGAATATAATTTTTGAATGGAATCGGAAACCTATTTGAAAACATAGAGGAAATGAAAATTTTATTTAATATATTAAGTCCAATTGTTGTTGATTTCTAATCAGCGCGAAAACTATTTTAAAAAGTTAATTAAACTTCGGGGCTAAAATTGCAAAACTTGTGTCAGTTTATGTGTTTTTCTCGTAGATGTTGATTTAAGAACATATTGTCCTTTCCATTCAGTTGTATATGAGGCACGCTAGGTTTTTTTGTACTGTCAGAGCATATTTTATCTTAATATTTTGAGATCCAATTTTTACCACAACACGTTAGATAAGTGGATAATGAGGTTAGCACTGTGTATTTTAGGAATTTTTTGAGTCAAAATAACTTTGGGATAAACTTGAGGCTTGAATGTCTGAGTCTATTCATTCGATTAAATTATGCTTTGTGTATGCTATTCATTCGATTACGTTATGCTCCCGAGAGCACAACACAAAAGAAATCTCTGAATTATACAATGGCATGTTTTAGCTTATGGCAAAATCATAAATGATTCTTAGCAACCATACTGGTCATCTGTTATCTTACGAACTCTAGATAAAAGGCTTTTAACTGTTTTCTGGCAATTTAATAGTTTTCTGACCATTCCTCTCATAAGAAATTCAAAACGACCAATTTTAAAATAGTGGGCTAAAATGATGTGCTTGCATAATCTGCTCAAAAATTGTAATAGTCATGTATTGCACGATACAATGAAAAAAATTTTGTTCTTTTATTGCAGTAGGAGAATGTTTGAGGCAATACAAATTGATAATGCAGCTTTTAAAAAGTTGTAGGTTGTATTTAAAAACACTACAATAACCTATGTTCCCAAAACATTCAATTCCTTTTTCATGCTGGTACACTTAGGTGCGAGACTTTATGTGTTTTTCTTCACGGACCCTTTGGGTGTTTTTGTGCGCTCCATAACCGACCGGTTAAAATGACACAAGTGTTTTACTAAAGTTGTTTCAAAGATAGATTCAATAAATCCTCGCAGCGCGAAAAAATGCGAAAAAAATGTCGCAATATTCTAATTCATGTAGTTTTTTACCAGGGCTTACGAAATGCCAAGAAAAAAAAGTGAATTATTAACTAGCTAAAAACATACTGACTAGCAAAATAGATAAGACAAATTTACACTGTAGCTGAAAAAATCCAATTTTCTGAAGCACTGTATCAAATAAAAATTTAAGAAAACAGAACCTAACACCATAATTAGATGGAAAAGAAGTTGCTTCTCTTCCGTTGTGTAGTATTCTATTAACTCATGGTAACAACCAATGAGTTTTTTAATGAGAAATTAAATTCATTAACGTGTTTTTGCAGAATTAAAGTTTTTTTGCAGAATAAATAAACTGTTTGTTTTTGTTTATTAACAGTAAACATGGTTGACTTTTGGAATAATCTGTTGGGTTTTTGATATGCTTTGAAAAATCGTGTCCTTCCAGTTGTTGAGAGTGAAAGTCCCTCAACTCACCCGAAAAAATTTATCTCATAGGTTTTGGGATAGTCAAACCAATTTAAGTAGAAAGTGCTATTTAAATGGCAAACCTGCAAAAAAATTGATACAAATTAGTAGTACAGGCATTATACTTCTATCCCACTAGCCTATCGATCAAAGCGAGTCATTCTGATTGGATTCGCTTTCTCGCAAATCTGTATTTTATCTAAAACTGTAGTTCTGAGGAAACAAATTTAATTCATGATGAAAGCTACTGATCTCTCTAATGGAAATTTAAAGTCAAAATCATAAGTGTTTTTGCAGAATAACCAGTTGTTTTTGTTTATTAACAGTAAAAATTGTTGACTTCTGGAAAACTCTGCTGTGTCCTTCTATCTGCGTTGCAGCATGATGTCCTTGCAATTTTTCGACATTGGAACCCTGTAAATACACCTGATATATTTGTCTGTTTGGTTATTGGATAATTTAGGCACAGCAGTACTTAGAGGTCAGTATATCAAGTATAATCATATAAGGAAAAGTCAAAATGAAATCGGAAATGTAGAAGTCATGATAGTCATGATTTGTATGTAACCACGTTTTAGCTTCATAAGCTTTGTTGATTGTCTATATTACAGTTGATTTCTCTGATCTTTTCCGTTTGTGCCCCCCCAGCTTAGTGGGTGCATATTATTTGCAATCCCCAGACGCACGTGCAATATTTTTACATAATGATTTACTAGGTAATGACACGTGCTCTGTCACTGGGGGGAGCATAACGTACGGGGGGGGGCACAAACGGAAAAGATCCGATTTCTCGATATGCTTCCATTACAGTAAAAAAATATATACCTAATGTTCTAAAGGGAAAGACGTATTTAGATAATAAGTTAGGATTCCCTTACTCCTACAGGCATTTTAAATAGAAAATACTATGAAAAACCTTGAAATACTATGAAATACTATTGCAAACATGCAATAAAAAGTTGATGATATTTAGTATCGGTTTTTTTTCGTACCCACTAGTCTCTCGATTAAAAAGAATTCTTGCCATCCTGATCAAGTTCTTTTTGTTGGGCTAAGTCTGTATTTCTATTTAAAATTTTAGTTTTTAGGACGCATTTCAATCAAGTTCCTACTGCATTAGATGACTCTAACTTTTGAATGAAGTCTGAAAACTATTTGAAATTAGAGAGAAAATGAAAATTCCATTTAATAAATTAAGTTCTATTCTTTTTGGTGTCTAGTCAGCAGGCCAGCAGGCACACCCTTTAAAAATAAATTCAGTTAAACTTCTGGGCTAAACTTGCAATAATTGTGTCAGTTTTATGTGTTTTTCTCGTAGATGTTGCTTTATGAACATATTTTCCTTTTCATTCAGTTTTACAAAGCAAGCTGTTTGTTCCGACCAACTTGTTGGGGGAGGATTAATATAATCGATTGTTTTTTTGTGTTAAGGCATTTTTGGCCAATCAATATATTCAATGTAGAGAGTACAGACTGGTATCATTAGGAAGCCCGTCTTGCGTAGAATATGGAATTGGAAAGATCTTATTTGAATTTTGTTTTTCCAGAAAGGTATCGAGGTTTAAAGTTTTGTGAATAGCAGACGGAATCGCGGGTTAATCATATATTAGATATTTTTTGGCCAAAACCTTCCTCAATTTAGCTAAATTTTGTTTAAATTGTTAACAAAAATGTTTTACTTGGTTTTATTTTGAAGGTTCTACCTGGTTTTAATTATAAGGATAGAGAAGGTGTTCCAATTGTTTATTCCTGTCTGTTGTTTAAAATTTTTGCTATTTATTTGTTTTTCCGGCTTTTTAAGTCCAAATTGGCTTTAAATACGCTTGTATAACCCACTTTGTTCAAGTGTCTCGGAAGTAGATACCTATCAATCTGCTGCAAAAGAGATTGCTAGGTATCAAAAGCTTCACAAAATGCTAGTTGTACTTTATTTTTCATTCCATTCCCAGATGAGTCATCTGGAAAATAAAAAATGTAGTTTTTTGATAAACAAACTCATTAATTAAACAAAATGCATCATTCATTTTTGTTTTACTGATTTATTTGCTTAATGATCTAGAATATTTGCTTAATTGCTTAATGATCTCAAACAAATAGAATGATTGAATGTTCTGTTGGACGCTCAGCAAAACCAGGGCTAGCTCTGGACTCAATTTGGATTCTTAAAATCAATAGTTATTGAGATTATACTGGGGGCGCGGTCTTCTTCCAAATATTTTCGAATTTTGTTATTTTTTCATGTAGATTACTCACCAGTATTGTTTAGAATCGAAGTCCAAGTAGTGACAGATCCTACCTACAACAAAAGGAGGCCAAATGAATTTTAAATTTATCTTCAGAGAAAATTTCATATTTTTTGTTGCTTTGACCTTGTGTTTGCGTAAAACTTTAATTGACTTCGCATGTTTTTGCTTTAATTTGTATCTCATGATCTCGTCCTATTAAGTTCCTTTAGGGGTTTTAGGTGATTATCTTCAATGATTCCTGTTGTTATCTAATGCCTTTTAATACTTTAATTATATTCGTTTTAAGAAAAAATCAGTAACCTTTCAAAATTTTTGCCTAATTTATTACTAACCTTTCAATATTTTTGCCTAATTTATTACTAAAAAAATATTACTAACTGTCTTTCTTATTGTTGCCGTAACGGTATATTCTTCACAGACAAACACATTAATTGTTTCAATTAATTTTTAGTTTAAATCATATACGGAGTTCAGTTGATAGCTGACGGTACTTCTGACTTTCAATTATTTTTTTTCGAAAGGAAATTTTTTTGTACTTCCCATTTTTTGTTCTCGTTGTCAACAAGTATCTTAGTCTCGTTATTGACAGGTCTTTGCAACAATCCGTTGCTCTTGAAAAAATTGTTTGCCGTTGGACATGTTTTGACTAACAATTTTATAGCTGAGAATTGTGTTTTCATAATAATTTCGGGACGTGTCGATACAGCTCAAAAATTGTCGTTCTCTTTGTTGTCTTTTTCACAAAGACCCTTTAAAATATGATCCACTTAAAAATTAAGGAGAACCGAACAATAGGATTTTTTCTTTTCCTGTCATTTTAAAGTTTTTAATGGTTTTCAATGTCTTAAACTTTTAATGGCTTAAACAATGTGGTTTCTATAATTTGCTAATGAAATTTTGAGTTCTGTCCCTATTTATTGTTTTTTGTTGTCCTAAAATTACGGCTCATTCATTATTTAGAACCACTGGCTACCTGAACAGTTGAAAATAATCTGCTTTTGTTCTAAGCTGAAAAATGATGGTTAATTCATTTTAAAAAAAATTTCTTCTTTATAAAATCTTTGCATTTTTGAGTCTTATCACTTTTATCTTCTTTGTCAATTTTGTTGCATGGTGTCTGTAATGAAGTAGCTAAGTCTCATCTTTATTTTTTTGAACCTAAATCCAATATTTAATTTGTTTTGAATTTCAACTAATATGTTCCTTTGATAATAGGCATTTTCATAAGAAAAGTGTCATTTTTGGATACCTCCCATTTCTGAGTTGTCTTAATTCCTCGCCACATTATCACACAAATGAGGAGGTGCAATCGGCGTTAAAAATGCGCCATTGAATATATTTAATGTTTTCTATAAATTGCTTAACAGTTCTAACGGTTGCGACACTGCGTTCTTGTTAAAATTTTATGATTTTACTTTCGTTTTCGCCGTTCGTTTTGTAGTCGTCTGAGATATTACAAGATAATTACAGGTCTCAATTGCTTCTCATGAGTTACTAATTCACGCTCTTATTGAGCTGAGTTACAGTGCATCGAATTTAGTCATCTGGTTGTTTTCAAAAATAGAAACGTAAAATTGAGCTTTGCGTTTTTAGTTTTTTTGTTGACCTGGTACGAAGTCTCATTGTTGACAAGTCGCATATTTTATCTAATGAAGCACTGGTTAATTTTTTAGTTATGGTTTTATAATATTCCTTTTTCATTTTGTTGTTAAGTGCTTTTTAACAGAGACATCGAGTTTTGTTCGTAATTAATGTTTTCTAGTGTTTGATTTTTATGTTTGTCTTGTTCAGTACTCTCATAGATGCCAAGGAACACCGGCACTTTATTCCAGCATTTTTTTCTCCACTTAATTGCTTTTGGACGATATGTGAATCTTTGAAGGATGTTCTATCTCTTCCTCATTTGGTAGACAAACAAATCAAAAGGTGGATGAGCGTGATTGGAACTTTATGTGCGAGCGCACATTACTGAGCCTGCTTGGTTTTTGTACTTTCAAAGCATATATTTTCTAACTTTTTCGAGGTCCAGTTTTACCCCAAACTGTAGTACGAGGGGATAATGAGATTAAAACCGTGTTTAATTTAGGGATTTTAATATCTGATTTCATGTTTCACAGTTGAACGTCTGATTTTCTTCATTCCATTACGTTATGCTTTTTGTCATAAAGGAAACGTAACCATTGCTCCCGAGCGAAAAATACACAAAAAGTCTGAATTATAAAGTGCCGTGTTTAATTTCATCGCAAAATCATAAAAGATTCTTAGTAACCGCTCATGTCATCTTTCCCAGATATCATGAAAAAATTTTATATGGTTTTCTGGTAATTACACTGAACATTTCCGTTCACAAAAATGTTAAATAGTCGATTTTGGAAAAATGAGGTCAAATGATTTGCTGATAAAATTCACCCAATATGTGTAATAATCAATTCTTGTAAGATGAAATGAAAAAAAATATTTATTCTTATTTTGCTGGATGAAATTATATGAGGCAACACAAAATGATGATGCAACTTTTATGGTCCGGCATATCTGCGCACAAAATTTGAAGTTTTAAGTATTTTGGTGTTTTTTTTTGTTTTCAGACGTCAAAATTTGTATACGCCACTTATGTATACTTTGACAAATATTTTTTATTGAAACTTGTCTGTGTTCTCGATGAAACTGAATTTGTAAAAAAGTTGCTTAATAGGCCAGCGTTCAAGCAGACAAATAGCAATTTATGCGAAATAGCAAATAAATTTAACCCTTACACATAATTGAGATTTTTTTGTCACTTATTGTAGATAAAGTTCCCCTACTAATCAGCTCAGCTCATGTAAAAATTCTGCAGTTTTTTTTTACAAAACTCCGTTCATTTTTTTCATTTTGAAGACAAATGTTTTGTTTGGTTGACGATTTGCCTCGATGTAAGAATTTGATGGACAGTGCAGAACATTTATTTGCATTTTTTTGAAGAATATCTCTTCATTTGTGAGTGAATGAAGAGTGACATTTTTTCTTAACACTGAACTGAGATGAAGAGAACGGAGTATTATATAGAAAAGACGCAGGAAATGTTCAAAACTTCAAACAAATAACCGAAAAAAATCTTGCATAGGAATTCACGCTGTTTAGGAACTGCAAAGAAATTTCAGCACAACAAATAGACAACAAATAAAAAAAATCAATTAAAAATTTCGAAGAAAGTTTCGCCAGAAAACACTTTCGAAGCCTTAAAGCCATAATTTGGCCCTCAAAATATGTTTGATTTCACCATCAACGGAAATCGATAATGTACTATGCTACCTCTCATTAATTAAACCATGTAACAAGTAGACAAAACAGAAAGGCAAAATAAAGTAATACTTTTTTTTTCAAAAAAAAAATATTTCCAAAGACATGAAAGCCATTAATTACAAAATGAAATAATAAAATAGGTTCGTTTATTCTTCCAAAAAAACTCTGAGACATGCAATTATACAGAATATGTCCTACGTCTACAAAAAACGTCAAATATGACAAAAATTAAAAATTAGTTTACTTTTTTTGCCAAAAACACGTGTCGAATCCAGTAATTTCATAACAAATTCTTTGAAAGCATTAGATTTTGTGACACCCATCCTCTTTGATACCTTTCTTTGGCAACAATAATGCCATATTCGGACTGTTATTAACAAGACTAGATAACAAAGAGACAATAAAAGGAACAAAACTGCGAAGTTAAAGTGTTTATTTTTTATTTTGGAAAACAATTGTTTTCAAAGTCATGAAAGCCACCAGCTATCTTCTAATATCAGATTGTCGGCTCATTTTTTCTTCCATGAAAAGCCGGAGAAACCGTGTCATTGTTTCGGATTTTTCATCCGACTAAAAGACAAAGTAAAAACGACAGTTAAAGATCAAATTAAAAAATTCAATTAACATCTTCGAGAAAGTTGCCCGAAGCCCTAAAAATCCATAATCTATATCTTTAAGGATTTAAATATTATATTTTTTGCCTAATTTTGAACGCCAATTAAGAGTTATATGAACTGTCAATAACGTGATAATGTGACAAATCTAGAAAACATGAAAAATGGGCAAACGCCTAAAAAAATGGAAATCTAGCATTATTAAAGCCAAAAAACCATAATTCTGGCCTAAATCCTAAAACAATTGAATTTGATTTCAGTAGAAAGAAGGAGCATTCTTTCATTGCTGACACTAAGCTAAAAAATGACCAGATTAAAAGAAAATAGAGTTTAATAAGTCATTTTTTAAAAAAATTAAATGTTCTTAAAATTCAAAACCACCATAATTATCAAGCAATCAACTAGATAAATAAATTTAGAGCTAGTTAGGAAGCCAATAGGACTTATCACAAGTGAGCTTTGATTTAAAATGTTCTGTTATTTAATTAATAAAAAAAATTGAATTTTTTTAGTAAAAAAGAAAAACTGATTACAATCCATAATGTTTTTGAATTCTAACAGTCCAAGAATGGTGCAAAACTAGCTCTGCTAATGCTTATCGTCCATTAGGAACACTAATTTTTTGAATATTATTGATAGAGATAATTTGTTAGTTAAAAACTCAAAAAAATTCTGCGTTTTAGATTATCAATGAGTAAAGTTAGCAAAAAACGGCAAAGTTTTAATTACAG
>NC_134473.1:7377232-7447553 GCF_964194025.1 Convolutriloba macropyga | reverse complement strand
CACACACCCGTACGCAAACACACACACACACACACACACACGCACGCACGCACGCACGCACACACACACACACACACGCATACACACACACACACACACACCCGTACGCAAACACACACACGCACACACACACAGATACACACACACACGTAAACACAAACGCACACACACATAGGCAATAATAATAATAATATTAATAATAATAAAAATAATACTAATAATAATAATAATAATAATAATAATAATAATAATAATAATAATAATAATAATAATATGAACCAAACTTACAACACTGGAGCTGTTTCCCGCATTATTGTTATCAAACTGCTGACCGATATCATCCAATGGTTCCATAGCACGTGGTTGATATATTATAACTTGACGACTTTCATTGTTGTATGCCAATTCTTCGTCGGCCGCCGGGTCTTGAACCATTACAACTTTTCGACTGCTTTGCGACATAATGATAATTGATGGAAGTCAGATGTTCAACTGGCTTTGACTTTTGCTTTTGAAATAGAAACGAACAACAAGGCTCTGAAATAGATCAAAGATCAACATAGTAATTAAATTTGTTCTGTAATGAATCGACTATACCAGCGAAGGAATAAAACTGGACCCGGGCAATAAAACATGACCGGGCTTTCTGATATTTGATGGCAAATTGCCTTCTAACGTTTAACATCAAGGACCCTCCCCCCTCCCCCCCCCCCAAACCAAACCACGTCGCTCCGCGCAAACGTTACCGTAACTCCGTTACCCCCCCCCCCACCCCCCACGTACACCCCACTCTATCAGTTCTAATCAGATTTGAGCAATCAGATACGTTTCGCCTTTGCGGGGGGGGTCTGTTGTGTTGTTGGTCGGAGGTCGGAGGTGCTACTGCTGACGAAGGTGGACGTGGGCCGACCTCGTCTGGCCTGGAATGTCGGGTGGACACACCTGGAACGCTGCTGTCGTGTTCGTCAGCGTGTCCACGTGTAGCAAACGATAATATAACGCGTTGTTTCAATGAATGCGAATGGGGAAAAGAAGCAGCGCGGAAAGTTGAATTAATTAAGCAGCGCGTGACTAGGTCAAACTATAACAATTAGTGAATGATAGCTCAAACAATTCAGAATTAATGCAGAATTAGATCAATGCAGAATCATCAATGCAGAATTAGATCAATGCAGAATCATCAATGCAGAATTAGATCAATGCAGAATTAGATCAATGCAGAATCATCAATGCAGAATTAGATCAATGCAGAATCATCAATGCAGAATTAGATCGACTACTTGCTAATGATGCTGCAGCAGTTCTGGTGCTCTTGGGGGGCTGAGGTGCTGCAGCTACTGCTGTTTCGTTACTTAACTTTCGGTTTCTGTTGCAAAAATCGCCCAGTCCTCTTGATTCGGTTTTTAATGACACCGTTACTTCATTCGCGATGCTATTACGAGACTGTCACTACTGCATAATCACTGTCACTATTACGTAATAGGCTTCCTTCAATGCACGTTTCACCAAATGCGTAGTTCAATAAAGCGTAGGATGAATCACTATAATTTTCTCTGCAGAACATGTTGTAAATTGCAAAGTGGGACATGTTCAGAAAGCTGGCCTGGCTAAAATCCAGGCTGTAAAAATTAATGTTCCAGCTCTAATTTTAACTGACTAACAGATCCGGGATTTGAATTACTCGACTGATGTTATGGTTGTGAGGTATGGCATCCATGATTTGTTGAACATGCCTCGAATGAGGGAAATGTCAACTGAGCTGGGTGGGTTGTTGAGGAAGTTTTGCCCGTCTTACAGTGCAGTTATTTGCCATTCCATTCAGGGTTAGTTCACAATTTCACAAGTGCACTAATTGAAGTTACTTCACAATTTCAATGCAAAAAATTGAGGTTAACTACGATTTTAAGGTGATTTAAGCCTATTTCGTCCAGATTATCAATCGACAGAATAAGACCAAAAACCATGAGATGTTCTCTGCACGAACTTTGCGAATTGCCAAATTTTGTACAAAATTCTGCGAAGAAATAAACCTGAGCTGTAGACGTAATGGTTAAGTGCTGTTGTGATATAAGTTGAACAATAGAGACATGCAAAATAAAAGACTGCTGTCGAGATGGTTGTTTACCAAGTGAGTTAAGTGAGTTGTCTACTGTGAAGTAATCCAAGTAAAGAAAGTAAAAAACAAGTATACATAAACAAATAACTATAACAAGGTAACAGTCAAACTCAAACTCAACTACATCCGCCAAAAACTGTTCACCGACCCTATCTCCAACAGATCAACATTGTCCCTTTCGCTTGATGTTCCATTGTCACTTGATGTTTCCCCAATAACAGTCCTTCGTGATCTGGCCATGATACAACTGGATTCTGATGACATTTCAACATTGTGGTGCTGTCTAGCAACGTGCCTTTTGATGCTATACGGGTAAATTGATGTGAATTTACATAACTTACACTTAAGCTTCTCCGCATTCTCATGGATTCGTCTCATGTGGCGGTCAATCAAGTACTTAGCATCCGACTCGTAGTCGCATTGGTCACATAAAAACACCTTCTTTACGTTACTACTTCTGGTCACCCTCTTTCGCTTCCTGATTAACTTTTCTGATGATGGTACTACCCTTATAATATCAACAGTCCCGTGGCAATCTTTCGTCTTCTGATCTACAATTGCAAGCAACAAATCGACTTCTTCGCACGCCTGTATAACTGTTTCGTGGAAAACAAAATTAAACACAATATCACTGGCCATTTCACGGAGAACAAATTCAGGTAAACAAAGGGATCAAAAACAAAGCAACAATCAAATCTGAAATACACAACATATGAGTCTACCATTGAGTCTACTATTCAGACACTGGAAAAGATAAACGGAAACACACTGATGAACACTGGGATTGACACCCCACGGGCGAAGCCCGATGCTTGCACTACTACTTCTACTTCTACACAACTAATTCTGACTCGCACAACGACCTCCGACCTCCGCTACCGACCTCTGCTACCGACCTCCACCGACCTCCGCTACCGACCTCCGTTACCGACCTCCGCTACCGACCTCCGCCTCCGACCTCCGCCGACCTCCGACCTCCGCTACCGACCTCCACCGACCTCCGCTACCAACCTCCACCGACCTCCGCTACCGCCAAACGTTTTTTGGTATTACGAGAGCACATAGAGACCATTTTTACATCGCCGACCTCCGCCGACCTCCGACCTCCGTTACCGACCTCCGCTACCGACCTCCGCCTCCGACCTCCGCCGACCTCCGACCTCCGCTACCGACCTCCACCGACCTCCGCTACCGACCTCCACCGACCTCCGCTACCGCCAAACGTTTTTTGGTATTACGAGAGCACATAGAGACCATTTTTACATCGCCGACCTCCGCCGACCTCCGACCTCCGCTACCGACCTCCGCTACCGACCTCCGACCTCCGCTACCGACCTCCGCCACCGACCTCCGCCACCGACCTCCGCCACCGACCTCCGCCACCGACCTCCGCCACCGATCTCCGACCTCCGCCGATGCACCAATATATGGTTTAGATGAACGCAGCAATATGGTTTAGATGAACGCACCAATATGGTTTAGTTAGAGCTAGAATGGCTGTTCAGAATATCGCCATCTTAAAAATATTATGCATGACACCAGTTATTCGAAATTTTCAAAATTTGCTATGTTCGTTGTATGTACAGTCTGATGATGTGAAACCTTCTGTGCAGTGTTCACCAATAATGTAAATTAGGCTGCGAAGAAAAGAGACAGACTGGGATGTTTCTTAATCGACTCTGGGCAGACTGGGAGAAGTATTTACACTTCTATTTGTCTGGTACAGTAATGGTTACAATTGAGAGTCAATGATACAGCGCTGAAACTCACTGTGAGCAAGGTCCGGGCAATGATTGGGGCAAAGTGGCCGCAGTGATTGTTTAATATCATTTGATTGACTTATATCTAATTATAGGAGTAATTAATCCACAGGGTAATAGAAGTTCGTTCACCTCTTTCTTACATTTTAATCTAAAAGAATTATTCGTCACTCCACAACCCCCCCCCCCCCTCCGACGGCACCTATTAACGCAGACCGCCTGAAAACGGTATAATTTTACAGCTTCAGGAAATATTAATAGAGATTACTTAATTCTTCGCGCGAAATGCACTTACTTTAGCTATATTTTCCTGTAACTAAATGATTCAGACTAATGGTAAAAGCAGAAAAATTTAACTTCGACTAGAACAATATCCCGGGTTGCTCATCATACACAATTCTTAGTAGTCATACTAGGTCATATATGATTCCTAGTATTCATACAAGGTCATATATGATTTGTATGATTTCATAGTAGTCATACAAGGACCATATATGATTTCCTAGAAATCATACAGGGATCATACAAAAAAATTCAAAGCCTAAATACTGTATATTTTTCATTTTTTTGTGATGTTGAAAAAATTCCCTGGAAATCATAAAAGGTCATATATGACACATAAAACATTGATTGGTTCCACAAATTCCCGTATAATGTAGTTAGAAGACATAAAAAATAATTATATCGCATTTACATTCCACATTTGATTCTTTGTGTGGGCCAAAAAAATAGCTTCCTAACTTAAATATATTCAAAAAACGATTTTGAGGTTATCTGCAAAAATTGTTGCAAATACTTATTTAATAAATGAGCATTTATAGGTATAAACTGGCTTCAGCGAATATCAGAAATTTATTTATGTATTTGGACTTACTGTTTAATTGCGTGCCCAACATTGCACAAGGAAGTGCAACTTTATATTGAAAACAAGGAAAACAAGGAAGTGCAACTTTATATTGAAATCTCAGCGAAAAACATCACACGATTTTAATGACTAGCAAACGAAATAAGACAAAATATTAGCCAGCAGCGCAGTTGTGAGGAGCAACGAAAACGAAGATCTCTATACCTACAGCTACGGTTCGACTCCAACTTTGTTTATTTATCACTATGCGATTTTGTTTTTTTTCTTCATATATCAGTCAAAGCGTTTATTACCTACAGCCAACCCAAAACGATTTAGTATAATTGTTGAAGCCAAGCCGATTGGCTCAGCGGAGAATTACGTATACACGTAACTAACAAATCGAACCGATAAGAGTTCGAAGCCGAGAAGTGTCACCTTCCTTTTATTTCCTTCTCTTACTTTTTATTTTGCACATAGGCGTCTTTTTATCTGATCAGAAATATTATGAGTGTATGGCCAGCCGCTCGCTTAGGCAATTCGGGGCCAGACACAACTTATTTTTAATCCACTTCGTTCTTTTCATTCTATTCAGCCAGCCGCTCGCTTAGTAAATTCGGGGCTGAACAGATCACCAAAAACACCAAAACAAAAGCTAATTACGGCAATTATCAATTTAATCAAGCTTCGTTTCCTTTTGAAATCTTTATTTCAGTCTTTTTACCATCTATTTCATACTCCACTGAATTAAATTAATCAAGAGAAACACTTCATCATCTAGCTTTGTGCTGCGCGCGGTTTGGTTTCAGTGGTTTTATGGTTAGGTCAGCGTAGCACTTTTAATCAAGCACTTCCTATATTTCGTCAGTTTTGATTTTTTTTATTATTCACTTTCCTTTATGAAATTAAAACAAAGTTCATTTTAACTTTTTCAGTCCTTCCTTTTCGAACAGAAAATTTTAGCATTTGTTCTCGTTAGACTGACGACTATTATATTATACAAATTGAGATCATTTGTTTTATACTACCTATCTGCTTTAATTGGTTGGAAGTTAATTCGTATTGCGATCGAAAAGGTTTTGAAAATATGGGCCATCAAACATGGAACTTAGCGCGGACAGCTAACTCGATATTAACAATGCGAGCGTGGGTTCGAGACTCAGGATGTGCCAATTTCATCCGTCTCAATTTTTCAGACAATTCTAAACTGAGAACAATGAAACTAGAATGCCAAACACCTCCAAAAACAGAAGAAAACTTAGTGCTATGCACTAATATCGGTTAAAATTCTGACATCCACACAATGAGGTTCGAGTCCCACCAACGTCATCAAACATTTAATATCCTAAAAATTTATTTTTTTTTGTTTTAATTTATTAACAGTACTTGTTACTTACCTTGTGATAATGAAAGTTGCCGATCACACCATCTGCTACGAGGCTAGCCATGTATCCGATCCATTATCTTTTTGAAATGCCAAGTTCAGCCAGTAGAAGCCCTCCATGGTGCTTGAAATGGCTGAGTGCGCCGGATGCAAAAGAAGTCTTTAATACAACAGGAACAGAAACTCAGTTTTAACGAGAACTTTCTGCTTCAATACTTCTTTTTAAACTGAAACTCTTTCTTAATATGTATTAAACTTCCTTTAACGAATGGTTGTACATAAATTGTGTAATTGTTAATTGCGTGCCCAACATTGCATATGATATTGTACATTTGGGTCTTTTGGCGGATCACAAAGTGATGCCGGGGCATCACATAAGTTAGTCCTTGCCAAATAAAATTTTTAAGAGGCATAAATGGTTTTAAAATTTATGAAAAATAGATGTATGATTCTTGGTATTCATACTAGGATCATACATGATTTCTTTGTAGTCATATATGATTTCTTAAGAGTCATACAAGGATCGTACTAGGAAATACGTCATGATTTGTATGATACCATATATGATCCTTGTAAGACTACTAAGAAGTGGTGACCCGGGATTATTATCTGTGCGCGTCAGACATTTTTGCAGGCTATACGTGCAAAAGTAAAGACCAATATTGAGTAAAAGCTCTAAACTACCGCATGGAGTACTTTAAGCCTCTGATTGGTCAAGTTAGCACTATAGATAGATTTCAATGAGGTCTATTCGCTAGTTGATAAAGAGCTCAGTTTTCTAGCAAAAACAGAGAAGTGTAACCTCCTTTGACGATATTATAATCTGCCGGGGTCAGACAAGTATACGAGGTACAAACATATAAGTAAAACCGATGAAGTGATTTTTGAGCATTAACTAATTATTTATTCCTGAATGGAGTATTCAAAGTCTCCCGGACCAAACTCCAAGTCTATATCAGTACTGTTCAAGCCTAATTCAAAGTCTTATTTCGTTTCCCAGTACTGGGCAAGTCTAAATACAAGTCTTAAAACTCTGGCAAGTCTTAACCAAGACTTGGATAACACTTGGAAGTTGATTCCCAAGTCAGAACCAACTTTTCTAAAATTTCGAGTGAAATTTTTGAATTTCGAAAAATTTCGTCACGTGCCACGTTTTCTACGTTAATTTTAAGCCATTTTCCCGGGTTGCTTTGAAACCACCCGAAACCCATTCAGTACTATAAACTAGCATCCCGAGGGGTCAGAGTAGGCTGTATTAATGAGTTTTCAGGTAATTGTGGGCCGTTTTTAGCCATTTTTCAGCCGCTATTTAGGACGTTTTTTCGGCTATTTTTGACGTTTTTTCGGCTATTTTTGACGTTTTTTTTATCAAGCCGAGACTTGGATTTAGAATTGTCAAGTGTTAAATCAGACTTGGATTAGACTTGCGAAGTCTAAAATCATGCTTGGATTAGACTTGCCAAGCCTAAAATCAGGCTTGGATTAGACTTGCCAAGTCTAAAATCAGGCTTGGATTAGACTTGCCAAGTCTAAAATCAAGCTTGGATTAGACTTGCCAAGTCTAAAATCAGGCTTGGATTAGACTTGCCAAGTCTAAAATCAGGCTTGGATTACACTTGCCAAGTCTAAAATTAGGCTTGGATTAGGCTTGCCAAGTCTAAAATCAGGCTTGGATTAGACTTTCCAAGTCTCAGCCCAGACTTGGATTTAGAATGCCAAGTGTAAAAAATGACATGGTCATTGTTCTGAATCAGTAATGAAATAAGACTTGGATTTAGACTTGCTCGGATTGGTCAGTTTAGTTCGCTAACTGATATTCATCAGCTAGTACTAGGATCCTACAATAGAAAGGAGTTAGCTAGACTTGATGTTTGCTCAACATGTGTTTGTTGTTTTCTTCAAGTTTTGATAACCCAATTTTCCATTAAGATTCGTTCCATGTTGTTCCAAAAAGACTTCGCATGCTTATCTTGTAAGTTCTCACACGTACAAACTTATCTTGAAAACTCCTGGATAACAATGATTACTGTAGGAGCTCGTGCGCATTCTGATTTTATTTCTCCATAGCCTTAAAAAATTAATTATAATAATCACTCAAGCTAATCGATACGTTTTCCAATTATTTCAGTCAAGGCAGTAACAAAAATTTTAATGTGTAGAAACAACACTTACCCACGATTTGATGATCGTAAGTGTCTCCCAAAGTAAGATACATGTACCTTTCAACCATCTTTGTTAAAAAATAAAAAACCAGTAGAGTCTGGTCCCCTTTAAGAAAGAAGTCCAGATAAATTAAATGAGGTACTACAGTAACAACCCAGCTGATCATATTGACAGCGAATACTAAAGTTAATAACTTTGTTCTTCTGTTCGCGCGTGAATTTTGGAGAGTGCGAATACACCGCCAATATAACACACTGCAAATGAAGACAGCCAGAAAATAATATGTCAGTCAAAAATATCTGAAGTTCGCATTCAATTCCGAATTTATAAGATTCACCTGAAATAAAAGGACAACAAAACAGCTCTGAAAAAAATGGTAATTCATATATTCATTTCTAACAAAATTTTGAAGATAAAAAGTGAATTGGGTCTCAGCAATAAGTTTTTAGATAAGTGACCAATGAATCAAAAACAAAACGCTGTAGAGAAAAAATATCAAAAAATTTGCTCTCGCTAATTTTTGGCGGTTAATTGGAAAAGCAAAACATTTTGTTTTTGTAGATATTTGATGGTCATTTGGAAAAACAACACAATTCGATTTTGCCAATTTTAGAGGTCATTTGGAAAAACAAAACAGTCTGTTTTCTCGATACTTGGTGGTCATTCAATAACACAAAATATTTTGCTTTTGTTAATATTTGCAGTCATTTGGAATAACAAATCATTTTCTTTATTGATTATCGGCAGCCGCTCGGAAAAAAATATTTTGGTTTTCGCGTGGAAAAATGAATTTTTTTTATTAGTTGGTTTTTAGCGGTCATTGGGAAGAAGTTAACGTTTTGTTTTTGTGGGGATTTGATGTTGGAAAAGGAAAAATATTTGATATTTGGCCGAAAATTGGGCAAAATATTACGCTTTTAATGATATTTGGAGATCATTTGGAAAAACAAAATAGCTTTTTTCTGTTGATATTTGGCGGTCACACAGAAAAGCAAAATATCCTTTTGTAACATTCAGCAAATGTTCTTAAAAACAAATATTTTGCTGAGAGATGATAACTTGCGGCGTAGATTGTAGTTTAACTCGCCAAAACATGATGCCAAGTTGAGCACTGTTTCACAGATAATTGCTGGTCAATCACAACTACCCATGAAATAAATCACCGATAAAAAAATTCATTTATCCTTCAAAGAGTTTTGCATTCGTCCATGGTGGGCCCTGGCCATGTCCAAGCAGCCGTGGAACTTGCTATGAAAACTTCAGAATTGAACAAATTGTTGCCACTGACGTTAATTGCTCTCTCATGGGGGTGCAATTTCTTTGATTTTTATTCCCATGGGGATTTGTTTCATTTTAAAATCAGATTTGGTTTCGCTTTTCTTCGGTTTCAATTCCTACCACGTATGACCAACCTTACAAACAAAACAACGGATCAAAATGTTCTAAAACAATTGTTAAAAATTTCCGTTGTGTGAGCTGGCTATGAAAATTATTTTAAATATTTGCCTGTTCTAAGTTTATTTCGACTCCATTAAGATTTTATTCCAGTTAAAACAATGACAGAATTTGTTTTCTGACACGCAAACTATTGTTTGTTAAAAGTGGCAAAAATCAAATTTGCTCAGTTCTAGGTCCGTAAAATTACCTTTAGGGATCTCTCTACTATTATTAAATTTTCAATGCAGTCCATTTTACGGCTGGTAACTTTACATCCTGGTCCCATTTTTGGTTGGTAAACTCTCTTTTATGGTCCGTTTTTAGTTGTTTAGTTAGATTATATGAAAAAAAATTGCTAGCGAAACGATGATGGAAAGTTTTTTCTGACACGTACACTTTTGTTTGTTTTAGAAAGGATATAAATTCTGTATAATCCGTTTTTTGGCTGTTAAGATACCTTTACGTACCTCTCAACCGTTAGTAATTTTTCATTCTTGTCCCTTTTACAGCTGATAACTTTACATCATGGAAAATTTTTGGGATTGGTAAGTTTCCATTATAGTCTGTTTTCTATTTGGTTAGTTATAATCCGATAAATATATGCTCTTTGAATTCTTGTTGGAATATTTTTTTCTGACTAATATATTATGGTAATATAAAATTCGGACTATATATTATGGTTATAAGAGGTTCTGATATGATCACCTTTTAATGTCGATAAAATGAAAACCGTTATTAGCTGAAAAAGCTAACAGAAATTAAGTTTTGTTCTAAAAACTTAATCTGAAGAAATGTATAAAAGTTTCGAATTTAAAAAAAATCGTAGAATATCAATTTTGCAAAAAATTTGTTTGTTTAGAGTTTTAACAAGAGATAGAATTGAACTTTCCTCAGGGTACAAGGCGTTCTTACTTTACTTGTTTTTAGCATGCCCAACATTATGAGAAATTTCCTTTATTTACATAATGTTGAGGTTTGTTGATCTTCCGGCGACCAGTGACCGGTATAGTTTTAATGGAAAAATCTTGCGTTGAAAGAAAGAGCAAAATTGTACATCTAGACAACACTATAATGATTCAGACACACAGAGAAACCGTTAAAAGAGCTCAGCTGAATTTTTTGTTTTGAAAATTTAGACTATTTCGGCCCATTTCTTGCATAAAATTCGCAAAATTTTCTCGACCCTGGTTATATTATAAATGTGTATGCTCTACAGTGACCGTAGAATGATAGTTTTGAGTAAGAACCAAAAGTTACTTTTTGAGATTCTTGGGATGGATCTTCGTTCGGAAATTATCATGAGATAAATTTTAGTTAAAAAGACACTGTGGGAACCTGCTTGAAGATGAGCTTATGAAAAAAACTATTAATTTGTGGTGAAGTTTTGCCTATATCTTCAACCGCTAGGTTTAAAGTGATTTTGTTGAAGTGAGTGAGATAAATGTCTATCCAATTGGATTCAAATGGTTTTGATATTTAATAATTTTGAGGTGAAGATGGTGACTTTATTTAACGTTACCATTGATATGGATGGGATCAACATTTTTGCATCATCAGTGGGGAAAAAATTTCAGCTCTGGGTCACAAGCGGCAAGCTGCATCCGACAACTCTCAATTACTACCATGTAAAAATATGAAATAAAGACGTTAATAGTACAAATTTGGAGCGATAATTGAGCAAAACCGTTTTTGCTTTTATTAATAACATGATCTAATTGGCTCTCTACTATTTTAGAGGAAACTACATACGTTCTGTTTTATATTCCGAAAAACATCTTAGCTTACTTGCGTCATTCATATATTTTCTTCACATTCGCACTAACATTAACTTGAAACAACACGAAGGCTCCTTAATGTGCGTTTGTAAAACGTTTCAACCCGACATATCACCAACCGTTTAATTCAAAATGGCTATATGTGATCTTTTAAAACCAGAAGCAAACCAACCAACATTTTTAAATGGTGTTCTTAATAGAAGAGCGGGTTCATTGGTCTTTTAAAACTCATTTCACTTTTCGCTTGTTGTGTCAATGATTGTAAAATTTTGTTTAAGTGAGCAGAAAATAAAAAAGTGTAAATAAAAAACTGATATAAAAATAGAGCATTAGTGAAACAAGTGTTTCCCAGTATCACAGAAAATATTTTTTCTAGCATAGGAAACTGACTGATAGAACTAGTTCTCTGGAGAAAAACCATTTTTTTAAAAATTTGACAAAGCTAAGAATTTTTAGAGTTAGTACGACGTGCCCAGATAAAAAACCCATCAATACACTTTTTTGAGAGAACATCAAAGTCAACCTCAATCGCTAAAAATTCCAGGATTTGACAAGAACGAGGAAAGCAAATTTTTTGGTCTGCCATTTATATTACTTTAATTATGAGCCAAAGAAAAACTTTTATAGCACCCAATGAGCTGTTCTTTAAATTCTTTTTAAAAAAATGTAAAGTGAAGTAGAGAAAAATGTTTTAAACTTCAGAATTTATCACTCATTCTTAAATTTGTCAAAAATAGGTGTTCTATGCTGTTCGTCCTTTGGCCTAGAGCTTTCTCAGCTACGCTTCAGATCTTATTACAGAAATGGTACAAAATACAAAAAGAACAAATGAAAGTAACTCTAATTACTGCAAGAAACCCAAAATTTAAAATTGAGTGTCGCTTTAAATGAAAACTTTGTTGAAATAATGTACTCAAAAATAGCCGAAATGAAGTATAATTACAGTTATTTTAATGAAACTTGATAATAAGTAATATGATAGCACATATATAGAAAAATTGAACAAATTCAGTTATTTTCAGCTGCAATTCTCTCAAGTTATGGCTGGGTACAGTTTCAAAAATCTTATTCGGGAATTGATCTGTTTCTTATGAATTGATAGTAATTGAAATTAATTGAACTTTCTTTGAACTGTTTCAGTTGTTTTCAATTCCGGTTTGCTATAATAAGAAAGTTGAAGTCCGACGACATTCGAAACTATCACCTTTTCGATTTGATTCTCTTCTCAGATTAGAGCCGAATTTTAAAAAAATAATGATAGGAACGATAAATTGGAGCAGCTGAATCAAAATTTTTTAAAATTAAAAATAACTCTGATCAACATAAAAAGAGGCCCGGAAGATCCAAATTATTCGCATGAAGAAATTTTTTTAAAATTGATACAGTCTTTTTGTCTGCTCATTTTTTTAAAAATCTTCTTTGTCTTTTTTACCGAATTTGTTTTCTTGTGTCTCAGGCTATTTTAAAAAGAATTTAATTTATCTGTTCGAATTCAAATGAAAATTTTTGTTGCATATTTTTGTCTTACAAAAACTCAGAGCGGAGAGAGTTAAAAAAGCGAAAAAAGAGTCAACAATTTCAAACCTCCTCAAATCCTCCGCAATGAACTTGAAAAATAAAATTATCTTTACAACAACGGATTCAGACTTAATCAAGGGCTGTTCTTTGATATCACTTTTCTGCCTATCCAAAAATAATAAAAATTGCCAGAATTTTTTTTAGCAAAAAAAGGTCTGGCCTCAATTTAGTAACCCCCTAATTTTGAGTGTTTGATTGACAGTAATTTAGCAGATGATTGTACACAAAGTTTATGCGATCTGAAATTCAGACTCGATATCAATAGGAGGCGAATGCATGCTAATTTTTAAATCAGTACTGGATCATGAATCAGATTTTTTATAACGGTGTTTCAACAATACAAGCTCTGTGCCTCTCCACAAAATGGAAATCGTCTAAAATTGAATTAGCAGAAAAATAGGGCAAGTATAAAGTTCATAATCCTCAAATCTAATTGCAGCGTTAAAGTAAAAATATTTTAGCTGATGGTTGTCTGGAAATGTGAACTCCAATTCGAAATCAATATTGGACAAACTTATGTTAAATTTGAAGTTAGTAGTAGATCATAGACTGATTCAAGTCATTTTTTATGATTTCGACAATTTGGTCAGGTGAAGCAATTTGGGATAAAAGGATTGCTAAAAATAACATATTTGTGAATGCTACCAAAAAATGTTACCAAAAGAAATGCTGTTTCTACATTTTTTGTTTTCACCCAAGTGATTAAATGAAAACATGGAATTAATTGCTATCAAATGCTACTTTTACAAATACAATCAATTTACGCGAAATTGATTTGAGTACTGAACTAATATAAAAGATATCTTGAAGCTCTATTAAAAATTGCAAGTCAAGAAAAAAATGCTTGATTGTTTAGGGCTTTGATTTATCAATTTAAGAGTATTTATCAATTACTGAGGAAGAAAAGTAACAACATGGAAGATGAGGTATCTCCCAGCAATTTTTCGACCAATGGAACAGATATGGATGCTAATATTGTTTTGACTAAAAAAGTTGATGAACTATTGACAGTAGTATCTGGATTAGTTGACGCGAACAAAAACAGGAACAAAAATTTATCGATCTCAAAAAAACAGGTTAAAATAAACGATAGCCAGAGAGGTCAGGAACGATACACAAGCAGGGAGTATGTTACAATCTGCAACCCACCCTTTGTGACACAAGAAGCAGTTGAAAACGTATTGCCAAACACATTGTAGTTTTTTGAATATCTTCTGAATTATTTTATTGAAATCGTTGTCATATATATATATATATATATATATATATATATATATATATATATATATATATATATTGGCAAAGCAGCCAATGGATGCCCAGAGTCAAGTGATCTACAAGTTTGTTTACTTTTACAAAAAAATATAGGGTTTTTTCGGTCAAATTGAAACTTAAAAAAATGAAGAGTTCACTAAATAACCGTAAAATTTACATTATTGAAAGAATGCTAATTATGAAGCGAAAATCAACACTTGTTCGTTAGAATATATGAATGAACACTTGTTAGAATATATATAGAAAACTATTCTTTAGACATTTAGTTTCGTACTGTGAAGATTTGCGTTATCCGCTGGCGTTTTTCACTTTCATATTGAGTTTTTCCAATTTTTGTGATTCTAACTTTTTGATCTAGGTTTTTAAAATTTTGGTTTTATTAGATTTTCTCAAAATGCATCTGGAAACTTGATACAATTTGGTAGTGTGTTCAAGAAAAAATGAACTTTCAATGTGTGTCCAAATAAAATAAATCTGCAAAACATCAAATCGATCGAAAACTCTTTGAGCATGTTTGAAGTGTTGAAAAAACTACAAGAGAGTCAACCATTGTCAATATGCTCGACGGAAACGTGGCTCAAGGATCAATCTGACACAATGTGTAATACTTTTGATGGCTACGATGAGGTTGCTACAGACAACCGGAATACATCTAAAGGAGGAGGGTTCGGCACCGTTCCATGGATGGCCTACAAAAAATCGTTTGCTAAAAGGTTTAGCGGTACTTGTATTCAAATGTTAACACTGAAATTCAACACAAATATTGGCAAAAGTTTCTTTATAAGCATTGATTTATATCAAACCGATTGCAAGCAGTGACTGAAATATCGGAAACTTGTCAAATGTTTTTTGGAGAACTAATCTGGAATCGGAACAGTTGCACATTGTTTTCCGAAATTTTAATTTTGACCATAGTTCCTAAAATTTCAAGCTTAGAAAAATAAAAGACATTTTTAGTTCCTCCAACTTAAACCAGATGTCAAACGTTGGGTATACTAGAGAAAAAATTAAGTCGAGAACTAAAATTTATGTAGTTTACTGCTCGAACAGGAATCAGCAAGACCGCATTAAGTGATCACTATACTGTCCAAATTGTGTTCTCTGCTTATGTCGAAAAGACTGTACCTATGAAATACAACGTTTACGGAGACTGGTCCATTATCTAAAACCCCTTAGATTTAGAAAAAGCTGTTCCTTAAAATAGGAAACAAATTACGTATTTTTTAAAAAATTTTCTGCTTGGGATGTTGATCTTGCTTTCGAAAAGTTCGAAAATGCTATCAATGAGGAAGTTGACAATTATTTTCCATTGAAAAAACGTTAATATCGCAAAAATGGCACAATAACACAAAAAAGGATTCCAGTGGCTTTTTAATACAAGGAAAAGATTGCGCTGAAAAGCCGGAAAAGAACTAGAAGAGTTTTTAGAGAAAGAGATTGAGAGTTTTAAAATTTTCTTCACAACTATCGGAAAAATTTGATCGAACGAATTAAATGACCTTGAAAAAAATGCAAGACAAAAAGAACTTAAAACAGCATATTTTTGACTGCAATAATTGCAACTGAATTATCAATGGCAATCAGAAAAATGAAAGAGAAAAATCGCACTGATTTTGACTGACTCAATAACTTCATAGTGAAAAAAAACAGACAAGGCTATAGTTTTTTTAATTGACGTTTTAGTCAATAATTATTTAAAAAACGGAACCTTCCCAAAATGTTTTACAAATAAGGTAGTGACTCCAAAACTTAAGTTTGGAAATCCTTACGAGTCAGATTTACAGGATTTTTAGTTTATAATGAAAGATTAAAAAACTAGAGAAAAAACTGTGATCGAATGACCACATTCCAGGAGAAATTTGATTTGAACCAAAAAATAGACCAAAAAATAGAAGAAATTTGATTTGGTTTTGAACCAAAAAATAGACCATTGATGCATTGGTTTTTTTCTCGAGGGCATCATACAAGATTGGGAACTTGGATTCCAAGAAGTGAAGGCTATTTTCATTGATCTGTAGAAAGCATTTGATACAGTTGAACAAAATTTGCTCCTTAAAAGCCAGAAAACGTAGAGATGAGAGAATCGGCAAAGAATTTACTGAAACCTTATTTGAGTGACAGACAACAGTATGTGAAAATGTTTGAATGCAGGGCTGTATATTTACCAATAGAACCTAGGGTGCTGGAACCATTTTTCTTTCTTGTTTATATAAACGATTTTCAATACATCTGTGACTCAAGTCCAATGCTGTTCGTTCATGACGCTGTGATGAAGCATAATGCGTGTTTTAGTTAAGAAAAACTTGAAAAGTCAATCAAACCTCTCGCCGGTCATTTGCTGCGAAATAAACTGACACTCATTTTTAGAAAAAAACGCATCTAGTGACTTCGAAACCAAACAGAAAATTTTCTGAACCAGAAGTAATATTGTAGAATAGTAAGATCAGTCAGGAAACGTCTTCAAATTACTTTGGAGTACATATTGATGAAAAAACATAATTTTAATTGGCAGATCCTCGAATTATGTTCGCAATTATTCAAATTTTTTGTTTGTTTCAAAGTTGATATCAATTTTAACAACTGCAATGCTTCCTGTTACCTATAAAGTTTACGTACAACCAAAACTAAGCTATGGCCATATAGTCAATGGAACTTGTAGCCAGACAAAACATCAACCTCTAGAAGCAAAAATAAAACAAATTGCCACAGTCATCTTCAAAAAAAGAAAAACAGAATCAACAATGCAAAATTGAGAAAAGTATATGATCCATTTGATTAAAGATTTGTACAATTTTGAGCTGTTTAAAAAATTAAGAGAGATATGTAGATCTGAATGTAAAACAACTAGTCTACAATGGCTTATAAAATAGAAAGAGAGAAATTGTGCCAGTTATGCGAAAAAAAATATCATCACATCAATTACATTCATGTCGTCCCATCAAAGTACAACAAGAAAATGGTTGATTTTTTTTTGAAATTGAATCAGCATTTTGTTTCAGATTTACGAATCTTGAGTAAAAAAGAAATGAAACATTATCAGTATTGTTTTAGAGAAAAATATATTAGCAACAACGAGCAAATAGTTTCGTTATTACATTAAGCTGATCATTTTGAATCGCTTGCATTTTAAGCATCTGACTATCTGTCTTTTTAAAATTTCTTTTTACTGCTACTGACATCACTTGACGAGGACTATCGGACTTTGACGACCTATCAAGTAAGTGGGGGTTATGTGCGGCCTGGTTAGTATAGCATTGCTAACTTACTTGAAAACAATTTATTATTATTATTATTAAATGCTTTGAGCGACTGACATACCAATGTAAAAATAAACTACTGGTAGGTAATGCCAAAAATTGTGCATTCTGAAAATTAATGCAAGTGCGGTGAACAGTAAAACGGAACTGATGTATTCATCATAATTCCTGCAGACTCTTATGTATCCCACTCTGCGCTAAAATTTGCGACTAACTTTCGGTAGAAACTATTTATTTTCAATTTTTTAGCTATAAATCCTGCGTTATTTATCTCCAAAACCTCGGCCAGGAAGTTCATGCACAGGTTTTTTTGTGGACTTATGAACGATCAAAGTGTCAACACTAAAAATTGGTACAGAGTGTAAGATTTGCGGTGAACAGATTTGGGATTTGCAGCTTAAAGCGGCAAATGCGGTGAAAAAACTGCAAATCTTCTACGAAAATCTTCTACTTTCAAAAATTCAACGCTAACTATACCGAATAACTTCAGCGGTGAGATTTCTGCCCCGCATACATGTAATTCCCGTATCTTGCTATCATGTTTCTCTGAATCTCAGTAAAGTTCTCGGGCAATCAATGGGAGCCCTGGGCAATCCCAGTTCGACCAGACTCGGAAAACTTACTAAGGCCTTACTACGGCACCGTATAAGTCTCAGAAAAAACCGTACTAAGCTTGTCAAGTTTCCTACGGCACCGTACTACAACCGTACTAAGATTTATAAGGTGCCGTGCTAATGCCATATCAAGACTAATAAGGTGCCTTAATAACGCAGTCCCATGATTAATAAGGTTTTCAAGGTAAAATGATAGCTGTAAAATTGTCGGGAAAGGCTCCAGTCAAGTTGAAAAATCCGACTTTTGAGACTTTTCCGGTATGTTCTGGGTGTGTTTCCCGCCTCCTTTCTCATCCGGGCTGGGGACCGGCTACGGTGGAGTTACAAACTAAAGCTATAGGAGAATTGAGCAGAGTACTAGATAAAAAACTAGGCTCGAAAAGCTCTCTCCTAAAAAAACAACAAAAAGATAAAATAGAATTTTCAAAAATCATAACATTTCTTTTGCAAAATATGGTCTTGACTTGGTCTAGTCAGACGGGTAGAGCGCAATCAGAGAACTCAAGCTGGGTAGAGCTCAATGTTTGTAAATTTATATTAAGGCTTTATATTTGCTACAGCCTTGCTTATAAGTTCATACCAACCACAGGGTATCGTTTCAAGTATTCGACCTTAAAAAACAGATACACAAGAGACGGAACTGATATCCATAAAATAGTGAGAGCATAAATCTTTCTCCTTCGACTTTTGTTCAATAGATCTTCAGCATTTGCAGCTCGTGCAATTAGAATATAACGCTCAACGGCGATGGCCAGCGATATGTTAATCTGGCTCCAAAAAGAGAGAATATCAGCAACAAACTTTGTTGATTCTCCCGTATTTGAAATCCGACTTGGACTTGTTCCATCACCACCGAAGTAGTAAAAAATTATGTAATCAACATTATAGAATGAATGAGGAGTATTTCTGGCAAAATTATCAAAGTTTTCACGCTCCGGAAAAACTTTTGATTCACCTTTATTGTATTATTGCTACTTAAAACAAACCAAAATTAAAGCAGTTTAACCTTGAACGGCAAGGACGGACAATTTTTTAACCGCATAATTTGAGTTGGATGCAACAGCAAAAAGCTCAATGGATAATGTCAGAAAGCAAAAACGGAGTATGCAGGCCGACCACGTAACAGCTTCATATACACCTTGGCAGTTGTGACTGGTACTTCTGGAATACGAACATGGCACAAGTATCGTTAGCCTTATGTTACCAAAAATTATATTATATAATTTTGAATCTTTTGTTTGTTCGCTTCTGGTAGTGATAATTCAATTGTAATTTTTTTAAAATTTTTTAAATGCCAAGTATGAATGCAATCAACGATCATACAACTTTCTTTCATTTCGTACTAGGTCATTATGATTCTGAGTAACCATACAAGGTCATATATGATTTGTATTAATTCTTGGTAGTCATACAAGGACCATATATGATTTCCTAGAAATCATACAGGGATCATACCTAAAATTTCAAAGGCTAAAAACTGTATAATTTTGACTTTCTATTGAAGTTGGAAAAACTTCTTAAAAATCGTACAAGGTCATATATGAGACATAAAACATGACTGGTGTCACAAATTCTCTCATAATGTAGTCAGAGGACTTATTAAATTTTTATGTCGCAATTTGCGATCCGCATTTGATTCTTTCTGCGCAATAAAAGAAAAACTTTGTGGTATAAACATATTCAGAAAACGGACTTGAAGTCATTTGCAATTTTTTTTCTGGTTTATTTCTTAAACGAGCTTTTATAAGTATAAACTGATTTTTATTCTATTTTATTAGTATTCACTCACGTTCCGCCAGCCTCCATCCGTCAGCCACCATTAGACAAATACCATCATCGCCACCAACTTTTGGTTTTTTCATCGGTTTGTTTTTTTGGGTAATTTTCTTAAAGTCCGTCATATATGATAAGGTCTCGTATTTCAATATATATTTTGACATAAGTGAATTGGTAAATTTTATTTTTTCCCTCAAGTCATTTGTGTGTTGCTTGAGCTAAAAAAAAATTCTTTAAACCTTGTAGTAAATTTTTATATATGTATTTTTATATGTTTTAGTAGCACAAAAATGGTTTGGAGTGTTTTAAAAGTATACATTTTATGGGCTAAACTTAAATTTCGAGTTGACTGAAAATGGCTTGAAGCAAAAAAAAGGAGCAAAGGAGCTTAGACAAATGTCTACAATAGTTGAAAATATGGAACGGGAAAATACATCCAGAATTGAATCATATTTCTTAACAATTGAAATTTGATTGTTCGTGGTAGAAAATATTCGGGCGGAAACAAGTAGAGAAGAAAATGTAAATGAATAATCAGTGAAAAACTTTTTTTGCGGAGGCGGAAATTAATAACCGGAAACTTTCGGACACAGACAGTAGTTTAATAATAAATAATTTTTAGCTTGAGCTATTTACCCACACTAAATTATCCAGCAAAAAAATTTTTGGAAGAGAAATAACTATCGGAGCTCGCACAATTTTATTTTCAAAATATCTTGGCGATACGACAGTTTTTAAAGACAAAATTCAATTTACAGTACAATAACAATTTTCAATAATGAAAACAGACCTTATTTACCTCCTTTGGTTGACTTGATTTGCATTCGCAGAACAACCAAAACTACAACAGGAGGCGCATTTTCAATTTGCATTTAAAGTATATTTGTTAAACGTATCATATCAACGTAGCTTTGTCTGGAGTACAATGAAACAGGGAAAAATTAATCTTAAAGAAACCTTGAACAAAAAATTGGTCAGGCTTAATTTAAGAACAACAAAATTCCTGAATAATGGCTTCAGTGACATAAAAGAAGAGAAGAAAATGCGACAATTTTATGGAATAGGAGGGCAAGTCTCAAAATCAAAGTTAACACAAAATTTTCAAAGGATTTAGGCAAAGAAAATCGTTAAGCTCCCATATTTTGAAATACTGATTTATAAATTAAAAAGCTCACAACACTCGTCTTAAGATCTAAAACGCTTAAAACGTTTAGGTCTTGTATTTTTTGTCCATTGGAATCTGTTGTCTGCTTTTGAACCACCTCTTCTCTTATTTTCCCCATAAACTTTTTTGCGGGTATTCGTATTTTCTTAATAAAATTGAAAGGTTTTTCTACTTATAAACGCAATTTCTTCTAATTGAGTCGGTAATCCATACTACATTGAGACTTAAATTTAGAATTCAATGAATCAAAAGTTGTCCACTCTTTTGAGCAAAAAACGTCGTCTTTCTTTGCTACGAAGTTTTGCTTGTTTGTTTGTTTTGCCATTTGATTCAGAATTAACAAATTTTTCACGGAAAATTTTGGATATTTGGAGTTCCGCATGAAGAATTTTTGTTTTCCGAAGCAATTATCGCGCAGTTTTCAATTTGTTTCCAAAGCAACAAACTTTTAAGCCCCAGTTGGTTTGCTTGTAGATTCCAATAATCGATTGCATCGTTAGGTTTTGGAAAATATGCACCAAAAATAAAGTGTGACAGAACGAATAAGCGATTTAAAAAGAATTACCTTTTTTAATGATACTTTATCACGTATAAAATATAATGATCGGCTTTTCGATTCTGGATCTTTTCCGTTTATGCCCCCAGCTTAGTGGGTGCATATTATTTTCAACCTGCAGACGAACGTGCGATATTTTTACATAATGATTTACTATCTAATGGCATGTGCTTTGTAACTGGGGGGGGGGGGGGGGCACAAACGGAAAAGATCCCCGATTCCATATTGCGAAAAATTTGACTTGCGTTGACCTGCTTTTGGAAAGTCAAGTCATTAAGCATCACTCCTAAATATTGGCAATTGTCAGTTGGTCTAAGATAGTGAGTGATCTTTAAACTGGAAACTTAAGGAAATTACTGAAAGTCGTTTCTTCGTTTATTCAATTTTAACCCATTTTGATTCATGTATTGATCACTTTTCTCTAACTTGTTTTCGGCCAGCGTTTGTAATTGCGTACTATTGTTTGCGTGTCTGACAATCGCTGCATCATCTTCAATCTGCACAACAGTGCAGCTTTTTTTTATTTTTTTGCTGAAATCTTTAACGAAAAAATAAAAACCGGCAGATCCTGATCAGTGCCTTTATTTCACCATTCCTCTCAATTAATAACTTCTCGGCAATTATTTCATTCATTTTTGTTTATCCTCTTTATGAAACTATGAGTTGGGATCAACGGGAGGAGTTTTGAGGAATTACCCCCTTCCCCTGAACAAAAATTCCCTGTAGGAATGGACTGCGATAAGAGGAATTTTGAAGAGTTACCCCCTGAACAAAATTGCCATGTAAGAATGGGCTGCAATGGGAGGATTTTCGAGGAATTACCCCTGATCAAAATTGACACGTAAAAGAGAGGTTGATTGGGCTGCAATGGGAGGGCTTTTCAGGAAATCAAAGGGTTTAAAAAAGTGAAAAAGTTGGGCTTTCAAGTAGGGTAAAGATATGCTAGAGTGATGAGGTCTTTTTGTTCAGAGGGGGTGAAATGATGTAACACTGGGGCTGCTAATGGTGATAAACTGTTTTAAGAGTGAGGGATAATTTATTCAGAGGGTGTAAAATGATATAAGAATTGGACTGAAAGGGAGGTTAATTTTATGTGAAGGTGATGGGTAAAATTATGTAATAATTGGGCTACCAAGTGCGTAAAATGATGTAAAAGTTTGGGGGTAATGGAAAAATTACAGCGAAACCATCACATCGTTTTACTTTCCTTGGCAGCATTTGCAGCACAAAAATAAAAGATTTTTGAGATGCAATTTCCCTGAAAATTGCTACCAATGCATCCCCACTCTCACATCTTTTTAGGAGGAGAATTTCGACCGGAACAGCCCTGTTATGTAGCTTTAGTGTAAGAGAACGATTTCTGCAAAATCTCTTCTTTCGATGAACTCAGGACCTCAGTCAAACTACAAAATTGGATGAATCACTGAAAATTTGTAGGAGGCCAGCCACAGAATTGATTACTAAGAAATTTCAACTTGAAGAAGTAAAAGTTACCACGGTTTTCTCAAATAAGAACCAAATAAATTTCTGAGAACTTTAAGTTTCGTGGTAGTTTTACAAATAGGGAGCAGACAGGCTGCAGAATCTTGTTCAAGAATTTCATGCATGGCTTCCTTTGTTCATTAACACATTTGTTGATCACAAATTTGTCTTTCATACCTAGAACATTTGCGGGTAAAATAAATAGATCTAATTTTTGCCAGGTCTCAAAAAGAGACGTGAGCACGAAAAATGGGCCTATTGAGACATGTATTTAGGACTCAAGTAGTTTGCGCGAAAAAGTAAGAGCAAAATAAGCGCACAAAAGTACACAATTAGCAAAAGTGATTTTTGCAATACAAAGTTGCAACCGATAAGCTAACTCGTGGCGCTAACCTAGCGCTTAAACAAAAAAAATTGTACCGTGGTTCATTCAACTTCAGGCCATTCAACTCAGAACCTTCAAACCGTTATACAGAAACTCTAAGTAAATTTCTATTTTTATTTCTACGTTTCTATCATTCCCGGAAATCAATAGCCAGCCATTAGACAACGTGGAGTTCGCCTCACAAACTCAAATCGCTATTGCTCAAAAACAACCGAGATTCGAGCACATACTCCCAAAAAAACACTGAGTCAACAAAAAGAAAAGCGGTCAAACAAAGCGTACAAAAAATCCCTAGTGTCGAAGGGAACGGCCAGCCAACAATCGGTGAGCGAAAGACCCAATAGTGAAGATGTATCGAACGACGAAAAAAACAATAAGATGGAATTAAACAAAGTTAAGGAGGCACAAGCCAATCGAGCTTAAAACTTATTTTTTTCAGTCATATGTGAGCTAATGTGTGAGTTTCTATATGAATTTTAAGTTAACCTGAGTTTTTGGCGTAAAAAGTGTAACAAAGAAAAACGATGCTTAGTTCCGCCAATCATTCCGGCTTTCAAATAAATACATCCTTTAATTGGTCCCGCTTTGTTTCAAGTATAGCAATCCCAGTGGGCTTGCTCTAACTCATAGATGTCATAAAACATGTAACTTTTTGTTCAAAAAAATCGGGCTAACATTCTCAAATGTGTTGCTCCAAAAATTTGACATCATCTGGGACATTAAAGGGGCAGCGCCCATCAGCTTTAATAATTGACTGTCAAGGCCTTCGTGAAAAATGAATGACTTTCTAAATTGTGCTAAGTTCAGTGCACTTACAACTATAATAAGGATCAATAGGGTCAACAGTTTTAGGAATAAAGGTTGTAGGAGCTAACGGCATTGCAATAATCAGAGTCACGTACTATTTCCCGAAAGATGGGCTAGGCTGCCTGAACTCGTAAAATTCTTTAAAAAGCCGTTTGATCTTAATTGCCTTAAAGTGCTCGTGACCCCGATGTAATTTTTGAATGAAAATACCTGCACTCTATATCTCGAGAAATGTAAAAACGAGTGTGGGTTCCTAATGAAAACAAGCATATGACAGAAAAAGAGTCGGTTTGTGGCTTAACAACAAAGAAACATTGTATATGTGGCAACCATCACCCACCAGAAGCTGAGCTGAGCTTGACAATATTATTCAGCGTGACCTAATTTGCAAATTTGTTAAATTATAAGCGTCCAATTTTCACCGCCCCACGCAAGTACCAACAATCTACTTCCTCGAGCCCAATCATCCTGAGACTTGAACTGCTGCAATTGCGCTCCAGTAACGACCTTTTTTTTATTAATTAGGCATAATTCGATACAAAGTCTATCAAGTGTAAGGCGAGTGGCAGAAACCAAAGAGCCGGTAACACGCCAATGAATGGTCTGATTGTTGCAAGAATCACATTAACGTACTACTACTCGAAGGATGGGCTTGGCTATCGGAACATTGTAAGATTTTTTTAAGGGCCGTTCGCTGTTAATTGCTTTAATGTGCTCGTGGTCCCAATGTAATTTTTGAATGAAGGTTCTGGCATTTCTGGATTGCAAGAATTTGAGTCCAATCTTCCTAGTAATAACGCACAGCTTTGGTTAAAAATTGACTAAACAAATGGTTGACTATCAAAGGCGAATTTTTTTGCCTATCAATTTCACAGTCTTTTGAAAGGGCTTATGCTTATAGAATTTCAAAATATATTGATAAATGAGAAAATCCGATTCCCCTTCTAATAGAAATCAAATGAAAGCAAACCAGTGACTCTAAATAGAGTGAGTTTTAGGCTTATTACTAACCAAACATATTAGTATTGGCAAACCAAAACGAACCTGGAGCTGAATTGAGCTTGAAGTTATTATTCAGCGTGATATGCAATGAGAAAACCTACGGATTTTTTTCTGGTACCAGAAACTGTACTTTTCGCCTTTTAAAACATAAATTAGGATAACAAAACTTCTACCAGTTTCACCTGAAATTTAATCAATCGTGAAAACTTTGCATCATTTATCTTCCAATCTCAAAGCATTAACGCAATAATTTGTTTTACAAGGAAAAAGGATAAAAAAGCTAAGTTTTCCCGGCCTTTTTAACTTTTTTGATCTTAAAGCACGGTTAACTTTGTTGAAAAGAAACATTGCTACATCCTAAAAAGAAAGCAAAACTCCTATAGGTTAAATTGGATACGTATCGATAACTAGGAAAACCAGCATGCATAAACTCGTATACGGATTGTTGAAATTGAAAGATGAGTTTTACAATAAGTTTAAATTATCAAACCGAGTTAAACACGATCAACAACTCCAATCAACTCGTGTGAAACAATTGCAAGAGATAAATTGAAGTTTGTGACTGGCCTGCAACGCCCACTTTTACAATCATACATTGGGTCAAAATATTCTAAAAGGAAGAGGAAGCTACGTTTTAATGAAAAAAACATATTCTCGCGTCAAATGTCTTCCCTAAAATCCTCCCATTTCTTTTGTCAGAGTGGGTTTGTTTTGTCTAGCGTGTAAATTTTTGTATGAGTGAGGGAGTATTCCGGGCGATGGGAGTAGAATGGTGTAAAAGTAGATCTGCAATGGGAAGAGTTTCGTGCAATTACTCTTCCTCCTGACCAAAACTGCCTTGTAAGGAAGGACTGCAATGGGCTGCAATGGGAATATTTTTGGGGAATAGACCCCGGGACTAAAAATGACCTTTAAGAATTGGCTACAATAGCCTGCAATGGGACTGTTGAGTAAATACCCCCGCCCCCACAGAACAAAGTTGGCATGTAAGAATGGGCTGCAGTGGGAGAACTTTTCAGGAATTTCCCCTTTGACCAAAATTCCCACGTACGAGTGAGCAGCAACGGCCTGCAATTGGAGAACTTTTAAGTAATTCAAGAAAAGGTTTAAAACGTTGTAAAAATCGGCCTTTCAATTGGGGTAAAAAGATGTTAGATTGAGGAGGTCTTTTTGTTCGAGGGGGTAAAATGGTGAAAGAATGGGGCTGCCAAGGTGTCTAAATGGTTGTACGAGTGAAGTGGTAATTTGTTCAGAGGGTGTAAAATGATGTAAGAATTGAGCTGCCAAGGGGGGTATAGTGATATACGAGTGACTGGGTAATTTTTGCAGATGGGTTAAATCCAACAAATATATTTCATATAAATATACCGCCGGGAGCTGGACAAGCATTGATGGCGTGCAGGATAAGGAGAACCAGCTGAGGGTACAGAAGTTTGGGTTAAAGATAGGCAATATTTGAGTATGGGGCTAAAAGAATGTAAGATTAGAGCATCCAAGGTTGATAAAATGATGCAAGAAAGGTTGCTAAAAGATGCAAATAATGGTGTAAAGTTTGAGCTACCAGGGGGTGGGGGTTAAATGATATAAAAGTTTGGGGTTAATGGAGAAAATACCCCAAGACGCGTACATCGTTTAGCCCCCTTGGCAGCGCATTGCAGCTTAAAAAGTTATAAGAATTTTGAGCTGCATTTTTTTTAAAAGTTCGTGCCATTACAACACCACTAATAGAACCCGGACCGCTTTGTTATGTAGCTATAGTTTAAGACAAAGTGTCGGCAATAACTCATTTCAATGAGCTCAACACCTCAGTCAAACTACAGAATTGGATGAATCACCGAAAATTTGTAGGAGGCCAGCCACAGAATTGATCAACAAGAAACCTCAACTTGAAGAAGTAAAAGTTACAATAGTTTTCTCAAACAAAAACCAAATTTTTTTCTGCGAACTTTTTTTGTTATTTTACAAATGGGGAGCTGACAGGCTGTAGAATCTTGTTCACGAGCTTCATGCATGATTTCCTTCGTTCATTATTACATTTGTTGATCTCAAAGTTGCCTTTCACACCCAGAATTTTGGCGGGTAAAACAAACAGGTCGGATTTTGGACAGATCTCAAAAAGAGATAAGCGCTCCAAAACAATTCTTATTGAGACAGGTAATTATGACTCAAATAAGTTCCGCTAACCAGATAAGAGCAAAATTAGCACCCAAAAGCCCAACAATAACAAAAATGATATTAGCAAAACAAAGTGGCACCCGATAAGCTGACTCAAATTCTTGGCGCTAACTTAAAGCTGACACAAACTAACTTTGTTGCCGCGGTTCTTTCAACTCTATGCAATTCAACGCAGAACTTTCGAACCATTATACAAAAATTCAAATTACTTTTTTTTGTTTCTACGTTTCCTTTACGCTAAGCTCGAAAGCCAAAAGTCAGTCATTAGATAACGCAGAGTCGGCCTAAAAAAATCAAAAATACCCTTGCTCAAAGCAACCAAGAACGGAGCACATAGGCCCGAAAAAACAGTTAGTCAACAAAAAGAAATTCATGCAATCAAAGAGGACAAAAAAACTCCTTGCGTCGAAAGCGAACAAAAAGAACAAGAGGCGATGAACAAAAATCGATGAAAAGAGGAAGCACAAGCCAATCGAGCCTGAAACTTTTTCTTTTAGAAACTCTTTATTTAAGGCAGCAATTTGTGTGCTAAAATATGAGTGTCTTCAATTAAAATTAGCTAACCTGACATTGTTTTGCTTTAACACGGGTAAAAACGAAACAATGCATAATTGAGCCGGTCATGCCGGCTTTTAAATAGTTTGCTTTAAACTCCTCTTGTTGCATCAAAGTTGTAGATGATTTAGCCCAATATTCGGAGAGACAAATTCCATAAACTTTAGTAGATGGCAATCAGAGGCTTCCTTTCTCCAAAACAAATGAATTCTTCAGTTCTTACGCCTCGATTAGGATTTCAGGCAAAAACTGTGCAGCCCAAACCAAATTTACATCGGGATCAATAGTATCCAGAGTTCTAAGAAAAAAAATGCTCTAGGAGCTAACGAAGAAGCTTTCATGAAGCGATTAGGCCCCAGTAACAACCACTTTTTAATAAAAAAGCATAATTCGCTCCAAAGTCTATCAAGTGTAAAGCGAGTGGCAGAAACCAAAGAGCCGGTAACACGCCAATGAATGGTCTGATTGTTGCAAGAATCACATTAACGTACTACTACTCGAAGGATGGGCTTGGCTATCGAAACATTGTAAGATTTTTTTAAAGGCCATTCGCTGTTAATTGCTTTAATGTGCTCGTGGTCCCAGTGCAGTTTTTGATTGAAAGTTCTGGCGCTCATGGAATGCAAGAATTTGGGTCCAGTCTTTCTAGTAATAAGGCATAGCTTTGGCACGGACAAATTTTTTGCCGATCAACTTCACAGTCTTCTGAAAGGGCTTATGCTCTTAGAATTTTAAAATATCTTTATAAATGAAAAAATCCGATTCCGCTTCTAATAGAAATCAAATGAAAGCAAACTTGTGCCTCTAAATAGAGTAGTGAGTTTTAGGCTTTTTACTAACCAAACATAGTCGTTTTGGCAAATCATTACCAACCTGGAGCAGAACTGAGCATGAGGTTATTATTAGCGTGATATGCTTGGCTAATTTGTTGAAATTATAAGCGTCTGAATTTTGACCAACCCTCACAAGTCCTTAAAACCCTACTTTCTCAAGCCCCATCACCTCAAAAATTAAACAGCTGACTCATGAGACAATTGGTTCTGCAAGGAGAAAAACAACGGATTTTTTCCGGTACCCGAAACTGTCCTTTTACCTTTTTTATGGAAAAATCAGGACAAAAATCTGATTTTTTTCTGCTTCTATGAAAGAAATATCATTTTTACAATTTCACCTAAAATTTTATCAATTGTGAAAACTTTGCATCAAATACCTTCCAATCTCAAAGTATTAACGCATTAAATTGTTTTAGAGGAAAAAGGGTAAAAAAGCTAAGTTTTCCCGACCCCTTTCTATTTTCTTGATCTTAAAGCACGGTGAAATTTTGTTGAAAAGAAACATTGCTACATCCTAAAAAGAAAGCAAAGACACCCATAGGGTAAATCGGATACGTATCAATGACTACGAAAACCAGCATACATAAACGCGCATACAGATTGTAGAGCATGAAATATGAGTTTTGCCATAAGTTGAAATTATCAAACCGAGTTAAACACGCAAATCAGTTCAACTCATCCAAACATTCGCGTGCGGTAAGTTGCATCCTGTGAGTTTCCTTCTACGCCCACTACTACACTTATACGTGAAGTCAAAATGTTTTAAAAGGATTCACATGTTAGGTTTTGCTACTAAAAACTGATAAGGTTGAGTACCGTTAGGCACAAGAAAAACGCTCAGAGAGCGCAGTTTGCAGATCCAAAAACGTTTGTTCGTTATATAATTTAAATTTGTTTGGGAGAAGAAGATGACACGTGAGTCGTGAGTTCAGCTTGCCGAGAAAAAAATTGCGTCGGAAAAATGTGCAAAAGTTCTGCATTTCTGATTAAGTTAAATTACTCCAATTTAGTGATATCTGGATTCCTTCAAGTGTTGTAACTTAAAACTAAAACTAATTTTTAGTTTTTAGTGACAAGATAATACTTAATTGCGTTGAATAATTCTCTGCGTCGTACTTTTATATTCTTGGACATTCCTGACTACCATTCTTTATTTTGAAGAACCGATTTCTAATTGTTTGTTTTAATAGCTATATTTCATATTCAAATATTTTTCCATTAGCTGGAGAAGAAATTGATTATTACATTCATCAAACATCATTTTCGTACAGCTTTCAGAGAGCAACGGGGACATCAGTTTGCACATAATTTGTCAGGCGAACTCTTTTTTCTTCAAAGAACCTTTCATTTCTGACAGAGTTTTAGTCACAAGATAGACGCCTTCTAACGATAAAACAATACAAAATTTAACGCAGGCGTAAAACTCGAGGCTGAAAATGTCGAACAACATCCTTCCAATATGACGATGAATGAATTCAATTGGACGCACGGAAAAACAATAGACATTAAAGATTTCAACCAAAGAAATTATACGATTGGAAAAGAAGAGGTCTGCAGCGTACTCTGCGAGCTGCCAGCAAGCTTACAAATTTTTATACAACAGGGCACATTAAGATTTCTGTAGTTACAAAGAAGAAAAAGCTTGCCAGGCTGAAGTTGTGACACAAGACAGGCATTGGCCAGAGGGACTTGAGTCGCGGACGGGGGGGGGGGGGTCCGGTACTAATCAACTGAAAAAATTGATCGAGCTTTTCCGTCTGGCCAAGGACAATTTTGGTCGGTTCGATCTGTCCAATACCAATAATTTGGTTTGTTTGGTCTGCCACTTACTCATATTTCGGTCTGCTCGGTCTGGCCAATCTTCAAGTTCAAGGCCTCGAGGTCCAGCTAAAAGCCATTGTATAAATGCGTGCAGCGTTATTTTTTTCTCAAATTAATAGCCAATCGATGGTAACTAAAAATTATACTTCTAGGTGATTACACTTCTTCATCAAGTTAATTTCAGAAGTCTTTGAATCATCGGTTTTTTCCTCAATTTTTTTTCTTAATTCTCATTTTGATTTCCTGTTGAGACAAAAAAAAACAATTAAAACCTGTGTCGAATCCAGTAAAGTCACAACGATTTCTTGAAAAAGATTAGATTTCTTTGACACCAATCTCTTTGACACCTTCCTTTGACAAAAATATTATCATATTTGGCGTGTAATTAACGACACTAGGCAACAAACAGACAATAAGAGCAGCAATATTGAGAAGTTATTTTTTTTATTTTGGAAAACAATTGTTTTCAACGTCATGAAAGCCATCAGCTATATCCTTTTATCAAAATTTTGGCCGATTTATTTATCTATGAAAACCAGTGAAACCTGGAAATTTAATACGACTCAAAAAAAAGTAAAAACGACAGCTAAAGACAAAATTAAAAAATTCAATTAAATTCTTTGTGAAAGTAACCAAAATCTATATCCTTAAAGATTCTTAGATTATCAACTGTGCCCTATTTTGATTGCCAATAAGGTGATAATGTGACAGAAAAAACGTGAAAAATGGGCAAATTCCTGAAAATTAAAAAATGTGAAATCAAGCAGTATGAAAGCAAGAAAACCATAAATTATGGTGTAAATCCGCAATGAAGATTGAATTTGAATTCAGCAAAACGATGAAGCATTCTTCTATTGCTGACCCTCAGCTACAAGTTGACCAAATTGAGAGAAAAACGGAGGCAAAGTTCAATAAGCCATTATTTTTTCAAAAATCAACTATTCTTAGACGTCAAAACGACCATAGACTTTCCAGTACAAAACTAGAAAAAAATTGGAGCTAATTAGGAAGCGAATTGGATCTATCATATGTGAGCTTCGATTTGAAATGTTCTGCTTGGTAATTAGTGTGTATAAAAAAAGATCGATTTTTTTTAAAATAAAAAAGACCGAGTGATTACAATCCGAATCATTTTGGATTGTAACAGTCCAAGGTTGGTCCACAACTAGCTCTGCTAATGCTGTTCGTCTATTAAGAACGCCTATTTTTTCAAATGCTATGGATATAGATACTTTGTTAGTTAAAATTGAAAATAAATGCTGCGTTTTTGATAATCACCGAGTAAAGTTAGCAAAGAAAAGTTTTAATTAAGGAGCACTGGCAACAGAATATGAAGTAAAAATAGCCTCCCTTTGAGTCTACAAAGATTGTGTTAGTGGTTTTGGGTGTATACTTTCTGCAAATTTATTCAAATGGGTCCAAAGAAACTTATTTCGTGCAGTTTTTGATGAAAAAGCCTGAATTTTGAAATATTCAGCCAGAATTTTTGACATAAAATAAATAAAAACAGCCGACAACATGTTTTTGTCAATAAAAGTAAAATCAACAACATTCCATTAAAAAATTTAGCAAGTTTTAGCTTTATCAAAAATTCCGGAAAATTTGAATAAAATCAACGGAATTCAATCTATTTTCTCAAAAGCTTAAACCTCGATAACTCCCTTTATTAATTCAAAATCAACAAAAACAATTCAGTTCCATATTCTACGCTGGACAAGCATTCTAATGATACCCTTCTCATCTCTCTACGATGATTATATCGGTCGGCCAAATTTGTCTGAACAAAAAAAACCCATTTGAGCATAGAGTCCCCCCCTCAAGGGGGTCGGAACAAAAATGTCCAAAATCAGAGTGCTGCATGGCAAGCGCTCATGCAAATTTTGTACGGTTATCTTGAATTGTATAGTCGATGGATCAGAAAAAAGCTGATATTTCGAGCTAAGTGAATTTTTCGAGTCTCAAATTTAGAATTTCAACCAATTGCTAATTAATATTAAAAACTATCCTGATGATGGCAATTTTAGCAAATTGAGATAAGCGATATAAATATGTAGAAACAAAATTTGATAGTTGTGAAACTCGCATAAACTTTGTTATTGCCATTTGATCTTTTTTGGTCAAGAATCAAAGATAAAACACGTTTAGTCAAAAAAATGTAATGCCAAAAAATGTGATTGTCTCAAAAAATGGGACATGTTTGAGAGATACATGAGGTCTTGATAATTTTATCAGCGAGTAAAAACTTTTTGAAGATATCCACATCACAAACTTGACGCCAGAATGGGTTATAATAAAATGGTCTGCAATTATGGTTGCTTCGATATTAAACATTGTGCAAATTAATTTTTTTTAAAGCAGAAAGGAAATTATAAGCTACTTTTTCCTTATTTATATGAAACATCTGTCCTGTTTGTCAGCCGTAGAAAACAACCAATGGAATTTCTATTATGTAAAATTTACGTCAATGAATGTGGAAAATTATGTTTGTTTGAACATTTCATGACAAATATAGCATCACTTAATACCTTCGCTCACGGCTATATCAGGGACAGGAATAGTGCTCACTTTTGATTTTCTACTTCCCTGTTATTTAATTCCAAGAGCGTTTTTCAAGATATCAATTTTATGATATTTTCAATGAAATATTCGGCAATTTTACTGTTGGTTCAATCGAAGTGGAGGTCAAAATAAGCAGAACCGCGTTGATAGTAACTTGGCCCCGTTTTTAAGATTCTTTAGGGACGATTAGGAGTGATCGTATCGGCGAAACTTGGGGTACTGAAATTCTTCTAATAGACCCGAAAAAATTTAAACGAATCAAAACACTTGACCCACTTTTGAATTTCTTAACCCTTTGATGTCTCCTTTACCTCAAACCTAGAGCCCCAATTGAACCGTAGAGTCATAATCTGGCAACTTTTTGGTACAGGTAGAGGACTACATGTTTAAATGCTCTATAACGAAGTTTGAAGCAATTACACTAGTCTTTGTTTTTTGCAACTTTTTGCTTGATTGATTTTTTGTCCGACCAATTGACTTTTTTCCTCAAATACGAGATAAAACCGTCTCCAACTTCAGTCCCAACCCGCCACACCCACTCTGCCCACCCCCACACCAGCCCACGTCATCTCCAACACCAACTGCTGCACATCTTACGAAACTTAACACACAGAACGCTCGACCCGACCCCTGGTAACACCCCACACCCCGTGTGAGCCCCTCTCCAACTGTGACATTCCCCTGCCATGCTCACCCCACGCCCTTCAATTAAGTTGAAGCTGTTTTCCCTAAACCCTAGACAGCTACTGCGAAGTTAATTGGTCGACAGTTGTGACAGCAATTTGCTCACTTTTTTTCTGCTGTTGTGAAGCGCTACGATGTTGCACTAAGAAAAAAACAAAAAACTCAAAAAAATTTGTTGGGTTTTTGCAGCCCCTGTTTTATAAAGTTTATGTGTTCAGTAAAAAATATAATGCCCAAAAAGTTGCAAACATGAAGAAATATTTTTTGTTGAGTTATAATGTTATACATAATTGAAAATCACAATTAATACAGATAAACAGAAAATGAAAGCATTTTTTTGAAAAATCATTTTTAGTTATGGTACGCAGCGATAGCATCATTGAGATGGGTATCCGAAGTTCTGGCGATAGATTTTGTCTTTCGGGTTTTAGTGTTAGGTATAAATGCAGACGTATTTTTTTAAGTACAATCTAGTTTTTTGGTGTTTTCTGTTATTTGACTTTTTTTTTTCGTCAGAAACCAGGATTTCTTGTGGAAAATTGACATTGTTGCAATCGAAATGCAATGAAATATCTATCCAATATTTGTACCATGATTTTTCTCTACTGGTCAGGTGTCAGTATCTGTTTGTGTTCAAAAAAGTATTGTATTTGCCAAGTGTGAGGTGTATTCTTTCCACAATTTTCATGCTCCCACTGGCTTAAACATACTCTAAGCGTTCAGATGCTAACTGTTATGTTTATTGGAAACCACAATTACTATTTCACATGGTTTGAATCCGGGATGACGGTTTTCTTGTTAGAAAAAAAACATTTTTCAAATCCTGATACTTATGTCGAGCGTATATTTTAAGCAATTCTTTCGGCATTTTCTTTATACTCGAGTCTGCTAGTTTAAATCGTCAATTTTTTGAAACAAAAAAACTACAGAAAAAAAAACAAAATTTCGGCAGCGATAAAATTACGTTCATCAATTGGACCGTTTAATTATCTAAATTATAAATGTACTCGTACCGAACCTTCAGATCAGCGCTGGAGCAGGGTAATTCCAGCGTTAGTTGCGCTATCAGAGGTGCAAAAGAGCTCTCCCAGAGTACGAGACCTCTGAACTCTGCGTCTTTTCTTAACAGAGTAGAACAAAGAGTAGGTCCTTTCTGGAGTTTGCCTTGACAGAGTAGAACCCAGAGTAGGTCTACTCTGGAGTCTGTCTTGACAGAGTTGATCTCAGAGTAGGTCTAGTCTGGTGTCAGTCTTGACAGAGTTGATTACAGAATAAAACTAAGTATTTTGCTATAATGTATTCATTTCATAAAATAAGTTGTTTGAAGTATTAAATTTGTCTAAATAAAAGACCATTCGAAAAGTATTGCAAATGAAAAAAAAACAACTGTTGTGAAAAAAGTAATATTGAGTAAGCCGTTAGTGCAAGTTTCTGATTCAATGCATGACTTTAGCAGCTTTCCATGATAATAGTCATGTTAATCAAATTTTCCTCCTAAGTGGACCAGCATTTCTTTCAGCAGGACCCCTTTGGTTCTGATAAAATCCATCAGACTCTAGATGGGCCTCTGACCAGAATGCTGCTTTTTTGTTGCCTCATAGCAGAGCCAACATCTCTGTCCAGCTCTGTCAGGGGTTTTCCCAGAGTAGGCCTGCACTGAGCCAGCTCTGTCAAGAGTTTTGAGTAGGCCTGAAATGAGACAGCTCTGTCAAGACTTGTCCCAGAGCAGGCCTGCACTGAGCCAGCTCTGTCAAGAGTTTTGAGTAGGCCTGAAATGAGACAGTTCTGTCAAGAGTTGTCCCAGAGCAGGCCTGCACTGAGCCAGCTCTATCAAGAGTTTTGAGTAGGCCTGAAATGAGACAGCTCTGTCAAGAGTTGTCCCAGAGTAGGCCTGCTCTAGGACAGTTCTGTCAAGAGCTGTCCCAGAGCAGGCCTGCACTGAGCCAGCTCTGTCAAGAGTTTTGAGTAGGCCTGAAATGAGACAGTTCTGTCAAGAGTTGTCCCAGAGCAGGCCTGCACTGAGCCAGCTCTGTCAAGAGTTTTGAGTAGGCCTGAAATGAGACAGCTCTGTCAAGAGTTGTCCCAGAGTACGCCTGCTCTGGGTCCGGCTCTGTCAAGGATAATCCAGAATAGGGCTACTCTAGGAGCTCTTCTGTCAAGGGTAACCATATACTTCTACTCTGGAGCTACTCTGTTGAGCGTAAAAAGTGACTTGATCAGACTCTGATCCAGCTCTGAGAGTTTCCCTGAAGTTATTCTGTTACAGTTTTAATCTGCTCTGGAGGTAAGGTACGGGTACAAATTTTAATGAATAGCTTAGAATTCAATTTTGCTTTAACTTTTTTGGGAAAATGTTGTTTCTTCTCCCGATATTTCAGAAAACTAGTTGACTCTTTTTGTTAAAATTTTTGAGCAGGACAATGATGAAAATCATGATTCCGAATACAAAAAGTTTCTGACAGAATCAAAATTTGTTTTTTAATTACAACAAAAAATGTCTCATTTCTTTTAAAAACTAATGCTTCGTTCTTACTGTGGATTTTCAGCAACGAGTTGAGCAGCAAAGTGTTTTGAGGATGAAAATAAGTTAAACGTTTTAGAGCAATTTTTGAAATAGGTTTCTGCCATTAGCAATTCTCCTTACTGACTTGTTTCAAACAAAATTTAGTGAAATGGAATTTAGCGAAGAACGATACCAGCTGTAAAACTCGGGAGTGAGGCTGTGAAAACCAGATTAAGCTGAGATTCATAAGCAGACGGAACGCGTTGTCCACCGACTCCGACACTATAAAACATTGTTCTTTATTAAGACGGCAGCACTGTATAATTTTAGCAATATTGGCTTCTAAAGTTTTTGTTCATGAAACTTCTATTAAATTTTGTTCTTTGAAATATAGAAGGAAATTTCACCTATCTTTTTTTCTGGGCATCACTATCGAAGAGCATCATGAGCCTTATGGCGAATGAGTCATCTTGAGGAGAATGAGACATCTGTTGAGGCCTGATTTTTGTTAACTAAGGATTTTGAAGAACACCTGGTAGCAATATATCTATTGATAAATTGAAACTTTGCTGTGGTAACTCTGAGCTATGCATAGGCCCAACCAACATAACTGCCCGGGTCAAGGTTTTTGGGCAAATTTTTGAAAGAAAAGCGGTGAATGCGGTGAATTTTTGTAAGAAATGCGGTGATTGCGGTGAATGCGGTGAAAATAAGTATTTCACCACATTTCACCGCATTTCTTACAAACATTCACTGCATCCGCTTTTATGACATATTAATGTATGAAATGCGGTAAAAACGGTGAATGCGGTGAATGTTGTATTTAGAACCGTTAAAAAATGGCAGTTGAAGCATTTTCCTCTCATTTTGACTAGAAAATGTCGACAAGGAAAGTAAAATTTGGTAAAGTAGGAAACTAGCTGAACTATCTTAGAAAATAAGTCAACAAGAAGACTATCTTTGTCTAAAACCTTACAAACTTCTAATAAGGAGAATTAAAGAACGAAGTTTACTTGTTACTGAGCATAATCTGTCAAGGAAATATTTGAACTATACACGGCCGATTGATTAATCTTAGCGACGAGATTGCCATCAAATTTGAACATAGAACCCCATAAAAACAAAACAGAATGACAGATCTTCTACTGAGGCCATTTCTGATTACCAGCAAAAGCCAGCACACTACAGGAAATGATTTTTGAAACTGAAAAATTCAGAATCTGCCCTAAATCAAGTTGACAAAAATTGAACAATTTTACAAAGCGGGATCGAAAAAATGTCCACTATCCATTTTTGGGAGGGAATACAGAGGCGCTAAAAGTATTGGCAAGTAATTAGGGTAACATATCATCTATGCATTGATCCAAATAACCAATTGAATTGCATACAAAAGTGTGTCAACTGGCATTTAAATAAATAGCTAGGAAAGTGAACTTTGAAAAATTTTCGTGTGTTAATTTTGTGATCTCTTAGATGGTTTTCAATAATTAAAGCTCGTACAGTTGATTGACTAAATGTCAGATATTTGATAATTTGAGTTTTAATCAATATTTGTCTTTTGTGTTGTGTTTTTTCTATATATTAAAATATTATAAAAATGATAGCTGAGCATCATTACAAGAGGTTGCCAACAGGAAAGTCTTTTCCAATGAAATCTTACAACCGTGAGTACGAGATTGTCACAAAAGACAGGACGGCTAAGTTTTTCAGAGAAATTATTAGTGAATTGAGGTTAGCGTAGAGAACCCGACCGGCTATATCTCGAGAACCAGGCTGTGAAGATTGGGTTCCATTGCAATTCTGATCAGCCGCAACATCTGGTCCGCCAATTTGGACCAAAACACTAGCGGCAATCACTCTTCAATGAATCCTCAAGAGCATATTGATGATTCTCCAAGACATACAATGACCTAGATGACAACAGATATTGGAGTGGATTTTCGACCAATACTTAAACATGTAGACACCAAACATTTTTGCAGTGACGTCATCAACTGTCGAGAAAACACCTTGCGACTTTATAAATTGGAGAGAAACAGCCTTTGAATTTGTAGTGAAATAAAATAATTGAGAAGAGATGAAAACAGGAAACCTAAATAAACCCCAAAAACGAACATTGTGTACGGAAATGGAAAAGCTCTTAAAGAAGCTAGATGCTAAAAGCGGAGAAGCTATTCAAATTGTGCAGTCAACTAATTGCAGTGGAGGTTCTACTGGAGTTACCGTCGAGACCTGCTCAAATTAGTATGGACACACAACAAGTAGTGGAAAGCAACCTTACCTAATGGCATTCAAGACGATTAATAAAAAGTCTCCATAATAGGGCGAAAATGGAAAGAAGGGAAGGGAATAGATTTCGAGCAGAGAAAACTTTGAGATATCTTCCAGAAGCTCTGCTACCGACAGGTGCGGAGAAAGATTCAGCGTTGCCAAATTATTGGTCACAGCAGCTTTATCTCGAGCGAAGGGAGCTTGAAAAATTGTCGACTATACAAGAGGAAGAGCAAAAATTTAGAGAATGAGTTCGAAAACGAAATGCAAAGAAAAAAACTGCAACTGCAACAGAAATAACAAGACCTTTGACAGTCACAGAAAAAGCAAAAGATCAAACTAAGTCTTCAACAGCAACAACTGGAGCAATAACAACTTTTGCGATAAGATCGAGAAATGAAAACGAACGAAAGAAAGGAGAAGCAGAGGATCACAAAAGCCCTGCGCTGTGTTGTATATATAAAGAGTGTTCCATCCAGCTGGATGCAAAGAATATCAATAAAATGGGTAGAAACAACACGCAGAATTGTAACATTAAGTCAATTATGGTTTCCAGATGTAGTTACAGACACCGCAAAGGTGGCCCCTCAATCCTTACAATTAAAACAAAGCAATCCTTTTTCCCAATTGGTCAAATAGAGTGGTCAGAATTGGGGCACAAAACACTTAATTTCAGATATGTAGGCAGTGCAGTGACCAAAGTCAGAAACATAGAAGACGATTCGATTGACTTATCAACAGGAAGAGTTCTTTAAAAAGTAAGTTCAACTGTAGACCTGACCAAAAACATCTTATATCAAATCAAAAACAGGAGCCAGAGTTCCACGCGCAATTTGTGAAACATCTGCCGAGAGACAAAAAAGTGTTTCATTGAACCAAACTACTCTCCAAGTGAACTATCAGTTAGGAGCTGGGTTTACCAAAAATCAAACTAATTGAGTAATCAGGAATCTTTAGAGCGGCCAGAATGCTAAGGCCTCATCGATCTTGTTCTCCATCAAAAAAATCAGCGATGTTGAAAAAATGCAATTTCTCAAGACCAGTCTTATTGGTCAACCAAAAGCAGCAATATCAGTAAAGGGATTCAACTCATAACCAAACTATCATGGTTAGAGTGTTCTCTGAACCAAGTACTTATCACTTGTAATAGCCATTGCCAAACTCAAAATATAAATAGTCCCCATCCCGTGGACACGATAATCTAACAAGCATTGTCGAATATGCAAAAAATTCGACAAATATTGATAACACGTTAATCAGGTTAAATAGACATCCGAATCTGACCAAGAATCAGACGGAGGGCTAGGTTCCCGCACGCCAAAAGTTTTTTTCCGCCTGAGAGGACAAGTTTTCAAGTTTATAGACTGCTGTGAAATATTTTGATTGTTTTTAGCGAGTGGCTTCACTCAAAGGCAGTAATTATTGGAATTTTCTGATCAAACACAAGCTTGTCAATTGACAGAAAAACAATCAGAGCCGGGATACCCGAAAACGAGTACTTCTACTTCGAGTGCTGAGTACTCACTCAAATCAAACAACCTTTTGTGTCTTATCAAAGACGGACAACATGCAATCTGGATTTGCAAAGTGTTCAAATGGATGAAACCAAATGAATGACGAGATAATTTGCAGACGTTTAGACAGTGTTTCAATTGTCTGAGGACTGATCGTTTGTACCGAATTGTGGTGAACGACAATCATAATTCTGTTCATCGCTTTCTCAAAGAGAGACGTGTTGTAGCAACGAACATCTCACTAGCAGGAATTTCAATGATGCTCGAAAAATTCGTGAAAAAGAACCCTAGCTTGAATATGCTTGCAAGGTGTGACTCTGGATCTTCAATTTCAATTAAAGAAAAATTAATTTGTTGCTCAGATAATGTGAAACAGATAATGTGCAGAACGGCAAAATCTATGCCTGCACAGATTCGTCAACAGGACGACAGTGTCGACATTCTTTTCACAACAACCAGTAAGTGTTTGATGCCAACAGCATAACAGAAATTCAGGGAAACTCTTCGATGGATCATTGCATACCCTGCTGATATTGGCGACAGAGGAATATCAGCTGACGGATGGACTCGGGAATCTTTGTGGTAAAATGGGCCGGGACAGGATAAATAGAGGTTAGCCTGGTTAGTGGAGTTGAATCTGATCAAGCTACAAGTAATGTTACACCTGAAACCAGATTGAATCAACAATTTCAACCGGATTATTTATTTCTTGATTTGTGTACAAGGTTTAAGATTTCAGATAAACGAACCATTTGCGGAAGAAATCCATCAACGAGAGCAAATTCTATTGTGACTTGCTTAAACTGAATTCTTTTTGAATAATTCGAAGTACATAACATGCAGGAGGATGTTCTTGAGAACATTGAATGAAGCTAAATTGTCGCAATTCACAGTAGAAAGTGTAACGATCGGAGTTCAAAGTCGAATTAAACATGCAAATCTCCTTTACAATGTGCAGCACTGCAAAAAAGCTAGTCTCGAAGCATTCGGTCCTTCAGATTCTATTTGCGAGGGAACAGCGGTACAATCTTAATGAAGGCAGAGAAAATGTGAGAAGCATTCTTTAACAAACAAATATCGATCATTGGATTGCGCAGTGGCTGGCGAGAATTCAAGTCGAGATGTGTCAAAGGTGAAAGTTGGAACATCCTACCAAATTTATTTCAAACGACTCAACCTTGAAAAAATGGTTCTCTCTCTACACTTGGATAACTGCCAGAGCAGTAAACATCAAAGTAGGCAAAGGCATGCTTCTCTAGCAGCAGTATAGAGGATAAATACTTGATAAGGCTGCCCACGTTCCGTCATCCCCGACAACGGAAGAAACGTTAATGGTGCAGCCAACGGTGGAGCTAAGATCGTAAGTAATTCAGCTCAGAGAAAAGTTATAGGGAAATTGATCCAGCATGGATCATTACATTTTGGTGGAAATTGAAACCGGCTAGTTCCAAATTGCATGAAAGTCATAACTTCAATCTTGCACAACCGACAGCAATGATCAATGAGACCTCAAAAGTTTGACAGCACATATTAAACTTTTCCCTCTTGAGGCGTAAATACCCTAGTGAACCAACTTTGTTAATCATCGACAGGTAACAAGATCTAAGAATGTGCCAAGCATATGCCAACATGATCTGGTAGAGAAGTGTTATCAAATATCTTCCACAATGGAGAAACTGATTGAAATGGTGTAAAAAATGATTGTATTAGGTATGTTGAACCTGTATTTGAATGATAGATGGTGCTGTAAAACAATGTGAAAAAAGGGACGAATCTATTAGGTGTGCACTGGCAACGATGGCGTCGTGTGGTCAACAAGAGATAAATTGTCAAATGGAGAGCTCAAGCGGCCATTTGGTAAAACAATGCCAGCATTCTATAATGGTGATTTCAAGATCAAAAAACAGCCTACAAAGGGCGCCACTTCTGAACAACAGCAATAACCAGCAGATAGAAAAAACCATATCAAACTGAAAAAGTTTAAAATTTGTAAAAATTTCTCCAAGTTATTGCCACAATCCAAGAGAAGCATGAGCCTAAGAACAAAGAAATTGGAAACCAAAATCTAAACCTTGAAGCTTTGTGAAAAACTCAAAAACGTCATTATTGAAAACCTTTCACAAGACTGCACTGAAATACTGTCAACCACTTCAGTTTGAGAAAGGAAACACGGAGCCACCAAAAAATATCGGCACTAGTTTGGCTAATCTCTCAACTGCACATAGACCCAACTAACAGAAACACATTTTCTTCAAAACTAGGACCATTAGCACTTAAGGTTTGCAAAGCAACAGTTTTTTTTGTTAAATTTGTGATCTCTTAGATGTTCTAATAGTTGAAAGCCGTATTTATGTTCAAGATGAATCCAATTTCCAACAGACAACACGGAAGTCTGAGGCACTCAAAGTATTTATTGCTGTTATTTGACCTTCACTATCCAAAATTTGACTTTTATCAACCAATCTATTAAAATAAAACATTATATTATAGATGCTGTTTTAAAAGTCATTTTCAAAACATAATTGCTTGAGTAGTTTAGAATTATTGTATTTAGAACCAGTAAAAACTGTTGCAAAAGGCAGTGGGCAAAAGTTCTCAATAGGTCTTAAACTAGTTTGGTCTTTGGTGTCAAGTAATTGCTAGATTTCAAAAAAACTAAAACTTAAGAACTAGTTGATCATTTTTACAGGAGATTAGCAAGAATACCATCATTTCACTGAAGCCTCAGAACCTTCAGTTCCAAATTGAATATAGTTCATCATCTAAGATACTCTAGACTTCAATCAACTTAAGTTACCGTCCTTTTTATCGACCGTAGTTTTGTAGAGAATTTTAGTTAATTGGGATTGGAGTTAAAATAATAATTATTATAATTTTTGGTTCCTGCGTAATCGCAATCGCAATGGAACAGCATTAGGCTACGCGGCTTGTTCTCAGCTGCCCTTTTTCTCATTATTCCCCACTTCGGTGTTTAATTCGAAACCCATGCTCTAAGGAATGGTTATGCTGAGATTATTGATTTTGGTTAAAATCGCCAACATGTTCGAATTTGGTTTGTTGCACCAAATCACCATGATTACCGTGGAAGGCCAGACTACCGACAATAAGTGGAAAACACATGATTGCAGAGTTTCAGGACAACATAAAAAATGAGCTTTAAAAGTTGCTGAAGTTACTATGACCATATCTCTCAGAGTTTCAAGGCTTACTAAAATAGAACAAAACGATGTCAGCAAAATTGGCACATCAAAATTTGTTTGATTATACAATGAATGAGGCTTCAATATACAGCAACAAATCCACCGGTTGATGTAAAAATATTTCGATTCGCTCGATGCTGAAACCAAGCGTTTTTCGGACGAAAAAATCTCTTCAGTTGTTAATCTGACCATTTAACACACTTCTCAGCATTGAAAAATGTAGCATGAGTATTAAAAACTATCGGAAATCTATCAACACTTTGCAATTTTACCAATTGTCATACAATGAATTGTGATTCACAGAATAAATTAGAAAAAAAGTTGGTCCGAATCCCACAAAAAAACTTGAGGAAGTAACGGCCGGTACTGATAAAAAAACTTTACTAACGAGACATTATCAAACGGCAATAAAACACCACAAAATGTAGAAAACACTCATCATTACCTGCTTCAAGAACAACTAATTGAAGCGATCCAAACAAAGCTGGGTAGCTGAGGAGGTCGTCAAATTATTTAATCCTCCAGTAGAGTACCTGGAGATATTCTCAAAGAAGTTTTTACCGACTGAATCAATAAAAAAACAATTGGTAGCTCATTTTCTAGCAAAAGGGCACAGAAGTCAAAAAGACGACGCTCAAAAGCTCATAAACTGAACAAGAAACAGAACACCGACTGCTATATCGGCAAAAAAACAATAATTAAAGAAACGGCGCTGCGTTTGAAGCAACTACATTAATCGACAAAACTGCGACATCGAGAGATAGAGCTTAAAAACAGACGAAGGAAGGGGAAGGTAGGCAAACAGTATAAACAAATCAAAATCGAACAGAATATTGAAAATCAGTAGAATCTTATTTGATTGCAGGCGACGTAGAATGTGTACGATCATAGGAAAATCTAGACAAAATTGAGAAAGCGATGAGCTTGTTGTTTGACCAGACTCCCAATTTACACTTATCTTTGATGATTGTTTTCAGAAAAGGTTCTTTCGCGAGTACAAATGACTCATGCTTATGTTAAAAAAACGTTGCCAGCTTGTGCAAAATAAGCATTGTGTCAAATAGTAAATGATAATTAGTTGATGGTATTAGAACTCTTCTGTTATCCCGGGTCAACGATCATACAACTTTCTTTGATTTCGTACTAGGTCATATATGATTCTTAGTAATCATACTAGGTCATATATGATTGGTATGAATTCTTAGTAGTCATACAAGGACCATATATGATTTCTTAGAAATCATACAAGGATCATACAAAAAAATTCAAAGACTAAAAACTGTATAATTTTGATTTTCCATTGAAGTTGAAAAAAATTCTTGGATTTCATACAAGGTCATATATGACACATAATACATTGACTGGTGCCAAAAATTCTCGTATAATGTAGTCAGAGGACTTAATAAATTATTATATCGCATTTGCAACCCACATTTGATCCTCTGTGTGTGCTAAAAGAATAACTTTGTGGTTTAAACATATTCAGAAAACGAATGTGACGTGATATGCATTTTATTCTTGATTAATTTTTTTTATAAATGAGCGTTCATATGTATAAACTGGCTTTAGAGTATGTCAAAAATTTTGTTATTTGTTTGGACTTACTCTTTTATTTTGTGCCCAACTTGCCTAATGCTAACCGTAAACCTAACTCAAGCCTTTCCAAATGCCACTGTGAATGCCAGAAACACGCTTCCTAAGCCAAAAACCAAACCCAGTTTCGTAATTGTAAATGTCCATCACAGCATTAGTGTTGATGAGATAAAAGTTGAACTCCTAAACAACAATGCAATGAATGTCAACAAAGTTACACGAATAACAAGTCGAGCAACTGGCCAACCAACAAAATTGATTCGAGTCATAACTGATTCCAATAACCATGTTAGTGCAGCTCAGAAACATGGTGTCAAAATAGGTTGGCAGCTATACCGATGTGAAGCAAGCCGTGAACCACCCCATGTAATGCAATGTTTCAAATGCCAACAATTTGGTCACTCAGCAAAAGAATGCAGTAATGCTACTCGATGTCTTCGCTGCTCGCAGAAGCACAGTGTTAAAGAATGTACTGTTCAAAAAGAAAACGATAAGTGTTCTAACTGTGGCGGTGCTCATGCGACAGTTTATCGCGGTTGTCCGGCCTATCAGCAGAAGCTCGCTGAGGCTTCAAGAAAGATAAATGAGAATAAATACTCTACTGCAGCGAAAAACTTCAAAACCGCAAACCAACGTTGAAATGCCGCCACAAACTGAAAAAATAGCTGTTCTTGTAGCCGAAGTCTTGAGCAAAGTACGAACAGTTCTAAACACCATGTCCTATAGTGATATAATAAACATTGTCTCTAACAGCGCCTCACGCATCTTCAATGAAAAAATTGATGGTCAAAAAATACATGAGAGCATTAAGAGTGCAAATGCAATCCCTGTTAATTCAATGCCGCCTAACAACATATCAAACAGCCAAAATTTTAACCAAAATGGATAAGCTCAAAATTTTGCAATGGAACTGTCGAGGTCTAAACAACAAAATAAACGATCATTTTATTCTTAGCCGAAAATGACAGACATAATTTGCGTGAATGAAGTGAAAAAATGGCAGAAAACCAACCCTCTTCGTAATTATGTTGTTGCAACAGAAATTTATACCAACAGTCATCATGGCTCTCTTATTTTAATAAAGAACAACATCGTCATAAACCAAACAGAACCAGCTAAAAAAGAGAACGATTGCAGCGGAAAAACACTGGAAATACTAAAATTATGCATCACGCTACCGTATTTTGGAGACTTTTGGATAATATCTGTTTACAATTCACCTGGAAAACCACTCTGACTGGAAAAAGTATTCTCAGAAAGTATGACAAATGTTTTTGTTTGTGTTGACTTCAACTCTCCCCACCAAGAATTAAACTGCTCCTATGATTCTGAAAACGGTGAGAAACTCCTGAATCTAATAGACAACGGTCATTTTAAACTGCTAAACAACGGTCACCACACATATCAGTCGTTCGACGGAAAAAGTAAAAACATGCTCGATTTACACTTTTGCGATAGTACAGCTTTTAGGAATTTTAGTAATTTCGAAGTCTCAGAGGATCTGGGAAGTGACCATAGAACCACAATCACAACGTTTAACCTCAAAATAAGCAAAAAAGTTGAATTGAAATCGGAAATTGACTTCAGACAATTCAGAGAAAACGCTAGAAAATCGTATAGATCATCGGACCTTTGGCCTGCGCAGTATCCGGGAAAGGATGAACTAAATAAGTTTAGCAGCAATCTGGTTGAAATAATACACAAATCGTTGAAAGACTCCTATGTCAACAAAAACAAGCTTCCTTACAGTATTGAGACACAAAAATTGATAAAACTGAAAAGGAAAAAGCGAAGAGAACTCAAATGTGCAGTTGAAGATGAATTTAGGTCTCTAAAAACCGAGATAAATTATCTGCAGAAAGAAATCAAACGATCAATCAGGCAATCAGAAGAACAAAAAAGCTAAAAATTTGGCACGCGCAAGAGACAAGGGCAGCAAAGGTTTTTGGAGAGCAATAAAAGAACTAACAAATGACAACGAGTCAAAACAAAAAACTTGCGACTATCCCGATTTAACATATAAAGAGTCGAAGGCAGTCACAGATCATGAGAAAAGGGAGCTTTTCAAACAACTCCTAAAAGACACAATGAAAGACCACACAACAGTACCAACAGAAATTGCCGAACACTACAGAAAATCGAAAAAGAAGCCAAAGCATTTCTAAGTACAAACGTCGACACCGAGGAACTTTGTATTGTGGTTAAAACAAAGGAATTCGATGAAATATTGAGAGTATCGAGAAAGTCATGCCCAGGACCAGATAAAATCAGCTACAAAGTGCTCAGTGAGTTACCACGGAGTATAAAAGCCCTAGCCTGCCTCCTCATTTCTAGTTCAATTAACAACTCGTTTGTTCCAGTAAATTGGAAAGAATCACAGATAACAATGATACCAAAGCAAGATAAAGACAGATCAAAGGCTGAAAACTATCGACCTATTAGTCTTACAAATTGCCTGGCCAAAGTTTGCGAAACTGTTGTGAAAAACATTGTCTTAGAACATTGCGAAAGTCTAAATGTATTTGGCGAAACTCAGAGCGCTTACAGGAAACATCGCTGTACCACAGACAATCTTATCAAACTCACTCAGCACGTTAGTGAAGCTTTCCAATTGTCTGAAATGGTTGGTTTAGTTTGCTTGGATGTTGAAAAAGCATTTGATGCCGTATGGCGCCTAGGGTTGATCCACAAATTGAATTCAATTGAGCTAAAGATCCCAATCATTAAGTGGATAAATTCATTCTTGTCACAAAGGAACGTTTACGTAAAGATAAATACTACTGTTGGCGCCAGTTTCTGCCCGACAGCCGGTGTGCCCCAAGGCAGCGTAATTGCTCCCATTCTCTTCCTTATATACGTTAGCCGATTGCCAAAAATGAAAGCACAGATTTCACAGTTTGCTGACAATTTTGCCCTGTACTACAGATCTCGCTCAACACAACTAATTCAAAACAATCTGCAATCATCACTGAATAGCCTTATAGACTGGTGTGACCACTTGAAAATTAAAATAAATCCCAACAAAACTCAGTACATGATTTTTAAAAACCCATCTAAGAAAAAGTCTGAGCTCAATTTAAAAATAAAAGGCGTACCCGTCGGAAAAACACAAACGCTAAAGTTTCTTGGTATTACTCTCACTCCTCATCTCAGATGGAACGATCACTGCAATGGCCTAATAAAGAGAGCAAACAGCAGGTTATTTCAACTGTGGAGACTTAGCAATCTAAACATCAACGAAAAGAGTCTTTTATTGGTATACAAATCTTGGATCCGGCCTTTTTTTTTGTACTCAAATGCCTGTTGGATTGACCAATCCCAAGCACTCATTAATAAAATACAATGTGTCCAGAATAGAGCCTTGAGGATCTGCCTACGAAAACCTAGATTTTACAAAGTCCAAAAACTTCATGAAGACGCAAACATGCAAACAATTAGAGAAGTTCAGATTAAACTAGCCAACGGGTATATTAGTCGGGCAATTAAACACAACATACCGTCTGTAGTGGAACTAATTCACAAAAAAAGGCAGTGCCCGCTTAATAATTGCAAAAGTACTCTCGATCACCTTCAATACTAAAAAAAAGAAATGACACACTAGCCATCCGGCGTAGGTAGCAGCTCAAAACACTGATGAATGACAGAATGAGGATCGAGCCCCAGTGCATCTCCAACTTCAAGGCCATAAATTGTTTTCCAAGAAAAATCGGCAGCCGGACTGACATCAGTGGAAAACTTGGGAATTGGATAAATAGGAATACGAAGACAAAAACGGGAAAACAAGGAAGTGCAACTTTATATTGAAATCTCAGCGAAAAACATCACACGATTTTGATGGCTAGCAAACGAAATAAGACAAATTATCAGCCAGCAGCGCAGTTGTGAGGAGCAACGAACACGAAGATCTCTATACCTACAGCTACGGTTCGACTCCAACTTTGTTTATTTATCACTATGCGATCTTTTTTTTTTCATATATCAGTCAAAGCGTTTATTACCTACAGCCAACTCAAAACGATTTAGTATGATTGTTGAAGCCAAGCCAATTGGCTCAGCGGAGAATTACGTATACACGTAACTAACAAACCGAACCGACAAGAGTTCGAAGCCGAGAAGTGTCACCTTCCTTTTATTTCCTTCTCTTACTTTTTATTTCGCACATAGGCGTCTTTTTATCCGATAAGAGTGTATGGCCAGCCGCTCGCTTAGTCAATTCGGGGCCAGACACAACTTATTTTTAATCCACTTCAACTTTTCATTCTATTCAGCCAGCCGCTCGCTTAGTAAATTCGGGGCTGAACAGATCACCAAAAACATCAAAACAAAAGCTAACTACGGCAATTATCAATTTAATCAAGCTTCGTTTCCTTTTGAAATCTTTATTTCAGTCTTTTTATCATCTTTTTGATACTCCACTTAATTAAATTAAATTAAACAAGAGAAACACTTCATCATCTAGCTTTGTGCTGCGCGCGGTTTGGTTTCAGTGGTTTTATGGTTAGGTCAGCGTAGCACTTTTTAAAAAAGCACTTCTTATTTTTCGTCAGTTTTGATTTTTTTTATTCACTTTCCTTTATGAAATTAAAACAAAGTTCATTTTAACTTGTTCAGTCCTTCCTTTTCGAACAGAAAATTTTAGCATTTGTTCTCCTTAGACTGACGACTATTATATTATACGAATAAAGATCATTTGTTTTATACTACCTATCTGCTTTAATTGGTTGGAAGTTATTTCGTATTGCGATCGAAAAAGTATTGAAAATATGGGCCATCAAACATGGAACTTAGCGCGGACAGCTAACTCGATATTAACAATGCGAGCGTGGGTTCGAGACTCAGGTTGAGCCAATTTCATCCATCTCAATTTTTCAGACACTTCCAAACTGAGAACAATGAAACTATGATGCCAAACACCTCCAAAAACAGAAGAAAACTTAGTGCAATGCACTAATATCGATTAAAATTCTGACATCCACACAATGAGGTTCGAGTCCCACCAACGTCATCAAACTTTTAATATCCTGAAAATTTATTTTTTTTTGTTTTAATTAATTAACAGTACTTGTTACTTACCTTGTGATAATGAAAATGCCTACGAGGCTAGCCATGTATCCGATCCATTATCTTTTTGAAATGCCAAGTTCAGCCAGCAGAAGCCCTCCATGCTGCTTGAAATGGCTGAGTGCGCCGGATGCAAAAGAAGTCTTTAATACAACAGGAACAGAAACTCAGTTTTAACGAGAACTTTTTTCTTCAATTCTTCATTTTAAACTGAAACTCTTTCTTAATATGTATTAAACTTCTTTTAACGAATGGTTGTACATAAATTGTGTAATTGGGCTGAATTTATTTTGTGCCCAACTTGCGATTGCTATTGTACGTTAGGGTCTTTTGGCGGATCACAATGTGATGCCGGGGATCATATATGTGATTCACTACCGAATAAAAACAAAAAAACATAAATGGTTAAAAATTTTCGAAAAATAGATGTATGATTCTTGGTATTCGTACTAGGATCATATATGATTTCTTGGTAATCATACAAGGATCATATATGATTTCTTTGGTTTCATACAAGGATCGTACTAAGAAATCAAGTATGGTCAGTATGAAATCATATATGATCCTTGTATGAAATCAAAGAAACTTCAACCCGGGATACTCTGTCATTTGCGTATTTCGACAGACGGTGCTTTGTCTTGATTAACATCCACTTAAGTTGGTTCAAAGAAAGAAAGTAGATGCCTCAATTGTAAACTTTTTACACCCTGAGATGAACATTCTTCTTAGTCAAAAAAGTAATTACGGATGAAAAGGATTTAAAAATTTCTTAGTATGATATTGCAATGATGAGAAAGATTCATATATGATTTCTTTATGTTTATTAGAAACCATAAAAATTCTCTTTATGATTGTAAAAACCAGATTTGTTCCTTTTTTATTGGTTAACGTTCGTAAATACAGATTTTCTTTCGTTTATTTTTTCTCTATAGTTGAAACTGCCAGTGCGTCACCAGTATTACAACTCAAACTCAATTTGTGATATCTGGTATAAAGATTTTAATGTGTGGCTACTGGAGGATACGCAAAACTAACTACTCTCTCAAAAGGTTAAAAACTAAACCGTCGAGACGCGTTGATATGCCTGGGATTGATCTAATGTGGAGCAAACAATTTTTTTTTCAATTTATTATTTTCAAATGAAATATTCCCCAAATTTTATTAGGCAAACATTTTTGTTACTGCCTGACTACACTATATAGACTATAATGAAATTTTGGCAGGTAATTTTTCCATGTATGAAAATCAAGATGTGGAAATTTTGTTTTGATTATATGAGAGTAAAATATTTTTTGCCATTTTTCACATTCCTTCTAAATCAGAGTTTTCGAAACTCTGATTTAGATCTCTTTGGGTAAGTCGATTTCTCTGGTAGTGATTTGTACCTGGTTGAACGAGTACCTGGTTGAACGAGGTCTTATCGAGTACAACACTTGGAGGATCTGATTAGAGTTTATGTTTTGCTTTGCAACCCGGGCCTAATTTTCAGCCAGCTCTAGATATCACCCAGGATAAGGTCCACAACTCAAGATAGGAATTGGACTTTAATCAATTCGGTTTAGCCAAAAGAAGGGGCCAAATTTGTTTAATCTGGCCAACGGTGCCATAGTCTGTTTGATATGGCCAAGTGTTCTCAACGTCTGTTCAATCTCGCCATTATGTATTTTAAAAATTGGTTGGTGTGAAACAACTCCTTACCACGATGACGCTCTTGTATTTTGAAAGTTAAAATAAAAGAAAAATAAATTAAAAACAGTCGATAAACCAAGTTTTTTTAGTGAAGCAAGACTAATCAATCTTAATAATTTACAGTCTACATAATAGTGATAGTCCAGGGTTACAATATGGTTCACTTTAGAGAACTCCTTGACCGCAAAATTTTTCTCAATTTTTGAAATTAAAATAAACTATAAAGTTATTAAATCTCCTACAATTGCTTGTTTGTAAATATTTGCTATTGTGTTGTTTAGTTTTCTTTGGAAATATTTTGAGGCTAGTGTTTTACCCCGTGGTTTGCTCAAAATCTCCAAAAGTTGTTTGTTTGTAACTAACTTTGTCCAGTCCTCTGTCCGAATGAGACAAGAGGAGAGAAACGCCATCAAACCGCAGTGGGAAATCTCAAAAAAGTTGTGCGTTAATTCAACGTGACATCTTTTGCGACCGAAGCATTTTTATTTTGTAGAATTCGAAACGTCCTGCGAACAGAAAATAATGCTTTTGAAACGCGCTTCGATCAGACTAAAGTGCATTTGCAAGATCCTCTGATAAGAATATCATGCGCTCGAAACAGCTTGTGATCAGACTTAAGTGCTCTCGAAAGCATCCTCTGATCAGACTAATGCGCGCTTGAATTGGCCTCCGATCAGGCTAGTGTACGCTCGAATCTGCTTCTGGCCGTCCCAGACCGAAGTGACCTCTGATCCAAAAATTCTATGCCATTGTCCAGATTAGAGTTCGCTTTTCCAAGAAAGACTTTTCCAGACCACTTAATTCGAGCGCACCGTGCACATGTGTGCGCTCGAAGATGTTGGTCTGTCTGATCAGAGGTCAGTTCGGTCTGGCCACCTCAATCAGGGCTGTCCTCAAGCCGAAGTCGCCCAGGTCGAGGTGGCCAGACCGAAGTGACCCCTGATCAGACGAGTTTCGAGCGCACACATGTTCCCGGTGCGCTCGAATTACATGGTCTGGAAAAGGCTTCGAGCGCACTTTTGTCTGGACAATGGTCTGGAACTTGCCTGATCAGAGGCCACTTTGTTCTGGGACGGTCTGATCAGAGGTCACTTTGGTCTGGAACGGTCTGATCAGAGGCAGTTTCAAGCGCACACAAGTCTGATCAGAGGCCGATTCGAGCGCACACTAGTCTGACCAGAGACCAATTCGAGCGACATTTTTTTCAAGGTTTTTTTTGTTTTCTTACTGACTTTTGTTGTCTCGGGTAAGAGACAACAATAAAACAGCATTCTGATCGGAACTTCATCTGAAAATCTGATGGGTTTGATCAGAACCAAGGGGTCCAGCTGATAATAACTGCCGGTCCCCTCAAGAAAAGATTTTGAATTAAAGTAGATGAAGACGTTTTTATGCAGAACTGTCTAAGTTCATTTTTTCAGTTAAAAGTATGAAAAAATGGCATAATCAGTAATTTTTTCTGATCATTTTTTTTTTCGATTTACTTTCATTAACAATACTTTCAGGATTGGTTTTTTGTTAGTTGAATATAAGATTGATTAAATGATATATGAAATGAATGTATTATAACGATATTGAGAGATTTGTTCATGTTTAAAATCATTCTCTGATCAGACTATTTCGAACGCACTTTAGTCTGGACAATGGTCTGGAACTCGTCTGGACAATGATCTGGAACTTGTCTGATCAGGGGTCACTTCGGTCTGGAACTCGCCTGATCAGAGGCGGCTTCGAGCGCACTTCGAGCGCACAATGATCTTCGAGCGCATTCTCGTCTGATCAGAGGTCACTTCGGTCTGGGATGGTCTGATCAGAGGTCCCACTTGTCTGGGACGGTCTGATCAGAGGCGATTTCGAGCGTGACCTCGACCTGGGCGGTCTTGGATCTCGGACTTCATCCTGGGCAGCGATTAGTTTATAAAGCCAATTCGTATCTCAGTTATTTTTCTTTATTTCAAAACTTGTTAGTTTCTTGTTTCGTCCAGAGGTATGACAGCTCTACAAAGATATTTATAGGATATAAGTTGATTATATCGAAGCAACTGATGAAATCTTACTCATTTTGTAGATTCAAAGGGATATAAAATGCACTGAAATAACAAAAGGAAACAATTGAAGTGAATGTATTAATGACATAGTGGATCATGTTTAGAACACCAGATAGAATTAGATCCAGAATTGACTGAAGAGTTATCAGAAAATAGTCCAGGGTGCGAAGTTCTTTCTGTGAATACACTGCTGCGATGAAGTAGGCGTTTATAATTGTAGTCAGCATACACAAAGGCCCCTAACAGAATATCAAACAAATTATTTCCAAGCACCTAGTTAGTAAAACTTTAAAGAAATTTACATTGGTATATGCTAATAAAATTTTTTGGATAAAGTAAAACGATTTGGATAAAAAGAATTTATAAAAAAAATTTTCCAGCATCTTTTAGAATTGCACTAGCAATGAAAACAGCAATTGATTAATCAAAAATCTCTCAAAATCGCACGTTATTAAGTAATACATGCTCTTGAATTACGGCGTGAACTAAATTGTTGCAAACATCTTGAAATCACCTAAAAATTTTTTGCAAACATCCTGAAAATTTTCTAGTGATAATAAAGGTGAATACCTCCAAGAAACCTGAATACAATATGAAAAAAAAATTTTGAGTCATCAACCAATCTCATATAACACCTCAGACTGCATAAAAAGAATAACTCCTTGCTTAACTTAAATTTAAAAATCTTTCATTTTGATAGCAAACTATAGAAATATTTTGATAACTCAATAACAGTTCCAAAAAAGAATCGAGAACATAAAAATCGGAATTACCAGAAAAAACTTGACCCAAATGTTTTCTTCATTTTTAATAGAACAAAGATATTGAGAAAACACACTGAAATTTCTCAACTTATTTGTACGACAACAATTATGCGAGTCTTCGCCAGGATTTTTGATTGCCAAGATTGGAGTGACTGAAATCTGCAGTGCATTCTCAGTATATGAAGTGCGTCGCATTTTTCATGAGAGCTTGATCTTAGATCAAACTGACGACACACGCAGTTTGAAAATGGAGTAAAAAATTAGCAATTTGAGTGAACACTTAATTGCTGCAATATCAAAATAACAAGGAAGCTCGTAAGAGATTTTTCTCTTCGAATAACGAATCAAATGAATCAAATCATTCTCGAAAAATAAATCGAATAACAAATAAAAAGATATCTACAACGCAGAATTTCTGATCGATGGCATGCATATAAACATCCGTATTGGGTGAAACTAACCCAGGTTTAGGTGCGTGACCCTAGACCGCTCTGATCAAACCATTTCCCAGACTTTGCCCTCTGATCAGACCATCGTGTGACCTAAGACCCTCTGATCAGACCGTAGTGCGACACAAGAAATCGTGCGACCATAGTGCGCTCCAAAAGACATCTGATCAGACCATCGTGCGACCCAAAGCCCTCTGATCAGACCATAGTGCGACAATTAGACCGTAGTGCAACCCAAGAATTGGTGCGACCATAGTGCGATCCAAAAAACTGGTGCGACTTTACTGCGACCGACGCTCCCTCTGATCAGACCATTCTTGAATACATCTTATAATCCGTTATTATTTGTTTAAATTATCCAATTGAAAACTATATACTACTCGACTTAAAATCTACTAAATTAATATATCTTGCTAGAGTTAGGACAAAACTGATTGGTACAAATATAAACAGAAAGCCATTTTGAAGGGCCTGCATTTTTTTGTGTTATCAAAAACAGTGATAAAAACCGCAGTCAAATAAATATGGTCAGTTAATGCTCTGTGGTCAGATTTTGGGGCAGCTTATGTCAAGACTTTAGTCTCTGATCAGACCATATTGCGACCATTGTCCAGACTTTGTGCGATCTATGATCAGACTATAGCGCGACTCAAGCCCTCTGATCAAACCGTAGCGCGACTCAAGCGTTTCCCAGTACCAATTCATCGCAGGTTCTTCTCAAAAGCAATAATTAACTTGAATTCAGACATGGCATATTTAAACCAAAATTGTTGTCTTTTGTCGTGATTGACTACTCTATAAAAGCATCCGTTCATAAGCAGTTTTGGAAAATTTTACAATTGAAACAAAAATAGAGAAGTCAAGACCATCTCCGAAACAATGTCAGTCATGTCAATGATATTCCACAAGCTGAATTCAATGTGACAATTGGGACTTCATAACGTCGCAAATTGCGGACCTTTGAAATAACAGTGTAACAAATATATCCCACAAAAATGTTTCAATTAGTCCGAAACGTGAATTCTAATTTTCTTTTTTCACTTTTTATGGATCATGCATCATTTGGATCTTTTAGGATGCAAATTAGAAACCAAGCAATTGTTAAGCCCGAGCCGAGGTGTCCACCAATAGTCCACCGTTATTAAGCGAGATTAAAGGTGTAAAGCCTTTTCCACTTTTAAATAGCAGGGAAAAGAGTGTAAGAGTGTAATTTTGCAAAAATACACACTTTTTACACTCTTTACACTCTTTACTCTACTCTTTTTACACTCTTAAAAATTTATTTTGACTGCACTCTTTAGTCCAAATTTTAGCGTGGAAAAGAGTGACAAGTGTAATTTTGAAGCGATTACACTCTTAGAAATACACTGCAATTTTGAAGAAATTACTCTTAGAAATACACTACAATTACACAGTTTTGTCCACTTATTACCTTCTTTTGAACGGGTGTAAATCTTATTCTGGTTCCATACAAAAAATACAGAAATTTGTGCTGCAATAACAAAAAATTGATCTACAGAAAATTTACCGTCGAACCTCGACCCGGGCCAGAGCATTGATTGGGCGTTTGAGTTCTGCAGAATTGAGGAAACGGGATGCAAAATGGATTGACTTTCATTCTCCCTTGATCTTGCTGTTGATGCCCTCATAATGCACGTTTTGATTTTGTGTAGAAGTAAATGTCAGATGAAATCCAGCCAGGTGTCAACGCTAAAAAACGCAAAATTATGTAAGATTGGCGTTGAATGCGTTGAATTTATGTAAGATCAACGCTTCAGCGAAGATCTTACATAAATGCAACGCAGTCAACGCCAATCTCACATAATTTTGCTTTGAATTTTAGCGTACACCTTACGTATTTTTGAGTTGAATTTAGCGTTGATCTTACATAAAGTCAACTGATTCAACGGCAATCTTACAAATTTTGCGTTGAGTTTAGCGTAGATCTTACAAATATTGCGTTGAAAATAGCGTAGATCTTACCTTAAATCATCGCATTCAACGCCAATCTTACATATTTGGCGCTGAATTTAACGTAGATTTTAAATATAATGCGTTGATTTAGGCGTAGATCTTACATTTTTTTGCGTTGATTTTAGCATAGGTCTTACCTATTTAGCGTTGAGTTCAGCGTAGATCTTATATATTGCCAACGCACTGATAATGCACCTTGAAAGTTTGTGTAGAAACAGAGATAAGTTTTTGACTTGTATAAGAATTGTCAAAGAGTTGGTGAACTACGTGAAGAAATTGTCGAACTTCATCAAAAAGAAACCTTCGTATAAAACTTTTTGAAGAAGACTTATGATCCATGCTTTGCATGGTTATTTCTTTTTTGCCCTTTTGGGGACCTTCTCTCATGAGCTGTAGATTCAATATGGCTCAATTAATGAAAGAAGAAGGTTGCTTTCAGCTCAATACTTCAAAAAGTGTACAATAGAAATGTGAAGTTCGGAAACAGAGAAAATTTTGTCCGTTCTAATTTATTTTATATTAGGATTAGGCGGGTCAGAATGATGAAAAAAGTTTTCTAGGCTATGGTCGGCATTGTTATAGAGAATTGTACGATTAGTGACATAAAACGTCAGGTTTTGCAATTTCATCAATTGTATCTCAAAAGTCGTATGCTAATTCGAAAATATAACGTGACCCTCTGAGTCAAAGTGTTGTTGCATGTCGTCCATTTTCTTTTGTATGATCACCTATCTATGGGAAAGGTCATAAATAAAAAAGTTTTGATTTCAGGTCAATACTTCAAAAAGGGGTACATTAGAAATGTTTCGGGGCCCTCTTCCCAGTTCTGATGGTTTTTGCTGAACTACTGATCCAATTTATACGAGCATAGTCGCGTTTTGCTGATCGTAAGTTTTTCATGACAACCATTTTTAATTTTTGACTGAAATCGGCCTGCTCTTAAAGTTGTTAGGCTGTAAGTTTTAAAAAAATTAGAAAACTTTAGTGTTGCAATACGTTTTTTTTTAGTTTTGTTTTAGTTTTTCTTCAAATTCGGGGTATTGTTACTTGCAAATTTGATTATTTAGTTTTCGCGTGACTCCCTAAAGCTTTTCGAATACTTGTTCTAGGGAATTCGAAAATTTTTTGCAAAATCATGAAGTTTTTGCTTGAGTTCTTTATTTGTCAAAACACACAAATGACCCTGGCTTTTGCGGCGAGGTGGCAAATTGTCCGTACTTTGTGATAGAGGACTTCGGCCTCAAGAAATTATAAATTGCGCTTGCTTTGAGTCCTGAATTACGTTCGAGGGGCAGGTTTGAGTCATTTTGTTTTATATTATTACTGACATTGGCCCGATCAGAAGGTTATTAGACTCTAAGTTTAAAAAAGTTTTAAAAAATTTTTGTTTCAAAATGATATTAGTAATTGATGCAGTTTTACTTCATTTGTGGTACGGCTACTTGCAAACTGTATTATTTAAGCTTATTTCAATCCATCAAATTTTTGGAATCCTCAGATTTTGGAATTTAATCATTTAATTTGTCTTCTTTTTTTAAATTTATGAAACTCTTGTGTGAGTTATTTTTTTGACAAATCACTCAAAACACCCTGGACTATGCAGCGAGGTGGGAAAATGTTCCTACTTCGTGCAAGAAGTTTTCAGCGTCCAGATAACTCAGACTGCGCTGGTTTTCATCCCTGAATTTTTCCGAAAGCTAGTTTAAGTCGCTTTTCCAGATTCTGTTTGAAAGTTATAAATTATTGGCAGAAAAATCGGAGCATGCTTCACGTTTCTAATTATTTCTCTTAAACTACTGTGCCAACTTAGACAGGCATGGTCGCGTTTTGTTAAATATTAGTGCTCCTTGTTTCCAGTTATTAATTATTTTTGAAATCGGCCTTCGCAGAAGGCTTTTCAGGCGGTGAGTTTTAAAAAAATCAAAAATTATAATTTTTCAAAACGCTTTTTAGTTTTGATGTTGTTATTCTTCTAAATTGGGGTATTGTTACTTGCAAATTGTCTTATTAGGTTTTGTTCAGGTCCACGAAGCTCATATAAATTTTGTTTTTCAGAATTCAACAATTCTTTTTTATCAAAACACACAAAACATCCTGGCCTTTAGGTCTAGGTGGGATTTTCTTCCCAATGCGCAGTAGAGGTCTTGGGTCTTCAGTAACTACTCTGTGGACTTGAATTGTCTTCAGATTTGCCTATGTGGCATCATTTTCAGTCGTTTTGCGTTATTTTGTCAGAAATTGGCGTCTTCCAATAGCCAAAAATCGGGGTACGCTTCATGTGTTTGACGATTTCTCCGGAACTACTTTACCAAATTGGATGGGCATTGTCGCGTTTTTTTGACCCTAAGCCCCCTTGATTGCAGTGTTAAGTTGGGTTCTGAAATCAGCCGTATCAAGAAGTATTAGTTTTTAAATTTGAAAAAAGTGGAATTTTAGGTCTATTCGAGATGACCCAATTTTCGGTACAACAAAACACGCGATTTACTCAACAAATGTTAGTGCTTTAGAATCCTAAGTTAGCGGGAAATATCTCCATATGAATATTTTCTATTGTATTTTTTGGAATTGAGATAGTCAAATTTGGCTCTGAACCAGGTCGTATCTCAAGCTGTGCAACAAACTGTACTAATGGCGTTTTTTTGTCCCTTTTTAAGCCATTTTTGAGAAATTGGCCAGTGATTTTGGCCCCAGTTTGACCTCCTGGGTAGAAAAACATCACCACTGAAGAACAATTTCTTCTCTATCAGATTGTCGATAATGATTCAAACCTGTTCCCAAACTTTGCCCTGACCATTGGGATTGTATCTCAATTGCTTGATGTAAGTTTCTTGTTGAAGTAGAGGAAAAATTACAGATGGAACACATGAGTCGTGGGGAAAGGTTGTCAAATTAAATGAATGCTAATCGGCTTTGATTGTCTAAGTACTTAACAGCTTAACAGTTACAAATGATGGTATATGTGGTTTTCAAGCCCGTTTTACGGATGATCTGAGCTGCGTCTCGTTTTGATTGTTTCAATATTTCAGAAGTTATTAACGAATCCCCCACCAAACCTCCGAAATTGACCACATGCTCACTGCTCGATCTTTAATTCTTCTTTAATCAGAGCGTTTATGCTGATAACTGGTTAATATGAATTGCGATATCATCGCATCAAACTTTTAAGTCTATGTTGAATGCTTTTGATGCAGCCTTCAGGAAACTATAACCGAACGAGCGTTTGGTACCAATTGAAAAAAAGGCATAGCGACTGAATGCTCGGTGACTTTTAATCGGTTCAAGGAGTTGTCCGCATCCAACCAAACTCGGTATGGAGTATCACCAGTGTAATTATACTGTAAAACAAAAAGAATTTTTGGTATAGCTTGCCTAGCAAAAAAATTAGGTTTTCATAGGGAAATTTGCGAATTTTGCGAATAACTAGTTTTTACACTAGATATTTTTGATTGTATCAAGAAGTTGTCCCAATTGATTCTAACATGGAATGGAGTATCTAGAGTGTATAACAAAAAATTTTTGCTATAGCTTGCCTAGGAAAAAAATTTTTCATACAAAAATTTGCGATTATTTCGAATATTTAATTTTAAATATAGTATTGTTCGTTGCGTCAACAAGTTATTCAAATCGAACCAAACTCGGCATCGGGTATCTCATGTGTACCTACAGTGTAAAACAAAAATTGTTTTTGCTATAGCTTGCCTAGGAAAAAAATTAGCTTTTCACACGGAAATTTGCGATTATTTCGAATATTTAATTTTTAATTATAGTAATTTTCATTGCGTAAAGAAGTTATTCAAATCGGAATAAAATCGGTATGGAGTATGCCATATGTACTTAGAGTGTACAGCAAAAAGAATTTTTGCTATAGTTTGCCTTTGAAAAAATTTATCATTTCATACGGAAATTTGCGATTAATTCGAATAAATTGCGGTTATAGAATTTTAAAAATAGGTCTTTTTCATCGGCTCAATAAGTTGTCCAAATCAATTCAATTTCATAGTCAGAGTTCTCTTGTGTATACGGAGACTAATGCGCCAATAACTTTTGGTGTTGCTTGCCTAGAAAAAAGGTAGATTTTCATACGCTAATTTGCAAATTTTTCAAATACAGAATTTTAAAAATAGGCATTTTGATCGGGTCAAGGATAAAGTTGTCCAAACCAAACCAAACTCGTCCTGAAGTATTCCCTGTGTAAGTAAATTGTAGGACAAAAAGAGGTCTTGCAATAGCTTGCCTAGAAAAAAAAGTTTGTATCTCACACGGAATTTTCTGATTTTCGCGAATAAGGAATTTTAAAAATAGGTCTTTTTCGTTGGTTCAAAAAAATTGTTCAAATTGAACCAAACTCGGAATAGAGTATCCGCTGTGTAGGTAAACTGTAGGATGAAAAGAAATTTTGCTATAGCTTGTCTATGAAAAATGATAGCTTGTCTATGAAAAATGATAACTTTTCATACGAAAAATTGCGAATTTGCCGAATAAGGAATTTTAATTGTAATTGTAAATGATTGGGTCTTAGAGTTATCCACATTGAACCATACTCGGCATGTAGTTTGCCCTGTGTAATTAAAACGTAGAACAGAAGGAGTTTTTGCTATAGCATGCCTAGTAAAAAAGTTAGTAAATCATACGAAACTTTTTGAATTTCGCGAATAAGGAGTTTTAAAAAAAAGGTCTATTTCATCGGGTCTAGCAGTTGTTCAAATCAAACTGAACTCGGTACGGAGTATTCCATGTGTAGTTAGAATGTAGGACGAATTTAGTTTTTGCTATAGCGTGCCTTGAAAAAATTTAGTATCTCATACGGAACTTTTTGAATTTCGCGAATAAGAAATTTTGAAAATAGGTCATTTTCATTGGGTCAAACAGTTGTTCAAATTGAACCAAAGTCGGAATGGAGTATCCCCTTCTGTGCAGTTAGAATGTAGAACAAAAAGAATTTTTGCTATAGCATGCCTTGTAAAAAGTTAGTATTTCATACTGAAATTTTTGAATTTCGCGAAAAAGGAATTTTAAAAATAGGTCTTTTTCGTTGTGTCAAAAAATTGTTCAAAATGAACCAAACTCCAAAGAGAGTATCCCCTGTGTAGGTAAAGTGTAGGATGAAAAGAATTTTTGCTATAGCTTGTCTATGAAAAATGTTAGCTTTTCATACAAAAAATTAAAAATTTCCCGAATAAAGACTTTTAATTGTAATTGTAAATGATTGGGTCATAGAGTTGTCCACATTGAACCAAACTCGGCATGAAGTTTTCCCTGTGTAATTAAAATGTAGAACAGAAGGCGTTTTTGCTATAGCATGCCTAGTAAAAAATTTAGTAATTCATACGCATTTCATACAGAACTTTTTGAATTTCGCGATTAACGAATTTCAAATATGGTTCTTTTTGTTTGAGTCAAAGAGTTGTCCAATTGGAACAAAAATTGGCACGATGTATCCCCTGTGTAGGTAGAAAGTAGGACAGAAAGATTTTTTGCTATAGCATGCCTAGTAAAGTGATTAGTATTTCATACGGAAATTTTTGAGTTTCGCGAATAAGGAATTTTAAAAATAGGTCTTTTTCGTTGGTTCAAAAAAATTGTTCAAATTGAACCAAACTCGGAATAGAGTATCCGCTGTGTAGGTAAACTGTAGGATGAAAAGAAATTTTGCTATAGCTTGTCTATGAAAAATGATAGCTTGTCTATGAAAAATGATAACTTTTCATACGAAAAATTGCGAATTTGCCGAATAAGGAATTTTAATTGTAATTGTAAATGATTGGGTCTTAGAGTTATCCACATTGAACCATACTCGGCATGTAGTTTGCCCTGTGTAATTAAAACTTAGAACAGAAGGAGTTTTTGCTATAGCATGCCTAGTAAAAAAGTTAGTAAATCATACGAAACTTTTTGAATTTCGCAAATAAGGAGTTTTAAAAAAGGTCTATTTCATCGGGTCTAGGAGTTGTTCAAATCAAACTGAACTCTGGTATGGAGTATTCCATGTGTAGTTAGAATGTAGGACGAATTTAGTTTTTGCTATAGCTTGCCTTGAAAAAAATTAGTATCTCATACGGAACTTTTTGAATTTCGCGAATAAGAATTTTTGAAAATAGGTCATTTTCATTGGGTCAAACAGTTGTTCAAATTGAGCCAAAGTCGGAATGGAGTATCCCCTTCTGTGCAGGTAGAATGTAGAACAAAAAGAATTTTTGCTATAGCATGCCTTGTAAAAAGTTAGTATTTCATACTGAAATTTTTGAATTTCGCAAATAAGGAGTTTTAAAAATAGGTCTTTTTCGTTGGGTCAAAAAATTGTTCAAAATAAACCAAACTCCGAAGAGAGTATCCCCTGTGTAGGTAAAGTGTAGAACGAAAAGATTTTTTGCTATAGCATGCCTAGTAAATTGATAATTTCATACGGAAATGTTTGAGTTTCGCGAATAAGGAATTTTAAAAATAGGTCTTTTTCGTTGGTTCAAAAAACTGTTCAATTTTAACCAAACTCGGAATAGAGTATCCCCTGTGTAGGTAAACTGTAGGATGAAAAGAATTTTTGCTATAGCTTGTCCATGAAAAATGTTAGCTTTTCATACGAAAAATTAAGAATTTCCCGAATAAGGACTTTTATTTGTAATTGTAAATGATTGGGTCATAGAGTTGTCCACATTGAACCAAACTCGGCAAGTAGTTTTCACTGTGTAATTAAAATGTAGAAAAGAAGGAGTTTTTGCTATAGCATGCCTAGTAAAAAATTCAGTAATTCATACGCATTTCATACAGAACTTTTTGAATTTCGCGATTAACGAATTTCAAATATGGTTCTTTTTGTTTGAGTCAAAGAGTTGTCCAATTGGAACCAAAATTGGCATGGTGTATAACCTGTGTAGGTAGAATGTAGGACAGAAAGAGTTTTTGCTATAGCATGCCTAGTAAAATGATTAGTATTTCATACGGAAATTTTTGAGTTTCGCGAATAACGAGTTTTAAATGTAGTTGTAATTGATTGGGTCTTAGAGTTATCCACATTAAAACAAACTCGGCTTGTAGTATCCCCTGTGTAGGTAAAATGTAGGACAAAAGGAGTTTTTGCTATACCATGCCTAGTATTTCATAGCAGCTAGTATTTCATACGAAACTTTCTGAATTTCGCGAATAAGGAGTTTTAAAAATAGGTATTTTTCATCGGGTCTAGGAGTTGTTCAAATCAAACCAAACTCGGAATGAAGTATCCCCCGTGTAGGTAGATTATAAAACAAAAAATTTGCTTGGCTATAGCTTGCCTGGTAAAAAAGTTAGTATTACATACGGAACTTTTTGAATTTCGCGAATAAAGAATTTTAAAAATAGGTCGTTTTCATCGGGTCAATGAGTTGTTCAAGTCAAACCTAAATCAAACTGTTTATCTAGAAAAAAAGTTAGTTTTTCATACGGAAATTTGCGAATTTTGCGCTTAGCAAATTTTTGAAAATTAGGTCTTTTTCCTCGGGTCAAAGAGTTGTTCAAATCAAACCAAAATTGGTATGTAGTATCCCCTGTGTAATAAGAGTGTAGGAGAGCAAGATCGTTCGCAAAAGCTTGTGTAGGAAAAAGGTTAGTATTTCATACGGAATTTTGCAAATTTAGCGATTAACGAATTTTAAAAATTATTCGTTTCCATCGTGTCAAGGAGTTGTCCAAATCAAACCAAACGCGGTATGGGGTATCAGCAGTGTAACTAAAGTGTAAAACAAAAGGAGTTTTTGGGATAGTTTGTCTAGCAAGAAAATTGGGTTTTCATACAGAAATTTGCGAAATTCGAGATTAGCGAAATTTAACTATTATTAATTTTTGATTGGGTCATGAAGTTGTCCAAATTGAACCAATCTCAGTTTGGAGTTTCTCCTGTGTATCTAAACTATAGAAGAAAAACAACTTTTGCTATAGCTTGTCTAGGAAAAAAGTTAGTTTTTCATAGGGAAGATTTTCGCGAATTGCGAGTTTTAAAAATAAGTCTTTTTCATCGGATCAAGGAGTTGTCCCAATCAAACCAAACTCTGCATGGAGTATCCACCGCGTAGGTAGAGTGTAGGAAAAATAGAATTTCTGATATAGCTTGCCCCGTAAAAAAGTTAGTATTTCAAACGGAACTTCTTGAGTTTTGCGATTAAAGAATTTCAAAAATAGTTCTTTTTCATTGGGTCAAAAAGTTGTTAAAATTGATCCAAACTCGATATAGAGTATCCGATGTGTCGGTAGAGTTTTAAAAAAGGTCTCTTTCATCGGGTCTAGGAGTTGTTCAAATCAAACTGAAATCGGTATGGAGTATTCCATGTGTAGTTAGAATGTAGGACCAATTTAGTTTTTGCTATAGCTTGCCTTGAAAAAATTTAGTATCTCATACGGAACTTTTTGAATTTCGCCAATAAGAAAATTTGAAAATAGGTCATTTTCATTGGGTCAAACAGTTGTTCAAACTAAACCAAAGTCGAAATGGAGTATCCTCTTCTGTGCAGGTAGGTTGTAGAACAAAAAGAATACTCCGAAGAGAGTATCCCCTGTGTAGGTAAAATGTAGGACGAAAAGATTTTTTGCTATAGCTTGTCTACGAAAAAAGTTAGGTTTTCATACGAAAAATGGCGAATTTCACGAATAACGAGTTTTAAATATAGTTGTAATTGATTGCGTCTTAGAGTTAACCACATTGAAACAAACTCGGCTTGTAGTATCCCCTGTTTAGGTAAAATGTAGGACAAAAGGAGTTTTTGCTATACCATGCCTAGTATTTCATAGCAGCTAGTATTTCATACGAAACTTTTTGAATTTTGCGAATAAGGAGTTTTAAAAATAGTCATTTTTCATCGGGTCTAGGAGTTGTTCAAATCAAACCAAACTCGGAGTGGAGTATCCCCGTGTAGGTAGATTGTAAAACAAAAAGTGCTTAGCTATAGCTTGCCTGGTAAAAAAGTTAGTATTACATACGGAACTTTTTGAGTTTCGCGAATAAAGAATTTTAAAAATAGGTCGTTTTCATCGGGTCAATGAGTTGTTCAAATCAAACGACAATTGGTATGGAGTATCACAAGTTTAATCAAAGTGTATGGCAAAAAAATTTTTTGGCATAGCCGACCTAGGAAAGAAGTTGGGTTTTCATACGGAAATTTGCGATTATTTCGAATAAATTGCGATTATAGAATTTTGAAAATAGGCCTTTTTCATCGGTTCAAAGAGTTGTCCAAATCCAACCAAACTTGGTATGGAGAATACTCTTTGTAGGTTGAGTTTAGCGAAAAAAAATTTTGCTACAGCTTGTCTAGAAAAAAGTTAGTTTTTCATACGGAAATTTGCGAATTTTGCGGTTAGCGAATTTTTGAAAATTATGTCTTTTTCCTCGGGTCAAAGAGTTGTTCAAACCAAACAAAATTTGGTATGGAGTATCCCCTGTGTTATAAGAGTGTAGGAGAGCAACATCGTTTGCTATAGCTTGCGTAGGAAAAAGGTTTGTGTAGCTTGTGTAGCGATTAACGAATATTAAAAATTATTCGATTTCATCGGGTCAAGGAGTTGTCCAAATCAAACCAAACGCGGCATGGGTTATCAGCAGTGTGATTAGAGTGTAAAACAAAAAGAGTTTTTGGGATAGTTTGCCTAGCAAGAAAGTTGAGTTTTCATACAGAAATTTGCGATTCGGTCATGAAGTTAGTTATCCAAATTGAACGAATCTCAGTATAGAGTTTCTCCTGTGTATCTAAACTATAGAAAAAAAGCAACTTTTGCTATAGCTTGTCTAGGAAAAAAGTTAGTTTTTCATAGGGAAGATTTTCGCGAATTGCGAATTTTAAAAATAAGTCTTTTTCATCGGATCAAGGAGTTGTCCCAATCAAACCACACTCGGTATGGAGTATCCACCGCGTAGGTAGAGTGTAGGAAAAATAGAGTTTTTGATATAGCTTGCCCAGTAAAAAAGTTAGTATTTCATACGGAACTTCTTGAGTTTCGCGATTAAAGAATTTTAAAAATAGTTCTTTTTCATTGGGTCAAAATTTGTTAAAATTGATCCAAACCCGATATAGAGTATCCGATGTGTCGGTAGAGTGTAGAACAAAAAAATGTTTGCTAAAACTTGCCTGGTAACAAAAGTTAATTCTTCATACGGAATTTATACTGAACTTTTTGATTCTGCGAAAAAGAAATTTTAAAAATAGTTCTGTTTCGTTGGTTCAAAAAGTTGTTCAAATTGAACCAAACTCGGCATGAAGTATCCCCTTCTAGATAAAGTATAGGACAAGAGGAATATTTGCTATAGCTTGCCTAGTAAAAAAGTTAGTAGTTCATACGGAAGTTTTTGAGTTTCGCGAATGAGGAATTTTAAAAATAGTTCTTTTTCATTGGGTCAAAAAGTTGTTCAAATTGAACCAAACTCGGCATAGTGTTTCCCTTGTGTTGGTAGAGTATATGACGAAAGCAATGTTTGCTATAGCTTGCCTAGGAAAAAAGTTAGTTTTTTCATTCAAAAATTTTCCAATTTCGCGAATAACGAATTTTAATCACTTGTTTGATAGTCATAGCCATTTATAGTCATTTAGCGATTTATTATGCTTTGTTGTGTTGCGAGATAGAGTTTGAGCTTGGTTTTTTACCTAACGCTCTTCTCAAAATCTCCTATAATTGTTTGAAACTCCGCCGTAGCCGATCCCCGGCCCGGTTGAGAGAAGGAGGAGGGGAACACACCCAAAACATACTGGAAAATCTCAAAGTTGTTAGTTAGTTCAACTGATGAGTTTTTCCGACAGTTTTTCTGCTGCTGAAGAGTTTTTCTGCTGCTGGCTGTCTGTTTTCTTAGTTGGAAATAAAATCAGCTGAGGCTTTTTTTCATATTTCTTCAAAATATATATATATATATATATATATATATATATATATATATATTTAAATATATTTATAAATATATATATATATATATATATATATATATATATATATATATATATATACCGATGGGGAAATAATAACGGGGAAAAGAGCGTAAAGAGTGTAAAATTAAAATTCTTACACCGTTAGTGCCCACCTTATTAAGGGTGGAATTAAATATTAAAGTTTAATTTAGGGGTGTAAATGAAAGAAAAAGAGTGTAGAGAAAAGAGTGTAACAAAAAGTTTTATCGGTGTAAAAAACAGTGTAACAGTAAGTTTCAACGGTGTAATAAAGAGTGTAAAAATAAGTTATTCCTTTCTTTTTCCACCGTTAAACCTTAAAATTACACCACTATAATTACACATTAACAGGTTATTCCACCCTTATTAAGGGGGGCACTAACGGTGTAAAAATATTATTTTTGCACTCTTTACACTCTTTCTCCCCGTTATTTTTCGGCAAAATCCTCGGCCCGGGAGAGCAGTGATATGTGAAAAGGTCATCTGCGCAATTGTTTTTCATGCGAGATTGATATTAGTTTGAAATCTTGGCCATTCAGGACTTGAAAATGGAATAACTTTTATGCAAGCTCTAAAAAATGAGCAAAAAAATATGCTTCTAAGATATGTAACTGGATTACAAAAAAATCGCAGAGATTTAAGGATTTCTATATTTTCCGAGCAATTACTCGAAAAATTAATCGATCGTACAGTTCTGCAGTATGATAACAAATTTTTTTATTTCCAGACTGGTGTTTATGGAATATGACTAACTGAACTAAAATTATTCTTCGATCATGCAAATGATGTCATTTTTTGCTCTATCAAAAGGTGTTGCATGTTTTTCATTTACGCAAAACACTTAAAACGAAAAAAACACTGGAGACAAAAAACCAATTTGTGAAATTGTTTGAAAACCTTGAGCAACATCGTAGTTAATTTTTTCAGTTGATAACTTTTTAAGGGCAACTTTAAAATATCACTTATTTGATTTATGGTTAACCGATGGTAAAATTTACTTTTTTACAAGAGATAGAGCACAAATGTAAATCTGACACGAAAGCTTCAGACAAAAAGTAACGTTTCGTTTCCTATTGTCTTTGCTTTTTTATATTTCCTGCATTCAAAAAAACACCTTGTATTCCTAGAAATTTAATGAGATTTTAAGCGGCTTTCATAATATTTAAATTATTTTTTTTCGGTTCATATATTTCTACTGGCTAACTATTAACGAAACCAGCTATTAATCCTATTTCAGTGAAAGTACTCTTAAGCAAAGTTTTGATTTTGTTCTTGTGATGGAGAACACTGAATTAACTGCCGGTGTATGTCAGTAATGGAAAATTCTAAATATAAGGTGAATAGTAAAAAGCAACACCATAGCAGTGCCAGTCAACTAATTTGCATTCTTAAGTTTCAACTAGTAGTACCAAAGACATAATGGAATCATTTATCAATCAGTGTTTCTGTCAATTTCTTTTCTAAGAGACAAGTTGTCTAGAAGTATGACGGAAAACAGTGAAATTTCTGAATAAAGTGCTGGCGCCGCTGATTTAAATAAAGGCCATTTAGTTTTTTTTTCTTGCCGAGTAGATTGATTTATATTTAAGACACTCTAAATTGAGAACTTAATTTCGAAGCAATTTATTGTTTATCCCTGGTTGACTATTATGTTGGTTGGATTTAATAATAATAATAATAATTGTGGTTTCTGCGTAATCGCAGCGGAACAGCATTAGGCCTACAGTAGCCTGTTTTCAGCTGCCCTTTTTCTTATTATTCCCCACATTTCAGACTGATCTTTTTGAAACGTGATTTCTTAAGATAGTTTAATGAAAAGTGAATTGAGGATGTTTTCAGTTCTCAACACTTCTAATATTAGAATAATGCAACATTATAAGGAAATAATTGGTTATCTGGTTAAAAATATACTTCTGAATGCCTCATTAAAGAAACACGCAAAGAAGCCCATTCAACCTGTAGAGAGAAGTACAATGAGACAAAACCTTTTTTCAACCGTATAAACGTGCGGATCTATTTTGTTTTGCCCCCCCCCCCCCGCTTAGTGAGCACAAATTCTTTACAACCCCCAGGCTCACGTGCTATTTTCTTACATATTCTGCTATATAACAATATATAATTTGTAACTGGGGATCATAAAAACACTGGGTTGCCAAAACAGAATAGATCCAAACATGCTTTCAAGTTGCTTCGTTTGCTCTAAAGGCGCTAAAACAGAAACTTGATTGATTTGTAACTCAATTTGAGCATCAAACTCTACCTTGGCGAGAAATAGTACAGTCCCCTTCTTTGCGATCATCCATGTCATTTCATTACAATTGAAGCATGACACATTACCAGTTATCTTAGATATGTTG